>NC_041732.1:68679289-68993959 GCF_004115215.2 Ornithorhynchus anatinus | reverse complement strand
AAATTTATGTATCCTGAATATTCTATAAGAAATATAGTATTGTTATCCACTGTGGCCTAAAGGGTTTTTTGTTTTTTGTGTGTGTGTGTGTGTGTTATCATGCCCCCGTTCAACTGGAAAGCAGTTGAACTTCAGAAAATGTCAGACTACTAAAACAATTTTTCAGGCTTGTTGCCATTACACATCAGTAGTCATGGTAGCTAACTTGCCGCAGTAAGAACCGTTCATTCTTGGCATAGAGGATTACGAGGGAGAGGTTTGTGATTGTATGTATATAAATAAAGTATGTGTGTGTAGTCTGTATAAACAAGGGATTTATATTACTGCTAGCAAGATGGTGGAGGAGGGAGGTTAGCAGTAAACTGAGGTCCTGAGACATGAATTAGGATGTGGAACATCAACTGGGTTTCCCTAGACCCAGATACATCTTAGAAGTTTTTTTTCTGCAGCGCTTCCATGGCACAGAAGAGGGAAATGCCAATCAGGCTAGGTTTTGCAACACTTCTCTTGATCACAAGTACTGCACCACTTTCTCTCTGCCTCAGGCCATGCTCATATTTATTCAATATCGATATTAATGTCTGTCTCCCCCATTGCTCCTTGAGGGTGGGGAAACAGAGTGACTTAATGGAAAGAACAAGGGCATTAGAGTGAATCACATTTATTGAGCGCTTCCTATGTGCAGAGCACTATACTAAGCACTTGGGAGAGTTCAGTACGACAGAATCAGCAAACACGTTCCCTGTCAGTAACAGGGAAACTTGGTTGATAATCCTGGCTCCACCACTTGCATGCTGGGTGACTTCAGGCAGGCCACTTGATTTCTCTGTGTCTCTTTCCTCATCTGTATAATGGGGTTTCAGTACCTGTTCTCCCTCCCTCATAGAGTATGAGTCCATGTGGAACAGGGATTGGGTCTGCCCTGATTATCCTGTCTACTCAAGTGCTTAATAAACTCCACTACTGTTTTTATCTATTAATATATTTCATGGATAAATCAATTTCAGTGGATAAATCAATCCACTGTATTCTCCAAAAAGCTTAGTACTGTGCTCTGCAAACAGTAAGTGCTCGATACATATTACTGATTGACATACTCTTGTATGTGTATTAGAAAAATATCTCTTGCCCTAGTCAGACACTGTTCTTCGCCACATTTCCCTATTCCTTTTGCCTGCTCTCTGGGTCTCTGTTTCTATGCCTCTGGATATCTTTGTGAGAATCTGTCTCTTTTCTTGTGGTGTTCCTTCTCCCTTCCTCCTCTTCAATCAGTCCATCAGTGATATTTATTGAGTGCTTGCTATGGGCAGAGCACTGTACTAAGCTTTCATCTTCTCTTCCCTCCCCGACTGTAATGTTCCTTTACCACTTTTAGACCCCCTGTCTCTTCCTTCTCTCAGAAAGGGACCATTGTATTAGCACTGTCTTTATTTTTCTCCCCATCTTGTCCCCTTCTGGATCCTCTCATCTCTCCTCGGGATCCTTTGTTTCCACCCCAGCCACTCTCATTTCCCCGGAATGCTCTCTCGTGCCCTGCTCCTCTCTACTCTTGTTCTCTTCTCTGTCTTGCCAGCCTCTCTTTTTCAACCCCGAGTACCCCCGACCCCCGCCATCCCACTCCCTACCTGTCACTCCTCCTCAAAATCCCACAGCCTAAGGGATGTCTGCACATAATAATAATGGTATTTGTTCTGTGCTTACTATGTACCAGGCACTGTACTAAGTGCTGGGTTGGATACAAGTAAATCAAGTTGGACAAAGTCCTTGTCCCATGTGGAGCTCACAGCCTCAATCACCATTTTACAGATGAGGTAACTGAGGCACAGAGAAGTGAAGTGACTTGCCCAAGGTCACCCAGCAGGCAAGTGGTGAAGGCGCAGTTAAAACCCCTGATCTGATTCCAAGACCTGTGATCAATCCACTGTGCCATACTGTTTCATGAAGATGGTTCCCGCCGCTGTGCTGTGGTCCCTACCAAAGCCCAAGCTGAGGGTGAGCGCAGGGCCTAGGCTGCCCAACTGTGCCCTGAGCTGTTGGGATTTTTTTAAGGATGGGTATGGGGCAGGAAGAAGGGGCACCTCAAAGCCGAATGGTGGCCCAAGCCTAGCCAGGACTCTGGTTCCAAGAAGAGATACAGTAAGGAAGCAAGAGGATGCAGTGAAGAACATTCAGGAGATTACAAAGCAACAGAGAGGTGCACAGGAGGGGAGACCGCAAAAGCAGAGAGAAGCGGAGCCCTTGCAGAAAGTCGACGTCATAGAAAGCACGTCCTGCAGAAAGTCGTGATGGGGGAAGACTGATGTCTGCAACAGTGTTGTGAGTGGGGCGCAGCAGAGGGAGAGTGTGGACCAGGAGAGCCCTGCCGGGACGGAAATGACTGGCTTTAGTTACAGCCGGGGTGTGGGGTGGGAGCCGGAGGGTGACTGAGTCAGAGATGGCACTGAGGTTGTCACGGTGATCGGCCCAGTGGACAGTGAGTCACTGGTGCAGCGGCCCAGGGAACAGAGGGCCCTGGGTGGGCCTAGAAGTTTTTCAGCATGGTGCTGTTGGCAGATGCTGGGCACAGCTTCTTACCCAGAGCCTCCCGGGGCAGGAGGGAATGGGGGGGGGGGGGTGTAAATTTCCAGCCCTCTTTTCTCTACCTGGCTTTTGTGATCAGTCAGTTGTTGGGATCTGTTGAGGGCCTGCTAAGCGTGAAGCAGCATGCCCCGGAAGCAGCATGACTTAGTGGATAGAACACGGGCCTGGAAGTCAGGGTGGAAGTTCTAATGCTGGATCTGCCACTTGTCTGCTGTGTGACCTTGAGCAAGTCACTTAATTTCTGGGCCTCAGTTCCCTCATCTGTAAAATAGGGATTGAGACGGTGAGGCCTTTTGTGGGATGGAAATGCAGCATGGCTCAGTGGAAAGGGCACGGGCTTGGGAGTCAGAGGTCTAGAATCCACAAGCTCTGCCACTTGTCAGCTGTGTGACTTTGGGCAGGTCACTTAACTTCTTACCTCATCTGTAAAATGGGGATTAAGACCTTGAGCCCCGTGTGGGACAACCTGATTTACCTTATCTCCCCCAGTGCTTACAACAGTGCTTGGCATGTAGTAAGCACTTAACAAGTACCCTCGTTATTATTATTATTATTCATTCATTCATTCAGTAGTATGTATTGAGCACTTACTATGTGCAGACCACTGTACTAAGTGCTTGGAATGTACAATTCGGTAACAGATAGAGACAATCCCTGCCCATTGACGGATTTACAGTCTAATCGATAGGGACTGTGTTCTACCCGACGTGCTTGTATCCACCCCAGCACTTAGTACAGTGCCTGGAACATAGCAAATATTAACAAATGCCATAATTTTTTTTTAAGGGGAGAGCAGAGAGTACACACAAGTTCCCTGCCCTCCGAGACTTTGTAATCTAATGGGGAAAGGGAGGACGGGGACAAAGGGTGGGAGTTGGGGGAAGAACAAGGGTGTAACAAAATAATGTAACTCTGATCAGGATGAAATAACTATTTGAATATTCAAATAGCAAATTTACTCACATAATTGTCTCCAGTTTTTCGCCTTATTTTTGCAACCCTCAAATGTGGGAGGTGGTTATTACATTGAGAATTAAGCCTAGCAATAAGGGGAAGAGGGGAGGAGGAGGAAAGTACGGGGGAAGGAAGAGAATGGTAAGGACACTAGAAACTGTGTCTTCAAACACTCCGGCCCCTTTCTCCTCTTCTTCTAGGGGAGTTGGCTGATTGTGAGTGGGTATATCGATGATGCTCTGAACCTAGTCCTCTTCCCACTCTGGTGTGTGCCATTGTCACTGCCTAGAAAAATCTTTCACTTGCTCCTCAAAAATTGGATTGGGGAGAGAGAATTATGCAGCAGGGGCAATTATGTGACCAAATACGCCTACAAATAAATATACCTATACATAAAGGTTATAGGTGGTCTTGGGCTGTTGCAATTAGGATGCTGTGGATTATTCAAGGAAGGCTTTCTGAAGGAGCTGAGATTGAATGAGGTCTTTTAAGCTGATCTGTGGCCTAGTGAAATTATTATTAGTAGTAATAATAATAATAATGTTGCTATTACATTTATTAAAGGCTTCTCTACTAAACACTAGCTGGGGTGGATCAAGATGGTCACACATAGTCCCTATCCTACACAGGCCTCACAGTCTCAGAGGGAGGGAGAGCGGGCATTTTATCCCCATTTAATAGATGAGGAAATGGAGGCACAAAGAGGCTTAACAACTTGTCCAGGGTTACCCAGCAGGTGTAGGACTGAGTTGGCCTTAGAACCTGGGTCTCCTGACTCAGGTAGAGAGGCAGGTGGGTTTTCAAGTCTCTCCGGTCTGGATGTTGCAGACTCGGGATGAGTTTAGCTGCTGGGTGATTAAGAGATATAGACTGTAAAATCTCAATCCCCATTTTACAGATAAGTTAACTGTGGCACAGAAAAGCGAAGTGGCTTGCCCAAGATCACACAGTAGACCAGTGGTGGAATTGGGATTAGAACCCATGGCCTTTTGACTCCCAGGCCCGTGCTATACCCCCACTAAACTACACTGCTTCTCATTCCACCTCCATTCCACCCTTGTGCTTTAAACCAAAGGAGGTGAGTGGGAGAATTTGAGAATATTGTTGTACCTGGTTTCCCCACAGTAGGAGAGGGGTATGATAGTTATCTTGGTTTTGGGGTTTTGTTTTTGTTTTTTGTTCCCCTAGGCCAGACACGATCTTGGTCTTGGGGACAGCCTGTGACTCAATCTGGCGAGTGCTTGTGGAGATTGCCTCACTCCAGGAAATGTTAAAATAACTTTTTTTCATCTTTCTTAGAAAGTTAGCTCCCCACCCCATGTCCCCCCCCACCTCTCTGAGTCTCAGCCCCCACCCCATCACAACCGACCCAGAGGGTCACTTATGCAGTGAGGTCAGCGCCAGGCTGCCAGGGTGGGGTGGAGACTGAGGCAGAAAAGTGGTTGGGGAGTTGTCTTCCGCTCCGCCTCCCAACCAGCCTGAGCAAACACCGAAAACTCCAACGGTCCAGCACCACTCCTCCCGCTGGCCTCCCCAGCTTTGACGGGCCCACACTTTTGGAAGAAGTTTCCAACTTTGGACTGGCGCAGAGACTGTGCTGTTCTTGGAAGGCTCCAGCCGGGTTTTCCCAGCATGGGGAATTCTGCGTGGGACTCCCTCCCTCGAGTCTGTCCTCGGGGCGCGGACCGAAGAAAGGAGCTCAAGAAATGGTGTAAGGCAGAGAGGCAGGTGGGTTTTCAAATCTCTCCGGTCTGGATGTCGCAGACTCGGGATGAGCTTAGCCGCCGGGTGACTTGAAGATAGAGGAACATTGAGGCAGGGCCGGGAAGGCTGGAGGTCTTTTTTTAATTTTTCTTTTTAGTGGTATTTAAGTGCTTACCATGTGCCGGGCATTATACTATATGCTGGGGTAGATTCAAGCTAATCAGGTTGGGACACAGTCCCATGTCTCACATGGGGCTCATGGTCTTAACCCCTATTTTATGGACGAGGTAACTGAGGCACAGAGAAGTGAAGTGACTTTCACAGAGTTACACAGCAGACAAGTGACAGAATCAGCATTAGAACTCAGGTCCTTCTGACACCCAGGCCTGTGGTCTATCCACAAAGCCATCATGTTTCTCATTGCTGAAACCCAGCAATACGGGTGATAGAATGCTGCTTCTTTATTTCTTCTTACTCTCGTCATCTGGGATGTCTCAGGGAACCCTTGTTCAGAGGGCTTCCAGGTGAGTGGGCCGGGTTGGGGGAGCGCTTGAGCCAACTTGGTAGAAAGATTTGTCTAGCCAAGCAGCAGGGTGTCTCAGGCCGCCCCTGGGGCAAGCACTCCCCACCTTGTTAGGTGAGCTGCAGTGGAGGAACCCCAGGGGTACCAGCGAGTCTGAGGAGGAAAGAACGATGCAAAGGGACAGTAGGGCCACAGAGTCAAGCAGATCTTTGAAGGAGGAGTGGGTCTGCTCTGGGGACGCTCGCTCGGACCTTTCCGACCCCGAGAGCTTCATCTCGTTGAATCCGAGATGAGACTGGCCGTTGTTCCCACCCCGGCCTAGCTGCTCCCAAGTTGGCCGGGGGGGTTCTGAGGCGGTGCCGTTCCGCTGCGGCCGAGTGAGCTGGCTGGCTGACTGACGGACATAGCTTCCCGTGTGGGACTGAGAAGCGGGAGAGGGAGCCAGCATTCCCTGACCTCCCCCGTGTTGGGCCGGAGGCGGGTAGCTTGCCCATCCTGCCCCGGGAATACCACTGACGCTACAGTGGCAGCCGCAGCAGCTTGGGACCTTGCCAACAGCAGCGGGCGGGGAACTAAAGGTCAGGGGCCGGGGGTTGTGCTTCAAGATGGAAAGGGAAGTAGCTTTGAGACCTCTGTAGTCCTGGCCGGATTGCTCTGCTGCATGTATCAATTGATCAATCAGTGAGATTTATTGAGAGCTTACTATGTGCAGAGAAATGTAATGAGCACTTGGGAGAATACAATACAGCAGACTTAGCGGACACTCTCCCTGCCCCTAACGAGTTTACAATCTATATTTGCTTCACCTCTCTCTACAGGGACTCTTTTCTCTTGCTCGTTGTGGGCAGGGAATGTGTCCGTTTATTGTTATATTGTACTCTCCCAAGCATTTAGCACAGTGCTTTGCATACAGTAAGCATTCAATAAATACGATTGAATGAATAAATTAATCTTTCCTGGGTGCATTGGCTGCATTCTGTACTGGGGGAAAAGTGCTTTTTGGAGTCCCGGGACCCTGAAGAAGGTTGCTGACAGCACTTCTGTACATACCTGTAATTTATTTTCATGTCTGTAACCCACTCTAGACTGTACACTTCTTGTGGACAGGGAACATGTCTATGACCTCTGTTATAGTGTACTCTCCCAAGCGCTTAGTAGTGTTCAATAAATATGTTTCATTGATCCAATCGAGTTCCACCTTGAAGAAGCCTTCACCCCCAACAGGCCTGAGGGGCAGGTAGCAATGTGACCTGGGGCAGGCCACGTGGAGTCCTTGGGGAGAAAGCTTGAAAATTTTCCCCAGGTGAAGAGAGGAGTTAGCTTGCCAAGTGGGGCTTTGACTCCTCGAAATGTCTTCCTGCAGTAGTTGTTGTCTTGCTCCTTACATCTGGGTGTATTGCCATCTTCCTTCTCATCTACTCTCCCTTAGTTTGTAAGCTGTCTTGCCTTCTAGGATTTCAGAGGCTGTCGCGGTCTGCTCTGTTAATAGATTCCGGATTGAGTGATTTATTCCAGCCCCACTGAGCACAGCTATATCTTACCCGGAAAGGCAACTGGTCTCAGGAGGACGGCTGCCCATGGAACTGTTCTGCTTTGACCTTTCTTCCCAAACAGGGAGGCCCCTGAAGGATTGAGCCTAAAGCTTTGACTTGGAGCAGTGAGGGTAGAGTTACACTTGCGCTGAGGTTGTCTTCCAACGAGTCAAGAGGGCTGCCTAATTTCAGAAATGCCTCTGCTGACTGCTATCTCAAGATTTGGGTACAAAAAGGCCCCTGAAACTGGAGGGGGCAGGCATGACTTTGTTGCCCTTTGGGGAACACACTTCCCCCATCACCCTCCACCCTCAAGATCTATCTTGACTTGGCATTCTCTAGAAAACACATGTGCTCCCCTGGCAAAACATACTATTTCCTAAGCATTTGGTGTCCGGGAATTTGTACAGAGCAGAGCCTGTAGACCCTGTCCTGTACAGTATAACCAGGGTTCAACAAACACACTCCTCTCCTTGAGAAATCAAGGCAATCCTCTGGTTATTTACAAAATATAGCCGCAGAAGGCAGAGAAGTACCGAGATAAGCCCTAAAACAGATGGATAAACCAAAAATGGCATGGACAGATAGCATCACAGAGCACCTCAGAAAAAGATTTATTTTACCTAATGGAGTAAGACATATATGTGCCCCTGAATGTAATGGCACACCTTAAGGAAAAAATGGTCTTAAACTAAAATTTGAGGATAGGCAGTAGCTAATAGCCTGAACCCCCCTCTTTTAACTGTTCTTCCAATTCTCAGGTGTACCTGCTAGCAGATATGATGTAGGAATCCTTGCAAACCAAACAGCAGTGACGATTTTACTTGGACTTACTAGGAGCCTTGCATTAATATTTAACTTTTTTTCCTTCTCCCTCCCTCCCCCAACTTCTTGCTCTCTCTCTTTCTCTCTCTCTCTCTTCTCTCCTCTCCCCACACCCCCCCTTGTTTTCCTTTCCATCCATTAGGCAATACTGAATGGTACACAACTTGAGGAGATCTCCTAGCAACCTTCCTTAGGCATCCTGCCTGCTTTTAACTGGAAAGCAGGAAAGAGGCCAGGCAATTGATGAGTTTGCCTTGGGAGTGTATACAGAGGTGAAATTGAAGGCGAACATGGGTCAGAAGGTCACAGGAGGAATAAAGACTGTGGACATGAGGGACCCAGCATACCGGCCCCTGAAACACGAACTCCAGGGTCTGGACTACAGCAAGCCCACTCGGCTGGACCTGCTATTGGACATGCCTCCGGTGGCCTACGACATCCAGCTGCTCCACTCGTGGAACAATGACGACCGGTCGCTGAACGTCTTCGTCAAAGAGGATGACAAACTTATCTTTCACCGGCATCCGGTGGCCCAGAGCACGGACGCCATCCGGGGCAAGGTCGGCTACACCCGGGGGCTGCACGTGTGGCAGATCACGTGGGCGATGAGGCAGCGGGGCACTCACGCCGTCGTCGGGGTGGCGACCGCGGACGCGCCCTTGCACTCGGTCGGGTACACGACCCTCGTGGGTAACAACCACGAGTCCTGGGGCTGGGACCTGGGGCGCAATCGGCTGTACCACGACGGGAAGAACCAGCCCAGCAAGACCTACCCCGCCTTTCTGGAGCCGGATGAGACATTCATCGTGCCGGACTCCTTCCTCGTGGCCCTGGACATGGACGATGGGACCCTGAGCTTCATTGTAGACGGCCAGTACATGGGCGTTGCCTTTCGTGGACTCAAGGGGAAAAAACTCTACCCGGTTGTGAGTGCAGTCTGGGGCCACTGTGAAATACGGATGCGCTACTTGAATGGACTTGATCGTAAGTATTTCTTCTTTACAAGTATGGGCCCTGTGCACACATCTGCCCGGTTTGGTCGTCCCTCCTGAAGAGCACAAGGTGCTTCAGTTTCCGAGCACTGATGAAAATAATAAAAATAATAATAATGGTACTTAGTAAGTGCTTACTATGTGCCCAGAACTATTCTAAGCGCTGTGACGGATACAAGTTAATCAGGTTGGACACAGTCCCTGTGTCCATAGGAAATCCATAGGGGGTTCACAATCTTAATCCCCATTTTACAGATAAGGGAACTGAGGCCCAGAGAAGTGAAGTGACTTGCCTAAGGTCACACAGCAGGCAAGTAGCAGAGCCGGATTAGCAACCAGGTCCTTCTGGCTCCCAGGCCCGTGTTATATCCACTAGACCATGCCGCTTCTCCGCAGAGGTGATACAGATGTGACCTTCAGATGCCTTGGCAACTGACAGTTTTGTGGTTAGCAGAGCTCTTGGTTTGTATGGTTAGGGGGACCCAAAATGCCAGCTGATATTAATAGTAATAATGGCATTTGTTAAATGTATACAGTGTGCCGTGCACTGTACTAAGCACTGCAGTAGACAGGTGATAATCAAATTAGATAACTCCTTGTCCCACATGGGATTCACAGTCAGATGGGGAGGAAGAACAGGTTTTGGATCCCGATTTTACAGATGAGGAAACAGTGGCACAGAGAAGCAAAGTGACTTGCCCAAGGTCATGCAGCAGAGCCAGATTTAGAACCCAGGTACTCTGACTCCCAGGCTTATATTTTTTCCAAGGGGCCATGCTGCCTGTTAATCTCACCTTCCACTTGCATTGCATCCTGGCAGCACTGTCATGCCTTCCTGGGGCTCAAAACCAGGTTGTAACTTCTAGCGGGATAAGTGCCCCCTTTTTTTGTGGGGGGAAGGATTTTTTTTTTTGCCTTTTTTTAATGGTATTTAAGTACTTACTGTGTGCCAGTCACTGTACTAAGTGCTGGAGTAGATACAAGCTAATCAGGTTAACATAGTCCATGTCCCACATGGGACTCTGTCTTTAATCCCTGTTTTTTTTACAGATGAGGTGACTGAGGGACAGAGAAGTTAAGTGATTTGCCCAAGGTAACACAGCAAACAAGTGGCAGAGCCAGGATTAGAATCCAGGTCCTCTGACTCCCAGGCCCATGCTCTTTCCAGTACCCATGTTGCTTCTCATTGGTGACCTTGAACTGGCTCCCCCACCCTATGTTCCATGGAGTTCCCCATTTCTTCTGATTTTGTAACAGAGGCAGCTCCTTGGCAGAGCCCCTTTCCCTGCTATCCCTGGATAATTCAAGTCTTCACAGGCGTGTATTGGGGAGACAGTCAGGAAAGGTTACTTTGTGATGAGGGCTAAAGACTCTTGGGCTCCGAGAGCTGAGCGGCTTTTCTGAGCCTCACTTGCCTGCAAAGGTGTGAGTTACCCCAGAGGAGTATAGGATGGTGGAGAGCCAAAAGGGTGGAGGGGGTGGGTGGGGACAGACTTTCTCTG
Organism: Ornithorhynchus anatinus; assembly: GCF_004115215.2. NCBI lineage: Eukaryota > Metazoa > Chordata > Mammalia > Monotremata > Ornithorhynchidae > Ornithorhynchus > Ornithorhynchus anatinus. The sequence continues at coordinate 68,983,347 of NC_041732.1, read as the reverse complement.
TGAAGTGCCGATTCAACTGGCGTCTTCCCGACGGACTTCTTCTCACCTAAAAAGAGCAGCTGTATTACAGCTGGTCCCAAATGATTCTGCTTTAAAAATCAGTGGGGGATGTAGAATTTGAGGGTATTGGCGTGTAGGACCTGCAGATTAGAAGATTAGGTGGCTTTTTATTGTCGCTGCCTATTCAGCACTAGAGAGTTGCCCAGCTCTGAAGAAACTGGAATGTTCTGGCCATACCCAGTTTGGGTCAGTCGCCACTTCAGGCCCCCTCCTTGCATGGGGGAGAGCACAGGAGTGTGCTCTCCTCTTACCCTCCCTGCTGATGTCATCCCCAGCGGATCTGGATCCTCTGTCCAACTGATCCCTCGGAGCAGGGTGAGATCTGGCTGGTGCTTGAGCACTCCTTTACCCCAAGAGATGGCACTTCCCACTGCTTGGGGTAGAGATTTGGAAGTTAGAAACAAACGTGGCCCTTTTCTGCCACCCACCTCCCTTGTCTTCCCCACGGGGGCCACAGAGGGCAATGGAAGGGAGAAATAGCCTGGTTGGAGATGAGTAGGAGTGAATATTTCTTTCCCTCCAATCCCCTTCTATTTGGCCAGGAAAATGAAAATAAGTCTGACCGCTGGGCCTGCTGCTCAACGGAGTCCAAGCTTCCAAGGCCGCTCGGTCCTGACCTGAAACAGCCTCTCTAGATACCCCAAGTCATGGGACTCTTCTGGGCAGACGCTCTCAGTTGTGAATCCAGCGGCATTTGCCGGGGGAAAGAAGCTCCAACCTGGATTGGGTAACCGGGGAACGAGCTCTTCGGGCCTCTCCCCAGTTGCAAAGGGACCGATCCTCCCTCCTCCTTGTCCAGCTTATGGGGGATAGATGGGGGCGGACAGAGCCGAGTCGAAATTTCTAGGAAGTGAATCTCAGAGGACTTTGTGGCACAGGCCCCTCAGGCTTAGCCATCCTTTGGGTCAGCCCCACCATTCACTTGATCGCATTTATTGAGCGCTCACTGAGTGCAGAGCACTTTACTTACGCACCAGTAAGGCGTGAGTTCGTGGGGCCCAGTCTGGTGCTCTGCCTGCACTAATAGCTCGATAAACACGACTAGCCGATCGATTGACTAGGGTGGGATGCAATTAGGTACTTCTGAGGGACTTCCGGGCAGTTCCAAATGGCAAGCCTGTGTGTTTCCTCTTCCTGTCCAAGCTGACCAATCCAGGCTCCCAAAGAGGCTGGACCTCAGAAGCCACTTCAACAGCCACTTCAGAAATAGTTCTGATATTCCCATCAGTGATTTTCTGCCTCTGCACCACTTTACTATTTAGCCCAGTGCAGGATCCATTACACACACAGTTGCTGGGAGGGGTGCAGAAGTTGTGCTGAATCATGTGTGTTAGGCAAATAAGAACCTAAAAATTCTGCAGAAACCAAGTCTCGGGGGGCTCGGGGCTCACGCTCAGCCTCATTTCTGCTAGATGGAGTCATCGCCCTACTTCAGCGCGCTGGCGGCTCCATGTATCAGAAGGGAATGCCCAGCCCTTCTCTCCCCACCCGCTTAAATCCAAAACTTGTTTGGAGGATGGATTGCCATTCTGTCAAAGCTGAAGTCTCTGGGGCGGGGAGTCGCTGAGCTACCTTCCCTATTTGGATGATAGCCAAGGTTGCCCTTGGGATCCAGTGGAGCCTCCACCTCTCGCCGCTCTGGCCCCAGCAAAATTTGGAACTGGCCGCTTCATATGACAAGGGCGCCCAACTGGGGTGCAGGACCCAGTGGCTTAAAGCTGGAGTGTTTCAAGTGCCTCCTCTCATTTGTCTAAGTCTTAACTGAGCAGGAAGGAAAATATGGGAGACTCCAGATCTGCGAACGTTAACCAGTCTTCTGGGCAGGCTTCCTTGATGCTTTTGAGGGCCTCTCTGGTTACAAAAACTGGGTGAACTGAGGTCTCTCACTCCCTTCCTACTAATTAACCTGACCATCTCCTTCACTTTTCTACTAGGGGCTTTTTCTTGAATGCAGGTTATGCATAGATCCAGCCACCTTGGGCTGGGAGGCAGGAGCCTGGTGTCTTGCGGCTGCCCTGAGCCAATCTTCACCATCATCCTTTTCCCTCCTCTGCCTTTGGCTCCCCAGCAAGTTGAGGGATATTGATAGGCTGAGGCTGCAGTATCTTTCTCCCCAGGGATTGGTTTGCCGTACTAGCAGCTAAAGGCCTTCCCCGACTAAGCCTTCAGTTCCCCTAATCCTTCACTTCTGCATCACCTGTGCACTTGAATCGGTATCCTTTAGTCACTTGATATTTACCCCATGCTCAGCCCCGCAGCACTTAGGTACATGTCTATCATTTATTTTAAGACCTTCTTTCTCCCTTCTCAAGACTGTAAGCGCCTTGTGGGCAGGAACTTGTCTACCAATCAGTCAAATGATTGTATTTATTGAATGCTTGCTGTGTGCAGAGCACTGTACTAAGTACTTGGGAAATACAGTATATCAGAGTTCATTTATTCAATCATATTTATTGAACACTTACTTTGTGCAGAGCACTGTACAAAGCTCTTGGAAAATACAATTCAGCAATAGAGACAGTCCCTGCCCACAACGGGCGTACAGTCTAAATAAAGGGGAGAGACAGATATCAAAACAAGTAAACAATCATCAATAGAAATAAATAGAATTATAGATATATACACATTAGATATGTTCTCTGTCCAAAGGAGAAGCAGTGTGACTTAGTGGAAAGAGCAAGGGCTTGGGAATCAGAAGGACCTGAGTTATAATCTTGGCTTTGCCAATTGCTTGCTGTGTGACTTGGGCAAGTCTCAACTTCTGTGCCTCAGTTTTCTTAACTGTAAAAAAAAAAAAAAAAAAGGGAATACCTTTTCTCCCTCCTACTTAGACTGTGAGCTCCATGTGGGACAAAGACTATGTCCGACCTAATTAACTCGACCCTACCCCAGCGCTTAGAACAGTGTTTGACAAATGCCATTTTAAAAAAGACCTTACCGTCTACCAACTTTGTTGTATTGTACCCTCCCAAGTGCTTTAGTAGAGTGCTTCACACACAGTGAGCACTCAATAAGCACTCAGTAGAAGCATAGTGGCCTAGTGGATAGAGTATGGGTGTGGGAGTCAAAAGGACCTGGGTTCTAACCCCAGCTCTGCCACTTGTCTGCTGTGTGATCTTAGGCAAGTCACTTCTCTATGCCACATTTACCTCATCTATAAAATGGGGATAGAGACTGGGAGCCCCATGTGAGGCAGGGACTGTGTCCAACCAGATTTTCTTGTATCTACTCCAGCACTTTGTACAGTGCCTGGCACATAGTAAGCACTTAACAAATGCCATTATTACTGTTATTATTATTATATGTACCAGTGTTTATTTGATTAGAAGCCGAGCCCTCCTGCTAGCCCCATTTCCACTGATGAAAAAGGGGCAGCATCTGGCCAAGCATTCTAGACCCAGGGAATGGAAGAGCCAGGGTTATGAATCTCCAGTCCCTAATTACCTTGCCTGTTGCCTATTTCTCACCTAAGCAGACAAGTTTCACCGGCCTCTGTTAAAACCCGCAGCCCAAAAATGGGGGTCGTCTTAGTGCTGTTTTCACCTCACACACAGTTTCTCCTCAGATTGGATTTAGCAACCCGAGGGATCTGCCAACACCCTGTAGCCCAGTATCTGCCTTTGCCCCTTCTATCTATAGAATGATGTGGCAACTCCTTGCAAAGATTACACTGACCCTACCCCAGAGTCTGGCTTCCATTGACAGCTCTGGAAAACTCAAGCTCATTCAGGTTCTACTCGGGTCGGGGAAAGATCTCTGTTCAGAGAAGCCACCAAAAAGGATAATCAAACGATCAAGTCAGTGGAATTTAATGAGCACTTACTGTGCGCAGAGCACTATACTAAGGACTTAGGAAACTATACTACAGTAGAGTCGGTAGACACAACCTCTGTCCTCAAGGAGTTTACAGTCTATTTGGGAAGGAGCAACTGTCAAGCATAGTTGTATTTATTGAGTGTTTACTGTGTGCAGTGCACTGTACTAAGAGATTGAAAGAGTACAATATAACAGTAAATAGGCACACTCTATGCCTACAAGCTTACAGTCTAGAGAGGGGAGACAGATATTAACATAAATTATAGATATGTACATAAGTGCTGTGGGACTGCTTTGGCACTGCTAGATTAGAAGCTCCTGGAGGGCAGGGATCATGCTTATTAGCTCCATATGGTACTCTCTCTCAAGTGCTTAGTACAGTGCCTTCTCATAGTAAGCATTCAATAAATATTACTGTTGGATTGGCTGGAACCAGAGACACCAATCGTTTTTCAGATCAAGGTGGATCAAGGTCCACTTAAAATGATAATGATGGCATGTAAGTGCTTACTATGTGCCAGGCACTATACTAAGCGCTGGGGTGGTACAAGCAAATTGGTTTGGACGCAGTCCCTGTCCCACATGGGGCTCCCAGTCTTAATCTCCATTTTACAGTTGAGGTAATTGAGGTCAAGTGAAGTGACTTCCCAAGGTCACACATCAGACAGGTGGCGGAGCCGGGATTAGAACCCCCAGATCCTCTGACTTCCAAGCCCATCCTGTATCCACTAGGCTTCTCAGTTTTGCTTTCTTTGAAGAGGAATAACACGGTGGAGAGGTGCTCCTATTGCTTCTGTCCTGCTGGGAGCTGATTTCCAGGCGAGCAAGGCTTTGACAAGCTAATGCTCTGGGCTTCTAAACTGGGTTGGTCTCTAGGGGACATGCTTTGGGGTTGGGGCGTAGGCTCTACTTGCAACTTGGCCCCTTGACGTTCACAGCCGAGCACTGGCAGTGCAGGGGAAGCCTGTAGTGAATGAGGGGCCAGGCATATGGTGGGCTGATCAGGCAGAGGCCAGTGCCTGTCCTCCCTAGAAACATGAAAGGAAAGAAGTTGATGCATAAACACGGGCAGAGCAGCCAAGGCTCCTGCCCTTGGGATGAATTTTCCTGCTGCTTGTAAAGGAGCTCCCTGTTAGGTCGGGGGCGCTCTCCTCAGTGATTCAGTGAGCCATTTGAAAGTCTCTCTGAAATCAAGATTCCTGAAATGCACGCCAAGGCCCAGGCCCTCTCCTCTCCTTAGTCAATGACTAAGCTGATTGCAAAAGCTGGAAACCCATGGCTAGAGCAGGCTGGGACGGCAGCTGCTGAAGTCCCAAATCAGATGGGAGTGGGCACTCACCTTAGCATTGCTGGACCTCTCATAAGGCTGTTTTCCTTAACCAATGAAGGACTTAACTCTGCCTGCTTAATCAATTGCTCTTACTGAGTGCTTACTGTGTTCAGAGCACTGTAGTAAGCACTTGCGAGAATAGTCGGTCAATTGTATTAAGTGCTTACTGAGTGCAGACCACTGTATTAAGCGCTTGGGAGAGTACAGTATAACAATAAACAGACACATTGCCTGCTCACAACAAGCTTAAAGTGTAGAGGGGGAGAAAGACATTAATATAAATAAATAAATTACAGATATATACATAAGTGCTGTGGGGCTGAGAGAGGGGCGAATAAAGGGTGAGGATCCAATTCATCATGGTATTAAGCGCCTACTATGGCCCAAGCAGTGGGGTCAGTGCAAGATAATTAGATCTCACGCGGCCCTTGTCCCATAGAGGGCTCAGTGTCTAAGGGGTAGGAAGAACAGTTATCCTTACCGTCGTTTTACAGGTGAGGAATCTGAGGCTCACAGGCTAAGTAACTTGCCCAAGGTGTCACAGAAGGCTAGTGGCAGAGCTGGAATTTTTGACGTCCCAATTTAAAGGTTCAATTCTGGGTCCCCTTCTTTTCTCACTGTACGCAATTCCTTAGGAAATTCATCCACTCTCTCGGTTTTAACTATCACCTAGTTGTACTAGCACTTATTAAACACCAAATGGGTTCGTACACTGTTCTTGCACTTGGGAAGCACAGAAGCAAATGGCATATTCCTGGCCCACAAGGAGCTTAAGCTCTAATGGGGGAGACGTGATTGTATTTGTAATTCATTGATTAGAATGAAACATTGAATGTACTATTTAATGTGTATTCATAAAGTGATGAGGATGGCTGTAAGAACAGAAATGCTGGAGATGGCTTGTGGGTTTATGTGACCTGGAGTGCCGGGACTTAATCAGGGAAGGCATTTTAGAGGAGGAGAGCTTTCTGGAAGTCTTTGATTATGGGGAGATGTTTGGTGTGTTGTATTTGGAAAGAACTCATGAAAGAGTGTGAGTAAGGGCACAGAGTCAGGAGAGTTGAGAGCGAGGTACGGTAGAAGATTAGCTTAACGGAATTGAAGAGAGCCAGATAGGGAGTAGCAGATGGAGCTACTGATTTGGTAGGGAGCCTTGATGATAATTTTGAGGAGTTTTTACTTGCTGCAGAAGTACGCTGGGAACCAGCGGACAGTCATTCATTCTTTCATTCAGTAGTATTTATTGAGTGCTTACTATGTGCAGAGCACTGTACTAAGAGCTTGGAATGTACAATTCGGCAACAGATAGACAATCCCTCCCCAATGATGGGCTCACAGTCTAAACGACTGTGTCTTGCAGAGCGGAAAGATGTTGGCCAAGCGAAGCTTCAGAAAAAATCTGTACAGTAGCTTGTACTATAGAAAGGAGAGGGCAGAGCCTGGAGACAGATAGGTCAATGACTAAGCTGATCGAATAGTCTAACTGCGGTATGCCCAGAGCCTTTACCAAAGTGGTAGCATTTTTGGTGAAGAACGGGTGGATCCGGGAGATGTTGTGTAGAAAGAACTGGCAAGATTTGGTGGGAGATTGATGGAGACCGAGGAGTCAAAGATGACTCCGAGTCTGAAGGCTTTTGGGACAGGCAAGATGGTGATGTTACCGACTCGAGATAGGAAAGTTAGGAGAAGTAGACTTAAAAAGGAAGAAGGAGTGTGTTGAATTCAAGGTGCTAGCAGGACATCCCAGTGGGGGTAACTCGGAGGCCAGAAGAGACTCAGGACTATAGGTTAGATGAGATGTCAGGGCTGGAAAGTGGATTTGGGAGTTGTCCTCAGAGGAGGTAGCTGATGCTGGTGAGTGAATGAGTTCCCTGAGTGAGTAGAATAAGAAGAGTAGAGGCTCCAAAACAGAGCCCTTGTGGGACACCCCACAATTAAGGGACAGAGATAGAGGAGGGAGACCGCTAAAGAAACTTGATGTGGATGACTCCCGTATCTATCTGGCTAGCCCCACCTCTCACCTCCTCTGCAGTTTCATATTTCCTGCGGACATAACTTGCTAGATGTCCCGTCTACACCTCAAGCTCAACATGTATAAAACTGAATTCATCTTCTCTCCCAAATTTAAGTTCTTACTATGTTTCAGGCGCCATACCAAGCACTGAAGTAGATACAAGCTAATCGGGTTGGAGACGGTCCATACACAGGGCTCACAGTCTTAATCTCCATTTTACAGATGAGGTAACTGAGACCCAGAGAAGTGAAGTGACTTGCCCAAGACCACACAGCAGATAAGTGGCAAGGGCAGTATTAGAATTTAGGTCCTCTGATTCCCAGCCCCGTGGCCTTTCCACTAGATCATACTGCTCCTCTAACTTTCCCTTCACAGTTGATGGCACCCTGTCCACTCCATCTCTGAAGCCTGTAATTTTGGGATTATCCAGGACACCACCATCCCTTTCAACTCTCATATTCAGTCTGTTACTAAATCCTGTCTGTTTCCTCCACAACATTTCCAGGACCCGCCCTTTCTTCACCATCCAAACGGTCAGACACGCTGGTTCAGGCACTTGTCATATCCCGCCTTGACTACTGCATCAAGCCTTCTCACTGGTTTCCCTGCCTCCAGTCTCCCTCCTCTCCAGCATATGCTTCACTCTGGTGCCTGGATCATTTTTCTAAAACATCTTTTTGTACACATCACCCTTCTCCCTGAAACCTTCATTGGTTGCCCATTCCTCTCGTCATCGAGCAAGAACTCCACCACTCTCTCCACCTTCAAAACTGATCTAAAAATCACATGTCCTCCAAGAGGCCTTCTTTGACTAAGCCTTAATTACCCTACCCACCCTTCCCTCTGCATCTGACTATGCACTCAGCTGGGTACCCTTTTTAACATATTTAAGTGCTTACTAGGTATCAAACACTGTTTTAATTGCTGGGGTTAGAAGTTAATTAGGTTGGGCACAGTCCTTGCCCCGCTTGGGGCTCACAGTCTAAGTAGGAGAGAGAATAGGAGAACTGAGCCACAGAGAAGGGAAATGACTTCCCCATGGTCACACAGCAAGTAATTTGCAGACCTAGGATTAGAACTCAGGTCCTCTGACTCCCAAGCCTGTGCTCTTTCCACTAGGTTATGCTGCTTCTTTAAGTACTTTGTTGCTCACCCCAGCCCCATGACACTTACATATGCTTACACTCTTCTATTTTCCCATCTGTAATTTTTTTTAATGTCTACCTCCCCCAGTAGACATCCTTGTAGGGAGGGACTGTGTGTACCAACTCTACTGTCCTGAACTTTCCCAAACACCATATAGTGTTCTGCACACAGTAAGCACTCAGTAAATACCACTGATTGATTATTGGCTTTAAGGCGGTCCCACCAGTGCTCTCTTTCCAATTTATCCTCTCTTTTCTCCCACTTCACCCCAGCTTGCACTCTTCACTTTTAAGTTAATTTACTCATTGGGTTTCATTCTCACCTCCCACCTCTAATCTCTTGCTTGTTCTCTTTCTCCTGCCTGGAATTATAATTGTGGTATTTGTAAAGCACTTACTGTGTGCCAACCATTGTACTAAACCTTGAAGTAGATGCAAAATAATTAGGTAGGACACAGTCCTTGTCCCAAATGGGGCTCAAATCTAAGTAGGAGGCAGAACAGGTATTGAATCCTCAGTTTAGAGATGAGGAAACTGAGGCACAGTGAAGTTGTGACGCTGAGTTCACAAAGCAGGCAAGTGATGACGCTGGGATTATTATATTATACTCTTCCAAGTGCTTAGTACAGAGTTCTGCACTCAATAAATGCTCAGTAAATACAATTGATTGATCACTTAAACTGGAGAAAGATTAGAAACAAAGACTTTAACAAGCCTCCTTCCACCACCTCCTAACCCCTTCCACCCACTATCTTCTACTCAGAATCTACCAGGACAATCATTCCAAGTGGTCTAACCAGACTCTGGCCTGGAGGTTGCTGACTCAGAGGGTGTGGGGTGAATGTGGAAGCATATTTTTCTCGCCTTTGAAACAAAACTCTGAGAGAGAGTGCTTACGAACCAAGGTTTCAGGTCCGGCCATGGGGGCCCCTGTACCCTGGCTCAGAGCCCGGCCTTCCACCCTCCCGCCTTGGTCTCCCTGCGAGCCTAAGGGATGTCACCTGGCCGCCCTGGCCCACCAAGCTGAGGCCTCTCAAAGACTCTGTTCATCACCCGGAAGGGGGTGACCCTGGAAATGCCTCGAGAACTCCCTGGGGAGTTTCATCTTGTGCCACTCACCCGTCTCTCCCCAAGGGAGTGTGTGAGTCCCAGTTCCAAACACCTGAATTCCAAGTAATGTGTTGAACTCTTGACAGCTTCTTGTCACCTCATCATCGGCGCTTCCTATGTGCCAAGCGCTGTACTAAGCGGCAAGGTCAATCGAAAGTCAATAATGAAGAGCTAGTCCAGCTTCCAATCTAAGTGGAGGGGAGACAGACAGCGCAGTGATGAATCCCCAAGAGTAACAGAGCAAATTAATAAGACCATCCAAATGAGGAAAGTTTTTTGTTTTGTTTTTTAAAATGCTAAAATAAGCCTCAGAGGAAACCCTCTATGGCTCCTCATTGCTCCAGATGGTGGTCCTAATTTATGGCCCTTCACTGTGTTCTCAAGTTTAGGAAAGCATACATCACTCACATGGGCCCAGGTGGGATGAGGATGGCTGCCCCAACTAATGGAAGGGAAGACCCCGTGGTGTGGGGACTCGAGGTCACTCAGGCTCAGCCTTCACCGAGTGGCTGCAGAATGGGAAAGCAGCAAGGCCTAGTGGAAAGAGCACAGGCCTGGGAGTCAGAGGACCTAGGTTCTAATCTTGGCTTAACAGACTAGTGTGTGACCTGAGGCAAATCACAACTTCCCTGTGCCTCAGTTTCCTCATCTGTAAATTGAGAATTCAATACCTGCTCTCCCTCTTACTTAAACTGCAAGCCCCATTTGGGACAGGGACTGTGTCCTCCCTGATTATTTTGTATCCACCCCAAGGTTTAGTACAGTGCTTGGCACATAGTAAGTGCTAAACAAATACCACAGCTGGGCAAGTCACTTAATTTCTCTGGGCCTCATCTGTGACGAAGGGATTCAATTCCTGTTCTCCCAGCTTCTTGGAATGTGAGTCCCATATGGGACTTGATGATCTTGTATCTACCCCATAGCTTCACACATCGTAAGCATTTAGCAGATACTATAATTACTATTCTGAACCCAGTGAGGAGCAGGGAGCATCTTCAGGTCTTTCTTCCTCCCTACCTCCCTCCCTCTGCCCATCCCCTGACCTTGTTTCCCATCCTCATCCCCTTCATTGTGGATGGGAAAAGCTGGGTTTCTGTCCAGAGGCCCACGCCCTCATCTGCCACGTCCCCCACTCTTTCCTTAGAAGGCCCGCTGGGGAGGGAAGTTAGAATGGGACTCAGTGGCGAGAAGGTTTCCGAAACAGGGTGGGAGCCGGTGGGTCTATCCTTGGAAAAGAATCCTGGTCGGCAGTAAGGGGTCCATGTGAAGCCCGAGTGCAGGGAGCCCCCACCCGTGCCCCTCCAACGGCAAGCCAGAAGGCCTGCAGGAGAGCCAGGCGGGCAGATGGGAACACTCCCCTGGTTTCTGCCTGGCCGGAAGGCTAACTGAGGTGAAATCAGGGAGCAGCCTCTTCGCACCAGGAAAGCAGGGCGTGCTGACCCTGTCGGGGCAGTAGGATCTGAGCCAGCATGTGCAGGATGTGAAGGCTGCAGCTAGAACAGGTTGTTAGCTGTTGGAAAGCTTCTGTGTTGGCTCTGCTCTTGGGGGGCGGAGGCTCAGCTGCCCTGCAGGCAGCAGGTTCAGCATGTGTGGTGCTGGTGCTGCAGCTGGTTGGGTTGGGGGGTAGGGGGAGGGAGAGAGAGGGAGGGGTCAGAGGAGGAGAAGGCTCAGGGAAATGTAGCAAAGCATCCTGACCAGAGCCAGACCAGCTGATGGTCTCCTCAGGCCACTTATTTTTTTTCTCCAGTGGCATTTTGCCAGAAACCCAGAGTTCAGAAGCCCCTCAGTGAGCTTTTGTGCCTGCCTCCTGAGAGGAATTCCAAGACCACCCCCCCACCTTTTATAGTATTTAAATGCCTGGCACTTACTATGTGCCAGGCACTGTAATAATAATAATAATTGTGGAATTTGTCAAGTGCTCACTATGTGGCAGGCATTGTAATAAGTGCTGAGGTGGATATCAGCAAATCGTGTTGGACACAGGGCCTGTCCCATGTGGGGCTCACAGTCTCAATCTCCATTTTATAGATGAGTTACGTCTACTCGTGCTTACTGTACTAAGCACTGGATTAGATACAAGCTAGTCAAGTTGGACAAATCTGTATCCTTCATAGGACTAACAGTCTTAACCCCCATTTTACAGATGAAGTAACTGAGTCACAGAGAAGTGAAGTGACTTGCCCAAGATCACACAGCAGACAAGTGGCAGAACTGGGATTAGAGGCCAGGTCCTTCTAAATCTCAGGCCACTGAGCCACACTGCCTCTCCTTGCGGAATGGCCAAGGTAGCTTGAGGTTTTCAGGCACCCAGAGAATCGTGGCTTTTCTCCAGGGCTGCTGCCGAACCACTCTGGGCCTCCACTCCCCCAAAGATATCTGGAGAGGGGACACAGAGTCCCCTCCATCTGTGGCACCACCCCTGCCTTGAAGCAGTTACAGCGAGCACGAGAGAAGATTGTTTCTCTCTGGCTGTCAGCACGGCCACGTAGACTGGGCGGGCGGGAGAGGTGGGGTGCTCGCCCCAGATTCTTGGTTTGGGCTAGGGCTGCTGGTGCTGTGCTCGTGGGAGGAGGGCTGGTCCCCGCTGATCTGGTCACCCCAGAACGGGTTTTTCCTCTCCTTTGCATGGAGCTCTGGGTCCATTCCAGAATGAGGGTTAGCCTGATGTATATATTTGTGTGTCTTTTGTCCTCCACAGCAGAACCACTGCCCCTGATGGACCTCTGTCGCCGCTCGGTGCGCCTCGCTCTGGGCAAGGAACGTTTGAGTGAAATTCACACGCTGCCTCTGCCAGCCTCCCTCAAGGGCTACCTGCTCTACCAGTGACCGCCGGCCGGCTCCAGGACTCCCTCCGCCACGTAGCTGCCTTCAGGAATACCAACCAGTGCCCACCTGAGGAGCCTTCCCTCCTGGGTCTCTCCTCCCCTGTTCCCCTGGCCTCGTTGGGCTGAAGTTCCCTCCATCACTTCCCCCCAGTCCTCCCCACTGCCCACTGTAATCACTGAAGCTCCTTCAGTCACCTCCACCGGCCCCCCACTGTTCTCTCTGCTGTTGGTCCTGCCCACCAGAGCCCATGCCAAATTCCTGCTAACCCCAGAACCAATGAGGCCTTCTCTCCATCCCTGGAAATGGCCTCTGTGCCAAGAGAGGCTGAGCCTCCTGCAGACTGTCTTCATCCTCCTTAAAAAAAAAAAAAATCAACAATGGAATAAACACTTAGAGGGATTAGCTCTTTAGCTCTGGGATTAAGAGACCTCTCCACCTCTGCCCAGAGAGAAAGACACCCTCTTAGCATCCCAAACTTTATCAAAGACTAGAGGGAAACCATCTCCAGAGAGGAGCTGGAGAGATGCTTTCAGCCCATTGGCAGTCCCAGAGCTATCCGGGGCAGGCCTGGGCCAGAAAAAGAAAGTGTCGCAGTAGGTTAAGCTTCTAACACCAAAAATGCATCATGGAGCCTTTTGAACACAAAGCCTGGACCTGGACAAGGTGGATAAGCAGCAGCTAGTTTCACTCCCATGAGGGATGTTCTCACCCTGCATCCTCTCTATTTATTCTCTAAATAGACAAAAAAGAGTCCGTTATTTATTCTACATAGAAAATCTTTGTTCTGTCCCTTCTGTCCGCTGGGTCCCTCTTATTCCGGCCATGCCTGACCCCGGTCCTCCTCACCCTCCACCCCTGCCAACCTCCTTTTCTGGCACCCAGATGGACGTTTCTTAGTTGACCTGTGGTTTTGGAGAGGGTTTGGGCAGCGGCGGAGGCCTGCTGCCCTGGGTTCCTCCATGACTGGAGGTGCCACGTGCAATATGGACGTCTTCATCGGACCCACCTGGATCAACACACAGGAACCCTACCCTCCTTTCCTACACCCACCCACCTTTTTGCTCTCATACAGGGTCTACTTCTGTTGGGAGAGTGGGGCGGGGTATATGTGCTAAAGTGTTCCTGAAAACAATTTGGCCAAAGAGCATCCTCCACTTGGGAAAACCGCCTGAAAGTTATTTCCGTTGGGGGTTCTCGGGCAGCTTCCGTGTCTGCTGGGGCAACCCCCTGCTCCCGTGGCAGAAAGCCAGGCTGGCCCTTTTGGCCAGTGGTGAGGGAGGAAACATCAAGGCTCACCTCTCTCCCAGCGGGACAGAGCCGGAGAGGGGAGACTGATTCCTACCCTCCTCGTCAGGAATTCTGGCGGAAGAGACAGAAGTCGGGAAGGCCGTTCGGCTCCTCGTTCAAACCTGGCCCGTCTCGCGACTCCAAGCTAAAATGCTCTCCTGCTGCTGCTCCCGCCACCACCACCACTGCCAACCACAAGGAGGGATCTTCCAAATAACTCCAGGCCTCCCTAGTGTTGCTCCCAAGTAGCAGTCCATGATGCCACCTTGTTTTGCACATTTCTTCTGTCTCCACCTCTTTTCTTGGGATCCAAATTTCATTCAGTTCTGTACAGGTACAATAGATGACTTTATTTGTTTAAAATGTTTAATATATACTTGTCTGTATACAAGATGTGTTTTTAAACAGCTGCTGTAGGGTACCTTTTTTTAAAAATCTACTTGTAGAGTATATTTTTGAAAGCCCAGAATTGGTGCCAAGACCACCCCCTCTACCCCCTTTATTATTGTTTGGGACTGTCTGGGGGAGGGAGGGGAATCTTCCATTCTCTTGCCGGTTGGGTATCCTCCACATGTTGCACAGGAGAGAATTGAGCCCTTCCGGATGATAGCTTTATGCCTTGACCAGTTGTCTTCCAGCATACTGGGAAGTGTGGGGGAGAAAGGGTCTTTCCCATTTCAGGTCCCTGCCCAGGTCCCCTCCCTTCCCCCAACATGGTTGCTTGTACAGTTTTCAGTCTCTTCACTTTCTACTTTATGGCTGTAGATAATATTCCGTATCCTAATAATGAAATAAAATTTATTAAATATGAAGACCTGTGTATAGTAAACTGTCTTTGGGTCTGTGGGCTCAGGGGAGGATCAGGGAGACGGAGGGCAACGTGGCTTTGTGGAAAGAGCACGGGTTTGGGAGTCAGAGGACCTGGGTTCTAATTCTGGCTCTGTCACTTGTCTGCTATGTGACCTTGGGTAAGTCACTTCACTTCTCTGTGCCTCAGTTACCTCATCTGTAAAATGGGGATTAAGACTGCGAGCGCCATGTGGGACAGCTTGATTACCCAGCACTTAGAATCGTGCTTGGCACATAGTAAGTGCTTAACAAATACCATCGTCATCATCATTATTATTATGGGGGTCTGAGGGAAGTGGAGAAGGGATCTCCCTTGTTTGCAGCAGTGATGTCACCATTGTGATTCTGTTCCTGAGCTCTGACAAGCATTTACTTTATGCAGAGCACTTTTTGCAGCCTTGGAGAAATAATAATAATTGTAGTATTCGTTAAGCACTGACTATATGCCAAGCAGTGTACTGAGTGCTGGGGTTGATATAAGATAATAAGGTTCCCACATGGGGCTCACAGTCTAAGAAGGAGGGAGAACAGGTAAACTAGACTGTAAGCTCGTCCCCAGATGGTAAGCTTGTTGTGGGTAGGGAATGTGTCCATTTATTGCTGTATTGTACTCGCCCAAGAGCTGAGTACAGTGTTCTGCACACAATTAGTGCTCAATAAATGCGATTGAATGAATGAAAATGAATGATTGAACAGGTATCTGTTTTGCAGATGAAGGAAATGAGGTACAGAGCAGTGAAGTGACCCGCCCAAGTGACACGGCAGGCACATGGCAGAGCTGGAATTAGATCCTAGGTCCGCTGACTCTCAGATCCGGGCTCTTTCCGCTAGGCCACGCTGCTTCTCAAGAAAGGCATACCGTTATTGATTCAAACTCAGTCCCTGCCCTCTCAGGGGCTCAAACTCTCCAGGTGCACGGGGAGAGAATTAATAATTCAACAACCACAAGAAACGCCACCGCTCACCCCTGCTGGGAGGGAAAAGTCCTCGGGCTCTCTACTGCTCCAGGCGGGGCCATCCCATGTCAGAACGGCCACAACCATCCCCAGACTCATGTCTTTCCCGCTCCCAATGAGTCACCTTCTCCAGCAGGGCTGGGGGGTGGTGAGGGAGGGGAAACAGTGGGAGAAGTGCCATTGCCAGAGGGGCCAGGGACCTCAGAGCCCCCATGCCAGTGCACAACCAGCCCCTCTTGGGGATAGTGAGGTAGAGCTGAAGGCCTGCAGCCCAGCCTGAGCTGTCCCCCCATTTCTAGATGGGCCGTACTTGTGCCCAAAACTCGAACGGCTGGCCAACCCCTGGGGCTCCTCGGACTTTTAGAGCCCAGCGGCACACGAGGTCAAGGCTATTAGATAATCTTTGCACTTGCTATGAAGTCACAACTCATTCACTCATTCATTCAATCGTATTATCCCCTCTCCCATCCCCATCCCAGTCAGAAGAGGCCTGAAATGGGATCTTAGCCCAGTCTTGGCAGAGTTCTACGTTGTCTTTCCCCCGGCTCCCTCTTCCTTCTACAATGTCTGTTCACGTGGATCTGTTACCTTTGGACATTTGATATGCGTCCCACCCTCAATCCCACAGCACATATGTACGTATCTTTAAATTATATATTATAAATTATTTATATTAATGTCTGTCTTCCTGTCTAGACTGTAAGCTCGTTGTGGGTGGGAACTTGTCTGCCAACTGTTATATTGTGCTGTGCACACAGTAAGTGCTCAATAAATACCATTGATTGAAGCTTGACAGCTGAAATTGAATGATGGTATTTGTTAAATACTTACTATGTGTCAAGCACTGTTCTAAGCGCTGGAGTCAGTGTGTTCCAAGAGCAGGGATGGCAGCAAGAAGTATGTGGGAGGGAAAGAATCCTGAAGTCACTTAAAAACTCTTAGAGCCTTGGTAGGCAAATGCCTGCAGTCCACATTAGCTCCTTTCAAGGTTTTTATCAGTCGATCAATGGTATTTATTGAGGGTTTTCTCTGTGCTGGGCACTGTACTAAGTGCTTGGGAGAAAACAGTGCAGTAGAGTTGGTAGACGTGATCCCTGCCTACAAGGAACTTACATATCTAGTGAGGAAGGAAACAACATTGTATAAGCATACGTACCTAAGTGCTTTGGGGGCAGGGGTGGAGTGAGTATTAAAGCGTTTAGGAGGTACAAACCCAAGTGCCTAGGCAGAGCAGGAAGGAGATTAGAGTGAGGAGATGAGAGGTTAGGTGGGGAAGCCTTCCTGGAGGAAATATGATTTTAGAAGGGCTTTGAAGATGGGGAGAGGGGTGGTCTGTCAAATGTGAAGTGGGAGAGAATTCCAGGAAAGAAGGAGGATGTGAGCAATGAGTCGCCAGCCAGAGACGAAATTGAGTCACAGAAAGTATGTTGGAGTGAGAGGCTCTGCCACTTGTCTGCTGTGACCTTGGGCAACTCACTTAACTCCTCTGTGCCTCAGTTGCCTCATGTGTAAAATGGGGATTAAGACTGTGAGCCCCATGTGGGGCAGGGGCCGTGTCCAACCCAATTACGTTGTATCTACCCCAGTGCTTAGAACAGTGTCTGGCACGTAGTAAGCGCATAACAAATACCACAATTCTCACTATCACTATTAGGAGTGAAGTGTGAGGGCTGGGTTTCATGGGAGAGGAGCGGGAGGGCTGACCTCAGATCCCACTGCTGGAACGTGGGACAGGCGAGCCTGTGGTTTAATTTCAAGAATAGATCCACCCTGCCCCTGCCCCACAATTTCCATACTGATGAGGCCTTTAGGGCCAGTCTGCCCAACCTATTCTAGAGCTGAATCCAAGAGAGACCATGCACCCCAGTTCTGTGACTTATAGACCCCGCCTGATCCGGGCCCTGACCTTTCCGGCACCAGCCATGGGGAGCTGTGCCCCAAAGACGGTGGGCAGGAGAGGTTCTGGATGTGGGGGGGGAGGGGGCGGGCGCACCAGGCTGTGGGGCCGAGGGCTCGCGCGCTACCTTTTCCAGACGTGTCTGGGTGGGGGGAGGGTGGTCTAAAATTATTTTTAGGTTGGAGTTCAAGTCTGGGTTGTGGAACACGAGCTTCCTTTGAAAGGGGAGAGTGGAGGAGGGGAGCCGCGGTCGTGGGTGGTAGTGGCATGGAGAAAATAAGGGCTTTTGTTCTGCTGTGCAGCAGGTCTTTGTGTGCTAGAGAAGCAGTGTTACCGAAGCCAGCTAAGCAGACTTGGCACATGTGGTCGGAATCACTACCCCGAGCGCCAGCCTGGCTTCCCATTCCCGAAGGGAGAAGAAAATGTTTGCGGCCTCTGGATAGAGGGGGGGGGGGAAACGGCCCCCGGCCCATCCTTCTCCAGACCCAGGATGACCAGGAGGAGGGAGAGGAGAAGGAAGAGGAAAAGGCAGAGAGAAAAGTAGGAGTGGAAGCAGGAGGAGAGGCAGGAGGTAAAATGGGGATTGAGACTGTGAGTCCCATTTGGGACAGGGACTGTGTCCAACCTGATTTGCTTGTATTCACCCCAGTGCTTAGTCCAGTGTCTGGCACATAGTAAGCGCTAAAAAAAACACATAATTATTATCACTTTAGTCTCTGAGCTTGTCGTGGGCAGGGAATGTCACTCTATTGTTGTATTGTACTTTCCCAAGCCCTTAGTACAATGCTCTGCACACAGTAAGCACCCAAAAAATATGATCGAATGAATGAAGGAAAGTCAGGCGGGGGAGAGGCAGGAGGAGGAGGAGAGGCAAGAGGAGGAGAGACAGGAGGAAAAGGAGGGGCGGGGGGGTGGGGAGGAGGAGAGGAAAGAGAAGAAGGGGGAAGAATGTGGACTTCACTGAATCCTAAACTAGGCCTAGGGATCTGAGGATGGGGCTGAACACAGAGCAATTAGTTCATTCTCCAGTCCAGACACCCAAACATGGTTGGATTCCAGCTGCAGGGAATATTTGAAATAAATGACCTGCTGAGGGCCCGGAGTTTGCTGTGTTTTTGGCATGGCACCATGGCAACCGGGGCGGAAATCATGAGATGGGGACTGGGCTGTAGAGTGCACAAACGATGTCCCGCGTGAGCAAGTCTTAAACGAGCCGGCCCGACTGCTCCCTCCCTCCCCTCCATGCCCTCTGTCCCGTACCCCCTGCCCCGTGCCCAGCTGCATCAAACGCCCCCGTGTCCCGGGAGTTCTGGGGTCTCTCGGGCCCAGCTCCCGTTCCCGTTCCAGTTCCCGGCTGAAACTGCTGCGGCCAGCCGTCTCTTGAGGAGAAAGGAGAAACCTGACACCCCGAGGGAACCGCGCTCCCTAGATCCAGCCACCTCAGAGGGGCTGCTGCTGCTGCTCTCGCTGCAGCTGCTGTTGCCGTCGCTGCACTGCTGCTGCCGTTGTGGCGGCTGCCGCAGGCCCGGTGTGACTTTCCAGGGCTGGGAGTAGGAGTACGGGAAAACCCTGGCAGAGAGCAGCTGGCTGGGCCAGAGAGGGGGTGGCAGCGACCTCCTTCAACTATCTTTGTGTTTCCCGTCCTGCCACAGCTGAGTCCCCTGGTCTTCCTGGGCAGGGGAAGCTCACAGAGGAGGTCCTTTGTGGACCGTGGACAAACTCTTGTCTGTCCAGTTTCCGCCTTCAGGGCCCAAGCAGCAGACTTTGCTCATCCCTCCGCTCCTGATCTGGGAATCTTTAGGTTCTGATCATGCCAACCTTACCCTGGAGGGGGGTTGGCATGGTGGGGGTGGTCTCTGCTGCTCCCTGATTGGTAACCCCACCCCGTACCTCGGTTTTCCCACCTGTAAAATGGGCAGCTGGCAGCACTATCCATCACTTTTAATTCTGGGTGCGGCGTTTGGGGAATTGCAGGGAAAGGAGGCAATAAGTTCCTTGTGGACAGGAATCCTATCTACCAACTCGGTTGTACAGTACTATCCCAAATATTTAGTACAGTGCTCAGCAGCAGAATATACTTAATAAATACCGTTGATTGAGTGATTGATTGATTGGCCATGGTCCCTCCCTTCAAGGAACTTACAGTTTAAGAGGAAAGGTGCGCGCACACACACACACACGTTTAAATGTAGACAATTTCATTCTGAAATATTTCCCCCTCCCATTGGGAGAAATCATGTCTATACAAGTCCTTCAGTTGGCTACTCTCCCGGACTCTGGGCTAGGCTGCAGGAGGATGGTAGACATTCCTGCCAGAAAATCAAACCGGTGGAGACTACCTGGGGGCACCGTGCCGCAGGCTAAGTAGCCAGTTCTCCCGGCCACCAAGACCAATCCCGGCTCCCTGCAGTGGGAACCAGGATTCCTAAGGCCCCAACTCAAGGGCCGTCCCCCCGCCCCCCGGGGCCTCCCTCCTTTTCCTGAGCCAAAAGCTCACTGGTTGGGATCCTGGCTTCTGGCTTGGGCCCAAGGATGCTATGAACTGATCTTAGAAGGAAATGGTATGTGAATGTGAACAGGGGAATTTCTGAGAGGGAGCGAGCAGGGTAGACGTTGGCCGGGTTACAGCAGGGAACCGACGAGGTGCACGGGTCCATAGAAAGCCTCTCCTTGTACATGTTTTGATTTACTGATCTGCTGCAGGCTCGCCCAGCCTTCAGACAGAGAACTATTTGATGCAGCTGCCAGATGTTGTGTCTGAATTCTATTTTACAACTTGCTTACTGTTTAGCAATGTTCCTCCGGCCCCAGTTCAACCTGCCCCGATGGGTTCAGGGCTCAGGCCCTGCCCCTTGCTGTTCTCGCCGGCTGCTCTCCAGCCCTCCCCATCATCCAGGATCTCCCGTCCCCGCGGCCGGGGACGGGAAGCCAGCCAACCCCGCCCTGCGGCGTGGGAGACCGAGGGTTGGCCGGCGAGGGAGAGTCCTGCCGTGGAATCTGCCAGCTCAATCAATCGTATTTATTGAGCGCTTACTGTGTGCAGAGCACTGAATGAAGCGCTTGGGAGAGTACAGCCTAACAGAGTTGGTAGAAAGGTTACCTGCCCACAGTGAACTTACAGTCTAGAGCTCCCACCCAGACACCCACCCTGTCCTTTAGCGGGGATTTGTCCCCATCCTGCCTGCCATGGCCCCTCTGGGGACCACGAGAAATTAATCTGCCAGGTCCACTGCTCCTGCTCTGTTTTTTTTAATGGTATTTGTTGAGCACTTACTATGTGTCAGGTACTGTACGAGATGCTGGGGTAGATACAGATCATCTGGTTGGACACAGCCCATGTCCCACATGGGACTCACAGCATTAAAGCCCACTTTACCGATGAGGTACCTGAGCCACAGAAAAGTGAGGGGACTTGCCCAAGGTCACACAGCAGACAACTGGTGGAGCCGGGATTAGAACCCAGGTCCTTCTGACTCCCAGGTCCGTGCGCTACCCACTAGCCCACGCTGCTTGTTTTGGGAGATTGGTGGAGGGTGAGACTCTTGTGGCCTGGTCCCTGTTTCTTCCCTGGCTCTGTGGGCCCCAGCTGTCCCCTCAAGCCTCGTTTGGCCCATCTATGATCACTGTGCTTCCTTCCAAAGCCCCGGGAGACCCATGCTGGCCGCTTCCAGGAACAGGACCGTGAAGTGTCTCGTCAGCTTTGAGGAAGTCAAAGCCCAACGGCCCAGAGCTCCGAGGGCTCTGAGAGCTGGGGAAGATACAAGATAATCAGATGGTCAGACACAATTCCTGTCCCACACAGGGCTCGCCGTTTAAGTAGAGGAGTGAACAGGTATTCAGTCCCCATTTTACAGATGAGGTAACTGAGGCACAGAGAAGTTAAATGACTTGCCCAGGTCACACCGCAGGCACATGATGAATCAGGATTAGAACACAGGTCCTCTGACTCCTAGACTCATGCTCCCTCTTCCCTAGGCCACCCTGCTCCTACCCTTGGATGAAGGTCACCTTGCCTGGACCAGAGGACACAGCTGTCCCAGCAGCCTTTGGGATTCTTGAAGGAGGTTTGGGTCCTTGCAGATCCCTGGCTATTTGGGATTGCATGGCTGGCTGGGGTGGGAGAGGCCCTTTACCTCCTCCCCACCTCTTCCCCCGTCCCAGCCCTGCAGCAAAGTCAGGAGGTCTGTGGGGCAACAGACTCCCAGGAGGAAGCCGGAGGAGCCACGCACACTGCTGAGCTTGGTTTCCTGAAGCCACTTGGAACGGCTTCTCTGTAAGTTTGCTCTGGGGGGGGGCGGGAGGCGGAGAGAGGAGGTTGTGTAATTAATCTTGTTGCATGTGAAAACACACTTGTGTCTGTCCTGGAATCCCGCTTGCTGCCAGAGTGGACAGAGTGTTCAGTCCCCTCGGAAAGTGCCAGAAATGTTTTGTCCGTCAGAAAGGAAAACATCCTTTCCTTGTGCTCTGGAATTCAGGGCTCCCTCTCCTGAGAAAGAACACTCCAGCACACGGTTTCCCCAAAGGGGTGGGCTTTCAGGGACTGGGCTCTGGTCCTGGGGGCTTGCAGAGACCAGTTCCTCATGAATGGTGGCAGGGAGCGGGGGAGGAAAGGAACCTGGCTATGGACGCCCCGTGGCAGGTCAGTAGGGCAGCTGGCCTAGAGCCCGTGGACTCTGGCCAAAGCGACATCGTCAAGCTGGACTAAATGCGGTCTCCTTCCCCGCCCCTCATCTGGGCCCGTCACTGGAACCTTGTAGATTTCATCCCCACTCCTATCCAATCCATCAATCGATGGTATTTACCGAGAGCCTACTGAGTGCAATGTACTGTGCTAAGCACTTGGGAAAGTAAAAGAGAAGGAGGGCTCATGTCCCCTCTCCATGTTTTTGTAGGAGTGAGAGGAGGTCCTCCTTGGATAGGGAGCCTGGAAGCCTCTCCCAGATTCCTGCGTGGTTGGCAGGGACCCCGAGGCCCCCCCAGTCCACCATGTTGCTTCAGTTGCCCAGGAAGTTTCTGCGTCCATGTTGAATTGTACGCTCCCAAGCACCTAGTACAGTGGCCTACACGCAGTAAGCACTCAATAAATACGATTGAAAGGAATGAAAAGGATGCTGCCAGGCTGTTCGGGGCTGCTTTTCTTGCATCTCACCCCCAATACGCCGGCCACTGGGGGTT
The DNA here is from genome assembly GCF_004115215.2 of Ornithorhynchus anatinus. NCBI lineage: Eukaryota > Metazoa > Chordata > Mammalia > Monotremata > Ornithorhynchidae > Ornithorhynchus > Ornithorhynchus anatinus. The sequence goes on along the minus strand of NC_041732.1, from coordinate 68,960,882 downwards.
GGGGGGGGCTCCTGCAAGGCCCCTTAATTCCTCTCTCTGAGTCCCCCAAGAGGGACCGGCTTGAGGAAGGTGGAAATGTTTCTCTTGAGGGATCATGTTGAAAGGCTGGACAGCACAGCTGGAAAGCACAGCTGGAAAGTAAGGCTGGAACGCCTCTGCAGGGGAGGGGACCTCCCTCTGTTTTCCTACCCAGGACTCGATGGAGCCTTTCCCTTCTGTTGGTAAGTGGATGCCTCTCTGGCTGCTCTGCAGAGCGACCTTGGCCTGGGAGCAGGGGAAGAGCCTGGTTTGAGCCAGATCTGCGCAATCTCCATCACGCCCGCAGTTAGGGAAGGCCCCAGGACACAAACTGATGGCTCGTTATCCGCATTGGTATCAGCTCCCACTGGGTCTTCCAGCTGCCGCCCCCATTGAGACACAAATGTCGAACCTCTTGGTTCCAGCCCAGCCCTCCCCATCATTTTTTTAATGGTATTTGTTAAGTGTTTACTAAGTACCAAGCACTGTACTGAATGCTGGAGTAGATACAAACCGATCAAGTTGGACACGGGCCTGGTCCCACGAGGGGCTCAAAGTCTTACTGCCCATTTTACAGAAGAGGGAACTGAAGCTCAGAGAAGTTAAGTGAGTCCCCCGAGGTCACTTAGCAGACAAGTGGCAGAGCCAGAATTAGAACTCAGATCTTCTGACTCCCAGGCCTGTGTTCTTCTCCATTAGGCCACCCTGGTTCATCGGTCCCTGCTGTTGATCCATCTCAGCACATCATGAGCTGCTTTCAGACCAAGTCCCTTGGGGAAGCCCCTGATGAATTTCCTTCCCTAACAGTTTAGGGCAATTACTTTGCTGACGCGTTTGCTTTAGGTCATTGGGGAGTCTCATTCATGAGAAGGGGGTTTTGCTGGGAAAGTTAGCTGTGTCTCTGGAACTGTTCATTTAGTTCTCCATTCCAGGCCCATCAGCCATTTCCCTCTCACCAGCTGGTCTCCGAAGGCAGATAATGGGGGCCGGTGCCCCTCGGGGTCCACTCCTCAGATGAGAGCACATAGCTCTTAGACCTTAAAAAGATCCGAGCGGAAGGGGTCAGTGTGGAAGTCAGCCCGTGGATTTTATGTTTGCTTTCCAGTAAAAGCTCCTCCCCACGGAACTCGTCCGACTCACGGAGGCCCTCCACAGCCTTTCAGCCAGACTGGCTCTGGTCCTGAGCCATGTGGTCAGAGAGCCCGACTGTCCAGCACATCGCCTCCGGAGCATCTCACTCTGAGTCAGTCCCCGCCTGACCACTTCCTATAATAATAATAATCACGATTATGGTACTTGTTAAGCTCTTACTATGTGCCAAGCACTACTCTAAGTGCTGTTGTAGATACCAATTAATCAGGTTAGACACAGTCCCTTTCCCACATGCAGCTCACACTCTTAATCTCCATTTTACGGATGAGGTAACTGAGGCTTAGGGAAGTTAAGTGACTTGCCCAAGGTCACACAGCAGATATGCGGCGGAGCTGGGATTAAAATGCTAGGTCCTTCTGACTCCTAGGCCTGTACTCTCTCCACCTGGCCCGAACTCCCAATGAACTCTATTCATTACGGCTCTGGCTGTTCTTGGTGCCATCGTACTGGCATGTGGGAAGCAACTGGCACAAGGAGTGCATGGAGGGCATGGGGAGGGCTCCCCCGCCTTCGTCTCTGGCTCCCACAGTCCCCTGCTCCACGAGGCGCTGCCTTCGGGAAGGGCTTGACCCTCCCGGGCACTACAAAAGCATGGCGGCTACCTGGGCCCCAGAGAAAAGGGGGGGAAGCTGAGGAGAGCCACTCCCACCTTTCACTCTGCCCGGATGGTTACAGTGCAAGCTACTTGGGGGCAGAGAATGGGTCACTCTTCAATTCCGTGCTTCCCAAGTGCCTGGTACTGAGCCCAACACCAAGTGGGTGTTCAATTAGTATTGCCCTTAGTACCTCCTCATGTGCCCAGCCAGTTTTAGGGTGTCTTTGAGGTCCGTTCCACCCACATCATGCAGAGAGGAGTAAACCTTGTCTTTGAGATTTGTGAGCTACAGGGAGGCCGAATCCCCGCTAGAGCCAGAGAGTCCTGAGGGCCTTTGGCTCAGCACTCAGAAGGTGGGAGTGGTTGGGCTTGTGGCTTGGATCAGCCAGGGCGCAAAAGAATCCCAGACCTTTCCCAGAGACTGAGATGGACCCAGAGGCGGCACCCTCTGAGGCGCATCACCTGAACGAGGGCCACGAGGCCCAGAGGCCCTGGTCAGAGTTCCTCGACCACATTTGGTCAGGGGTTCTAATCCCGGCTCTGCCAGTTGTCTGCTGTGTGACCTTGGGGAAGTCACTTCACTTCTCTGGGCCTTATTTACCTCATTCATAAAATGGGGATTAAAACTGTAAACCTGATGTGGAACAGCGACTGTGTCCAACCCGATCTGCTTGTATCCAACCTGTCTTCCCCCCCAGTTTAGTACAGTGTCTGGCACAAAGTAAGCACTTAACAAATACCACAATTATTAGTATTACTGGGAGAGGAGAAAAGGGAGAGGGAGAGGGGAGAATGGAGAGGGGAAACTCGAGAATGGAGAGGGGACAGCGGAGAAGTGAGTGGGAAGAGTGGAGAAGGAAGAGGGAGAGTGGAGAGAAAAGAACAGATATGGGAGAGATGAAATGCTTGACATATTGCCTGTATGTCAAGGGGCTGGGAGGGTCGGGGGAGTGCTCTCAGTTCCATGCTTCTTTCTGGCATTTTGGGGAGGGGGAGGGAGTCCCTGGGTGTCTTCATTGCTCCACCTGAGATCTCGGGACCGTTCTTAACCGGTACCTGGGTAATGCCAAAGACCCTCTGTGAGTGAGGAGAAGGAGCTGGGGATTAGAAGTGCTGGACTGTCCCATAATAGAGGATCCCAGCCTTCCAAAGCTCAAAAGACCAAACAGAGGCACTCCCAAGCCAAGGGAGAGGCTGCTGGCACCAGGGAATGGCAAGAGGAGGAGGCACCTGGGCCGCCACCGTGGGCGGTGGGGAAGCTGTCAGGGTCTTCTTGCCACTCTGGCCCACGGACTGACATAAAACAGAAGGAGAGAGGAGTCAGCAGGGGGAGGGAGAAGCGATGTCTCGGCTCAGGCCCAGGCCCAGGCCCAGCATGAAGAAACCAGACAGGGGATCAGTCAGCCTGGCAGGATGGGATTTGTCAGGCTGCCTGGATGCTCTTCTCCCCCACGTGCCTCTCTCCGCCTGATCTTACACCCAAGTCTGTTGGCGGGGAAATGGAATCGGTCTGGGTTTGGATCTCAGTTGCAGCAGTCTCTTCGCGCCTCCGGGGAGACCGGGCCGGGGCTTCCCGGTGTCCCTCGATGCCTTCTGACACTGAAGCCTCTCTTGGGAAGCAGGGTGTGAAGCCTGGGGGCGTCCCCTCTGCCCCCACAGAGGCTGGTGGTGGAGAGAGCGGCAGTGTCCGAGCTGTGAGGGATGTGTCCTGGGCTGTGGCTCCCATCTGGCCCAGGGAGGGGCCTGCGGGACAGGTGCAAGCCGCACTGTTGGCTCTGGGTGGGAGGGAGGGAGGCCTCCGCCTCCTCCTTTTCCTTTTTCTCCTCATTCTCCTCCTCCTTCCCCTGCCCCCCAGTCACCGGATGGGAGTTGAGAGCCCAGGTCGGGGCCTTTGTTGGGAGGGGACGGTCCCCCAGCTGGCGGGAAAACAGTAAGCCAGAGACTCCCAGGGCCACGCGGGGAGGGGGCCGAGAGGTGGGGAAAGTCGGCCCCTCTCAGGCTGCTCTTCCTCTGTTCTTTCCTGCTTCCCCGCTTGGGGAAGCGACTATTCTGAGGCCTCTTTGTACCGGACGGGGCCATGCCGAGACGGAACGGGGCGGCCGGGAGGGGCCCGCGGCTCTCCCCGAAGACAGATCACGTTTTGTTTTCTGTGAAAACATCCCGGGGCCTAAGACCGATGAAGACGGTTGGCCTCGACGCTGATACCTTGCCCTCCGCCGGCCCAGGTCAGGTCCCAGCTCATTTTTACGAGCTGTTTAATCTCCAGGCCGTGCTCAGCTCTGAAGAAATGGTATTTCGAATTCCAGGGCGGCTTCGAATGATAATACCAGCTGTCTAGACGGAGGCCAGCCCACTGACACGATCATAAATAAAAATAGCTTTGTGTTTCTCGTCCCTCGCCAGAGCGCGAACCCCGGGAGAGGGAGAGCGGGCGCAGGAGGGGCTGGGCCGGCGGGGCGGGCCGGCTCCCTCCTCGTCTCCTCGCACCCCCCCCCCCGGAGGGTGGCTGGGAGAGGGGTCACCGAGAGCGTTGGAATAGCCTATTTTCAGGGTCCTCCCAGTGAATCCCAGAGACTCCCTTCCCACCATCCCGTCAGCCACCTCAGCACCCAGAGAGGAATCTGCTTCTCCATTATTTATTCACTTGCATCGATTTTCTTACTCTTAACTGGGAACAATTAGGCAAGTTATGTTTACGGCCTTCTGGCTAGATCGCAAGCCCTCCAAAGTCAGGGTTGGCATCTTTACTTGTTTCGTATGTTATTGAAAAGCCTTAGACCTAGCTCTGTACACAGGCGGACCTCCATACAGTACTCGGTACACAATAGCTCTCAGTATAACTCGCCACACCCAGGAACGCTCTGCTTCTGCCCTGTGGAAACTCAGTACAGTGCTCAATACCCAAAATCCTTCTGTTGCTATTGGGAGGGGAAGGTACCTCCTCTGTCTCTCACCCCTTAACTGTGGAGGTCCCTCAAGGCTCAGTTCTGGGTCCCCTTCTATTCTCCACCTACACTTACTCCCTTGGACAACTCATTTGCACCCAGGCTTCATCTACCATCTCTACACAGATGAATCCCACATCTTCCTTTCCAGCCTCATCCTCTCCTTCTCTGCAGTCTTGCATTTCCTCCTACCTTCAAGGCGTCTCTATTTGGGTGTCCCCCTGAAACTTAAAACTTAACATCCAGAAAAGAACTCTTCATCTTTGCACACAAATCCTGTCCTCTCTGAGACTTTCCTATCACCGTAGACCACACCTCCATCCTTTCTGTCTCACAATCTGTCACCAAATCCTTCACAACATCTCTAGAATCCACCCTTTCTTCTCCATCCAACATGCTACCAACTAATCCAAGCACTTTTATCCCACCTTGATTACTGCATCAGCCCCTTCGCTGACCTCCCTATCTCCCGTCTCTCTCCTCTCTAGTACACACAATATTCTGCTGCCCGAATCATTTTTCTTAAAAAAAAAATCCACATCCATAGTTGCCCATCCATCTCCGCATCAAACAGAAACTCCTCACCAACAGGTTCAAGATGCTCAAGCAGCCCTCCCCCTCTAATCTTTCCTCCCAGATCTCCTGTTACACCCCAGCCCACACACTTCACTCCTCTAATGTCAACCTACTCACTGTAACTCAGTCTCATCTATCTTGTCCCCAACCCACATCCTCCCCCTAGCCTAGAACTCCCTCCCTTTCATATTCTACAGATCACTGCTCTCACCATATTCCAAACCCTCCTAAAATCACATCTTCTCCAAGAGACTGAACTTCACTTCATTTCCCCGTTCAACCTCCCTTCTGTGTCATTCATGCACTTGCATATCAATTCCTTGAATATTGAATATTCACTCCACCCTCAGCCTCAGAACACATATCCATATCCTTATTCTCTCCCAATTCCCCTATCTGTAATTTATTTTATTGAAGCAGCAAGGTGTAGTGGATAGAGCCAGTAGTCAGAGGGTCATGGGTTCTAATCCCAGCTCCACCACTTGCCTGTTGTGTTACCTTGGGCAAGTCACTTTACCTCTCTGTGCCTCAGTTACCTCATCTGTAAAATGGGGATTGAGGCTGTGAGCCCCACATGGGACAGGTACTGTGTCACAGTGCCTGGCACATAGTAAGCGCTTAACAAATGCCATTATTATCGTTATTATTATTACTATCATTATTATTAATATCTCTCTCCCCCTCCAGACTGTAAGCTCCTTTGGGCAGGGATTGTGACTACCAACTCTATTCAATAAATACCACTGACAGATTAAAGCAGTCAACCCTGATCAGAGAGGCAGCAAGCTGACGCTCACTCTTCATTCATGGGGACAGGACAGACTGATGAAAGTCAAGGTTCAGGTCACAGGTCTGGAAGGTCCAAACTGAAGAGATTTTACTGCCCCAAGCTCTTTCTCACTTCCTGGATTTGGTTGGGAAGATGGGAAGGAGGGTGACTCATCAAAGATCTTGCACGCTGGAAAGCTTTTCTCTTCTCCCTCCCAACCCCGTGGTGCTCAGAGCACATGCTGGGGCCTGGAGGAAATTGCAGGCTCTAAAAGGTCAAGCAGGCATCGTCACCCAACACCCTGCTCCTCTACCATCAGTGTTGTCCAGCTGTGTCTCATAGACAATGGAAGTGGAAAGACCACAAGTTGGGGACAGAAGACAAGGGGTCAGAGGGGCAATGGGTCAAGGGGGCAGAGTGGAGCTGAGGGTGCAGGGCAGTTGGGAACAGAGGCAGCCGGAGGCATCCAGCAGAGAGCAGGATGGCAACATGCTACTAGGCCACCTCCTGCTCCTGACCTGGAATGCCCTCCCTCTTCAAGTCCAACGGCAATTATTCTCCCCCACCTTCAAAGCCTTGTTTAAGGCACATCTCCTCCGAGAGGCCTTCCTGGGCTAAGCCCCACTTTTCCTCATCTCCCACTCCCTTATGAGTCACCCTGACTTGCTCCCTTTTCTCTTCCCTCCTCCCAGCCCCATAGCACTTATGAATATATCTGTCATTTTATTTATTTGTATTGATGTCTCTCTCCCTGCCCTAGACTGTAAACTCATTGTTGATCGTTGTACTTTCCCAAGTGCTTAATACATTGCTCAGCACACATTAAATGCTCAACAAATATGAATGACTGACTGACTGAATTAATTAATTAATTAATGGGGAAGGGGTCACCCTGTTGGCCTGGGGGCCAGGCAGGACAGCCAAGCATACAGAATGCTGATTCCTGTGCAGAGAGGTAGGGAGTAGGTGAGCTGAGGAAAGCAAGCATACAACACCTTTAATCACTTGATATTCACCCCAACAGAGTTTATGTAAATATCCAAAATTTATATTAATGTCTGCCTCCCCCTCTTGACTGTAAATGCCCCATTGGGCAGGGAATCTGTCTACCCTGTCATAGTTCTAATCCCATGGTTCTAATGGGTTCTAATCCTGGCTCCACCACTCATCTGCTGTGTGATCTTGGGCAAATCAATTCACTTCTCTGGGCTTCAGCTACCTCAGTTGTAAAATGGGGATTGAGACCGTGAGCCCCACGTGGGACAGTGACTGTGTCCAACCCAATCTGTTTGTATCCACCCCAGCGCTTAGTTCAGTGCCTGGTCTATAGTTAAGCACTTCACAAATATTGTAATTATGGTTATTATTATTACCAACTGTTACATTGTATTCTATCAAGCGCTTAGTACTCTGCTCTGCATACAGTAAGTGCTCAATAAATATGTTTGATTGATTGATTGATTGACTGATTGACACGATCCAGGGCCCGGGGCTGGGATGGGGCTAGAGAGGCCAGACGTGGGAAGGCCTGGTGACCACCCGCGGCTGGCCCAGCATCTCCGATGTCCTGCTGTGGCTGGGTTCCAGCACCCAGATTCCGGCTCCGCTCCAGAGGCCGCCGAGCTGGTTGCTCTGCCTAGAGGGAACCCGGCCAGTTTCCTAAAAACCATGTTCTCAGGACATCTGACGTGAGAATTCGGTGCTAACAGTCAACAGGAGGGCCGCTCGGAGCCAAGACCCAGGCCTGGCGTGAGTCGGGCCCCCAGAAGAACATGTTATATAAATATTATCTCAGCACAGTTATCTCCAGGAACAGCTCTCAGAGACGGCTACTTGGATGGTAAAAACACAACAGCTCTCGGGAGCAGGGAATGGGAGAGGGCGTTTCTGTCCTGCGGGATTAAAGGGGCTGCAAGCCCAGGCCCGGGCCGGCAACTCCCAGGGAGCGCTAACAATAATGTTGGTATTTGTCAAGCGCTTACTATGTGCACAGCACTGTTCTAAGCGCTGGGGGAGATACAGGGTAATCAGGTTGCCCACGGGAGGCTCACGGTTAATCCTCATTTTACAGATGAGGAAACTGAGGCCCAGAGAAGTGACGTGACTTAGCCACAGTCACACAGCTGACAATGCCAAGTTCTGGCGCATGCGCACGCGAGGCGCCCCACGTCGGGGGAGGCGCCCACTAGTGGCCAAAAGGGGCGACGAAGCAGCAGGGCCCAGGGGAACGAGCTCAGGATGAGGAATCTAGACCAAAGTTCAAATAATAATAAAGCTGGTATTTGTTAAGCGCTTACTAAGTGCAGAGCACTGTTCTAAGCGCTGGGAGAGATACAGGGTCATCAGGTTGTCCCACGTTAGGCTCACAGTCTTCATCCCCATTTTACAGATGAGGTAACTGAGGCCCAGAGAAGTGAAGTGACTTGCCCACAGTCACACAGCTGACAAGTGGCAGAGCCGGGATTCAAACCCATGACCTCTGAAAACCCATAACCTCTGACTCCCAAGCCCGTGCTCTTTCCACTGAGCCACGCTGCTTCTCTTCCCCAGCTCTACCATTGCCTGCTGTGTGATCTTGGACAGGTCTCTGGCCCTTGGTTTTCTCATCTGTGACATAGAAATTAAATACCTGTTCTCCCTTCTCCGCAGACTGGCAGCCCCTTATGGGGCAAGAATGGCATCCGTTCTGATGGTGTTGTAATAATAATAATAATAATAACAATGGCATTTGTTAAGCGCTTACTATGTGCAAAGCACTTTTAAGCACTGGGGAGAATACAAGGTGATCAGGTTGTCCCACGTGGGGCTCACAGTCATAATCCCCATTTTACAGATGAGGTGACGTAGGTACAGAGAAGTTAATAATAATGTTGGTATTTGTTAAGGGCTTACTATGTGCAGAGCACTCTTCTAAACACTGGGGTAGACACAGGGGAATCAGGTTGTCCCACGTAGGGCTCACAGTCTTAATCCCCATTTTACAGATGAGGTAACTGAGGCACAGAGAAGTTAAGTGACTTGCCCACAGTCACACAGTTGACAAGTGGCAGAGCAGGGATTCGAACCCATGACCTCTGACTCCAAAGCCCGGGCTCTTTCCACTGAACCATGCTGCTTCTCCAAGTTAAGTGACTTGCCCAAAGTCACACAGCTGATAAGCGGCTGAGCCAGGATTTGAACCCATGACCTCTGACATTCATTCATTCAATAGTATTTATTGAGCGCTTACTATGTGCAGAGCACTGTACTAAGCACTTGGAATGCACAATTTGGCAACAGATAGTGACCATCCCTGCCCAGTGACAGGCTCACAGTCTAATCAGGGGAGACAGGTGGCAGAGCAAAACAGAACGAATCAAAAAGAAGACAACATAATCACGATAAATAGAATCAAGGGGATGTACACCTCATTAACAAAATAAATAGGGTAATAAAAAATACATACAAATGAGCACAGTGCTGAAGGGAGGGGGAGGGGACCTATGCTCTTTCCACTGAGCCATGCTATTGTAGCCACCTCGGCACTTAGAAGAGTGCCTGGCACCAAGTAAGCACTTGGCAAATCAATCAGAGGTATTTATTGAGCATTTACTATGTGCAGAACACTGCACTTAGAGTTTGGAGAGTACAATACAGTAGAATTAGCTGACAGTTTCCCTGCCCAAAATGAGCATACAGTCTGATCAATCATGTTTAAATCATGTTACCATACTTAAAACTCACCTCCTCCAAGAGGCCTTCCCAGACTGAGCTCCCCTTCTCCCTCTACTCCCTCCACCGCCCCCCCTTCACCTCTCCGCAGCTTAACCCTCTTTTCCCCCCATCTCCCTCTGCTCTTCCCCCTCTCCCTTCCCATTCCCTCAGCACTGTACTCATCTGCTCAACTGTATATATTTACATTACCCTATTTATTTTGTTAATGAATTGTACATCGCCTTGATTCTATTTAGTTGCCATTGTTTTTACGAGATGTTCTTCCCCTCGACTATATGTATTGCCATTGTTCTTGTCTGTCCGTCTCCCCCGATTAGACTGTAAGCCCATCAAAGGGCAGGGACTGTCTCTATCTGTTGCCGACTTGTTCATTCCAAGCGCTTAGTACAGTGTTCTGCACATAGTAAGCGTTCAATAAATACTATTGAATGAATGAATGAATGAATGTTTATTGAGTACTTACTGCGTGCAGAGCACTGTAGTCAGCACTCGGAAGTATATAATACAACAGAGTTGGTAGACTCATTCCCTACCCACAGTGAGCTCACATTCTAGAGGGGGAGACAGACATTGATATAAATAAATTACAGATACGTACATAAATTCTGTGGGACGGAGGGAGTGAATAAAGGAAGCAAATGATGGTGGTGCAGAATGGAGTGAGAAAAGAGGAAATGAGCCACTAAAGCTTTGAAGGTGGGAAAAGTAATTATCTGTTGGATGTCGGTCTAGAAGACTAATCTAGAGGCATCCTCACATGCTTTCTCTCTCTCACTTGTCCTTCTTCCTCTGGTCCCCACAGATGGGGCCTGTGGGAAACCTTGGGAGAGCAGAGTACTGAACTGAGGTCACGGCTGAGGTGGGGCCAGATATTGCATCCATTTGGGGGCCAGATGCCTCCTTGGGTCAGACCCATCAACATCTTTTCCCCACTGGTATGAAGCTTTCAGCTTCCCAGATGGAGACCCATTGTGGTGGCCAGGATCTCGCAGCAAGTGAGTGAAAGGGCTGCTGTCGAGGCCCTGACTACTGTGCCACCCCTCCAGGTTTCTACTTGCCCGGTTCATTTGGTCCAAGAGGGTCTAATGGAGACCAGGAATTCAGGGTTTTGTTCCCCAAAAGGGGATGGGTCCAGGCCTTCATGGAAGACAGGGCCCTCTAACCCTGGCCCGGGCTTACCGACCTTTAGAGGAGCGGGTGAAAAAAGGAATTCAGCCGTCAAGGAAAAGAGTTGGGGAGCCAGAGAAAGCAGAGGCGGGAATGGGAACGCCTGCAGTGTGTTGAAAGAGGAACTTGTGCAGAACTTTTCTAGGAAATGAGTCAAGTTAAGGGTCAAGCCAGAGACCAACTAGGATTCAGTGATCATAATATTGTGAGTATATTCACCCACAAACACATACACTCACACACACTCCTGAGGGTGTGGAGGAGAAGAAGCAGCAACGGGATTTAGCACTTGGAAAAAGCTGCTTTGGAAAGAACGCAAGAGGCTCCAAGGAACTGGAATGGGGTCCTAGGGCGCCTGAGACAGCTGCCTTCTGCCGTCCGCCAGGCAGGCGAGACAAGACAGGAAGGAGCCTACAGAGCCTTCTTGCCAGGGAGAGAAGCTAAGACGTGAATTTTCTACCATGGCCACTGGAAACCTGGTGCACCAGTTCAGGTTAGATGGAATCCAGAAGAAGATGGGACTCCAAAGAGCCAGATAGAAGAAAGAGCTGTGAGGTCTGTCAATCAATCAATCAATCAATCAGTTAATCATATTTATTGAGTGCTTTCTGTGTGCAGAACACTATACTAAGCACTTGGGAGTGTACAGTGTAACAGTGGATGACACGAGTTGAAAGAGTATGGGTTAAGGGGTTTCGGGAGATCCGGGTTCTAATCCCAGCCATTGGGTTTGCTACAGGACTTCGGGCAAGTCACTTTATCTCTCTTAACCTCAGTGTTCTCATCTATAAAATGGGGCTAAGATAACAGCCCTCCCTACCGCTTTTATCAGAAGTCCTGGGTGGGACAAGGGGTGACTGTGCTGATTATCTTGCTTCTACTCCAGGGCTTAGCGTAATAAACACATAATAATAAGCGTATCGACTACTCTGGTAACTGCCCACTTGTATAGTGACTACACCTCGAGGCAGGAGGCCAGGGCCAACAGTGACAGAATGAAGACAAGAAGCCACTTGAGTGTTTCCTTGTGATTCAGAAAATGTTGAAAGCCACGTCAGTGTGGTTCTGGCAGGAAGTCTTTTTTCAGGAGAAGGAAGGCACCACTTGGACATGAAAGCCAGATGCCCATTTTGATGAGCTTCAAACAGGCATTTCATGAGGTCTGAGACCTTCCTAACAGCTTAATTACCCGTTGCAGCTCACTTCAAAGCAGACTCCGAGCATCTCTGCTCAGCATGCAGCAGCCGAGGAAGACGGGAGGCTTATGAGGGCATCAGCTGGAGAGGTGCCTTTTTCTCCTGGTCTGCTCATCTTCCTAAAGATGAACCGCCTGAACGTCCAATCCTCTAGACTGTAAACTCATTATGGGCAGGGAATGTTTCTGCTAATTCTGTTGTGTTGTCCTCTCCCAAGCGCTTAGTACAGTGCTCTGCACATAGCAAGCCCTCAATAAAGACGATTGATTGATTGATTACCATTGACTGGGCTCTCTTCATCCCAGCTCCCTCTGATCTTCTTTTGCCTAAGGCAGACACCCGACCTGCTCCACTTTCCCCCTCAAGAACAAGTTCTCATCCCACTTGAAACCCCACAGCCTGAGATGCGTGGCAGCCGCATCCCAGAGGAAGGATGGGAATTCTGGTCATCAGCTTCCCAAGGCCGCAAGGAGCCCGGGGTCAGCTGAAAGGCATCCAAATCCTCCCCCCCAACCCTCCTGGGTCACTGACGGTCACACGGGAACCCAACTCTGCAGACAGCCTGCAGGTGGACAGGGGAGGGGGCAATTTTGAGTCTGGCTGGGGATGCTAGGGAAGACGAGAGGTCGGCCCAGAGCCGATAGAAGAAAATGGGAGTGTGGCTCCGGATGAGAGAGGATACAGCTGCATCCTCTGCCCCAGACAGAACTTCCTGTGGCCTCCCTCTCGGGGATCTGCTCCTGCTCTGGGGACTGCATTCTCCGGAAGCCCCAGAGGAGCTCCACCTCCAGGGGCAGACTGTCCGGGCCCTCTCTGCCTCAGAGCCCGAGGGAAAGTGCCTCCCTTTTGCCCCTCAGTACTCCGTTCCTTTCTGGATCCATTCCAGGGGAGCTCCACAGAGAGGCTCCCCTTAGAGGGAGGAGGCCACCGAACCCCTGGGAAAGGCCCCGTTGGCTGCAACAAGGGGAGCCTGTGGACAGACCAGCCCCAGCCAAGACTAGCCATCTTGCTTCCCTGCTGCCAGAAGCAACCAGAGGCTCCCATAAACTCCCTGGGGGCGGTAGTGTGGCCAAATGGATAGAGCAAGGGCCTGGGAGTCAGAAGGGCCTGGGTTCTGATCCCAGCTCTGCCACTTGTCTGCTGTGTGACCTTGGGCAAGTCATTTCATTTCTCCAGGCCTCAGTTACCTCAGCCGTAAGAGGGGGATTACGACTGTGATTCCCATGTGGGATGGGGACTCTGTCCAACCCTATCACCTTGTATCTGCCCCAGTGTTTAGCATAGTGCCCGGCGTATAGTAAGCGCTTAACAAATATCATAATTACAATCATAATTAATGATTGAGGAGTCAGCGGGCCTGGATGGGGCCTTCACGCCCTAAGCCGGCTGAGAGAACCCTGGCAGAAGTTGGCCTGAGTTGACCACCTTGTGCTGGTAGGACTCTACAGACCACCCAACCTGGCTGGGAACACCAGAAGAGATCCCACCATCGCCTCCTCCCTGAATAACTGGCCAGAGGAGGACTTCGTCATTTCCATGTTACTGCCTCTTCCACCCCAATCTGCCTCCCGGTCTCTGGAGCACTGCTATTATGTTCAGAGTGGCATAGGTTGACACATTCCTCAGGAGACATCCTTCCCCTTCTCCTCTCTTCCTCTACATCGCTTCTCGGGGTCTTCCACGTCCAGGTGGATATTTTCAGTGAACCCCCAGTTGCCCACTTCCTCCAGCTTCTTTACTCCACTGGCCACATGGCCCATCCCACCTCACCCACTCATCCACCTGGTCCCCTGTGGATTCTTCCCATCACTTGTCATTGTACTGTTTCTAACCTCACCAAATCAGATATCCGACTCGCCAGCCTCAACTTCCTAACCTGCTTCCCAACCCCCTTCAGGCCACCTCCTCACTGTGCCTCGTTCTCACCTGTCCCGCCGTTGACCGCTGGCCCACGTCCCACCTTTGGCCTGGAATGGCCTCCCTCCTCAGATCCACCAAACTAAAACACACTCCCCCTTTTCAAAGCCCTACTGAAAGCTTACCTCCTCCAGGAGGCCTTCCCACACTAAGCCCCCCTTTTCCTCTGCTCCTCCTCCCCTCCCCATTGCCCCGACTCCCTCCCTCTGCTCTACCCCCCTTCCCATCCCACAGCACTTGTGTATATATGTACATATTTATTATTCTATTTATTTTATTAATGATGTGTGTATATCTATAATTCTATTTGTTTATATTGATGCTATTGATGACTATCTATTTCTTCTGTTTTGTATTGTTGTCTGTCTCCCCCATTTTAGACAGTGAGCCCGTTGTTGGGTAGACATTATCTCTGTTGCCAAATTGTATTTTCCAAGTGCAGTGCTCTGCACACAGTAAGCACTCAATAAATTTGATTGAATGAATGAATCAGTGGCAATGGAAATGACCTACCAGCACTGCTTAAAACATCCAAAATGGAATTCCTTGCCTTTCCTCCCAAATCCTCTCATCCACCTTACTTCTCCCTACAGTTAACAATGTACCATCTTCCCCAACTCCAAAGCTCACAACCTCGGCATTATTCCTGACTCCTTTCTCTCTTTCAACCCCCATAATCAGTCTATTGCCAAAACCCATCAATTTTTTCCTCCACACCATTTCCAGGATTGGGTCCCTTTCTCTCCATCCCAATGACCACCACAGTAGTCCAACCACTTGTTATATTCTGGCTTGACTCCTGCATCAGACTTCTTGCTCATCACACTTTCACTCAATCAATAGTATTTATTGAGCACTTACTCTATGCAGAGCACTGTGTAAAGCGCTTGGAGAGTACAAGCAGACATGATCCCTGCCCTCAAGGAACTTTCAGTCTAGATGGTGACAGACACTAAAATACATTACAGAAAGGGGGAAGCAACAGAATTTAAAGGGCTGTGGGTTGGAAGGTGAGTATCTAACTGGTTAGAAGACCTGAATTCAAAATGATGCATTATGTGGAGAAATAGGGTGGGGAGATGGGAGGTTAGTCAGGGAAGATTTCCTAGAGAAGATATAATTTTAGTAGGGATGTGAAGGTGGGAAGAGTAGTGTTCTGTCAGATATGAAGGGGGAGGGACGTTCAAATAGAAGGAAGGGCATGAGCTAAGGTCGACAACGAGGGAGACGAGATCGAGACATGGTGAGCAAGTTGATATTAGAGGAATGAAGTTTGTGGGCTTGGTTATAGAGGGAGTGTATCAAGAATAAGTAGGGAGAAAAAAATGACTTTAGCGCCTTGAAGCTGATGGTTGCTGTTCTCTCTTGTCTTCCTTGACTCTAGTTTCGACTCTGTAGTGGGTACTTCACTCTGCTGTCTGTCTGCTAACATTTTTTCTAATGTAATTCTATGTGCATCTCCCTACTCCCCAAAAACCTTCAATAATTATCAGTTCCTCTCTGCATCAGGCTAAATTTAATAATTGATCGATCAATGAATGGTATTTATTGAGTGCTTACTGTGTGCAGAGCACTGTACTAAGTACTTGGGAGAATACAGTATAACAGAGTTGGTGGACACGTTCCCTGTCTATAGGGAGCTTACAGTCTAGAGGAAGATACAGACATTAATATAAATGAATAAATTACAGACATGTACATAAGTGCTGTGGGGCTGAGGGAGGGGTGAATAAAGAGTGCAAAACAAAGGGTGTGATAGTGATGCAGAAGGGAGTGGGGGAAGAGGAAATAAAGGTGGGGAAGGCCTCTTGGAGGAGATGTGCCTTCAGTAAAGCTTTGAAGGTGGGGAGAGTGTCGCATATGAAGAAAGCAGGAGATGGGCTGGGCAAGAGGTCAACAGTGAGATAGAGATCGAGGTACAGTAAGTAGGTTGACATTAGAGGAGGGAAGCCTGCAGACTGGGTCATAGTAGGAAGTCAGAGAGGTAAGGTAGGAGGAGGCAAGGTGATTGAATGCTTTGTTACCTATGTAAGGAGTTTCTGTTTGATGCAGAAGTGGATGGGCAATCACTGGAGGTTCTTGAGGAGTGGGGAAACATGTACTGAGCACTGTCGAATAGTGATCCGGGCAGCAGAGTGAAGTATGGACTAGAGAGGGGAGAGACAGGAGACAGGGAGGTCAGCAAGGAGACTGATGCTATAATCAAGGGAGGATAAGATAGTAGCCATTGACTTTAAGAGACTCAATCTGCTATCACCCTCCAACCTATCCACTCTCTTCTCCCACTGCACCCCAGCTCACACACTTCATTCCTCTCACTGCTCCTAGTTCTCATATTTCCCATCACTGATCTTTTGCCCCATTCTGGCAGTATGATCAATGAGGATTCTTCATTCCCAGCACGAAACTGCCCTCCAGAGTCTGCCTAACAACCAAACATCCCTGGGCTGTGCCCCTTACTGCCAACTGCCCAGGCAAGACGAAAACATGGTTCTAATCCTAGCTCTGCCACTCATCTGCTGTGTGGCCTTGGGAAAGTCACTTGATTTCTCTGTGCCCTAGTTACCTCATCTGTAAAATGGGGATTAAGGCTTTGAGGCCTATGCAGGATATGAACTGTGTCCAACCTTATTAACTTGTGTCTACCCCAGTGTTTAGTATAGTGTCTGGCACATAGTAAATGCTTAACAAATAGTTAGAGAAATAAGAAAAAATCATGCAGGGGAATGAGACATTGGAGCTGGTGATGAACCTCATTCTTAATCAGAACCTTCATTCAGTAGCCCTAAATCATATAGGGGAATAATCTTTCACCTAGCACAAGCAACTGTTTATGCCAAACCCCAAGAGTAGGAAACAGCACTGATTTCCTTTGCTTTACTCCCCTTATCTGCTTGAGAGGATGTTAAATTGTGTGTGTGTGTGTGTGTGTGTCTGTGTGTGTGTGTGTCTGTGTGGACTAATCACAGTTGCTCTAAATCTTGAGATACCCAAATACCAGAGGGACCAGCCCTTGGCATAGATTTCTGTAGAAATAGCAATCCACCCAGGTTCTAGATAGCCAGAGATAGCTCATTCAGCCATGCCAACTAGCACAGGCCCTGGAGCTGAGAGAAATCAGACAGCTAACCTGAAAGAAATTCAACAAGCTTCACGTCTTCCTTCTACTGCATTTTGGTTGTTGTTTTTTGTTTGTTTTTTTGTGGGGGTATTCTGAAGGTGGGACTGCAGGCTGGAGAGGACCTGGGTTCTAATTCCAGCTCTGCCACTTGTCTGCTGCTTGAACTTGGAAAAGTCACTTCACTTCTCTGGGCCTCAGTTCTCTCATCTGTAAAATGAGGATTAATAATAATGCTGGTATTTGCTAAGTGCTTACTATGTGCAGAGCACTGTTCTAAGCACTGAGGTAGATACAGGGTAATCAAGTTGTCCCACGTGAGGCTCACAGTTAATCCCCATTTTACAGATGAGGGAATTTAGGCCCAGCGAAGTTAAGTGACTTGCCCACAGTCACACAGCTGGCAAGTGGAGGAGCTGGGATTCGAACCCATGACCTCTGACTCCCAAGCTCAGGCTCTTTCCACTGAGCCACGCTGCTTCCCCACGTGGGACAAGGACTGTGTCCAACCTGATTCATTTGTATCTACCCCAGTGCTTAGAAAAGTGCTTGGCCCATAGTAAGTGCTTAAGAAGTACAATAATAATTATTACTACTCTCTGAGGAGCCCTGGGAGGCAGCGTGGCCTATCGGAAAAAGCCTGGGAGTCACAGGACCTGAGTTCTAATACCATCTCTGCCATGTATCTACACCACAGCTTAATACAGTGCTTGGCACATAGTAAGTGCTTAACAAATACCACAATTATTTTTATTATGAGGAAACAGCAAGAAGACTTTGCAAATTAGCAAATAGATGTGTGTTTATGTCTAGGTCTTAGTGTGGGTGGGCAAGGGAGGAGCCAGAAAAAATTTCTGTGGGCCTGTAGTGTTCTTTATCTTGTCCATGTCCCTCCCCTATACTGGGCCCAGAAAGAGAGAAGACTTCGGGGAAAGTGAAGTTCCCCTGCACCATGTCTTCTGGCTAACATGGACTGCAGCATGAAGTTCGTTTTTTTGCTCTCTCACTCTTTCACTGTCTGCAACTTCCATTATCGAACCCAATATTTTGTACATTGAAAGGGAGAGTCTCCCTGATCAGTACTGTACAAACTATATTCAGGAACAAGAGAGCAGAAGCAAAGTATGCCATTTCTCTTTTATGTGCCTTTCAAATGGCCTGACCCAGAAAAAAGGACTTCCATGGAATTTTCTCCCATTCTTGGCTTTCTGGCAGATGTGGTGTAGTGTGGGGGACTTTTCACTTTTTCCACCTACCTTCTTCACTGCTATATTGTACCCCCTCTCACCTAAACAGAGGAGCAGTGTCAAATAGAGCATAGGCCTGGGAGTCAGTAGGACCTAGGTTCTAATCCTGACTCTGCCACTTTGCTGTGTGACCTTGGGCAAGTCATCTCACTTCTCTGGGCCTCTCAGTTACCTCATCTGTAAAATGTGAATTAAGATTTTGAGCCCCATTTGGGACAGGGATTGTGTGCAACCCGATTTGTTTGTACCCACCCCACTGCTTAGTACAGTGCCTTGCAAATAATAAGTGCTTATCAAATGTCACAATTATTATTATTATTACTGTTACACCAGCCAGGGTACTGTGTGATGACAGACTGTGAGTTCATTATGTGCAGGTAATGTGTCTGTTTATTGTTATATTGCACTCTCCTTAGTACAGTGCTCTGCAAATAGAAAGTGCTCAATAAATATGACTGACTGACTGACTGCCTGACTGAAGATATGAATTCATTGTTCAGAAAGACTGAAGCTATTTATAAGTGTGTGGCCTAGTGGACAGAGCACAGGCCTGAGAATCAAAGGACCCATGTTCTAATCCAAGCTCTGCCATGTACCTGATGTTTGACCTTGGGCAAGTCACTTATTTTTCTGTGCCTAAATTCCTTCATCTGCAAAATGGGGATTCAACACCTATGCTCCCTCCTAGTTAGACCGAGTGTCTCATGTGAGACCTGATTATCTTGTACCTACCCCAGATGTTAGTATAGTGCTCACTTAGCAAACACCACAGTTATTTTTAATTATTAATAGCACATTTGTAGTCTGGCCAGGTGTGGAGTCAATATCCCAGCATTAGACAGTCAGATGACGGATAGCTGACGGAGGCAGGATATGGACGTACCCTACTTCAGAATAGTAGCAGACAGAGAATTGTATCTCAGTCAGACAATTGCTGGGATCAGTACTTCCAAAGCCACCCAGAGATTGAAGTTTGGAGACGCTGTTACAATATCGCCAAGATCCGCCCTTTCCTCTCCACCCAAACGGCTACCTTACTGCTACAGGCTCTCATAATATCCCAGCTAGACTACTGTGTCAGCCTTCTCTCTGATCTCCCTTCCTCCTCTCGCCCCGCTCCAGTCTATTCTTCACTCCGTTGCCCGGCTCATCGTCCTGCAGAAACGTTCTGGGCATGTCACTCCCCTTCTTAAACACCTCCAGTGGTTGCCTATCAACCTCTGCTCAAAACAAAAACTCCTCACTCTAGGCTTCGAGGCTCTCCATCACCTTGCCCCTTCATACCTCTCCTCCCTTTTCTCTTTCTACTGCCCACCTCATACACTCCACTCCTCTGCCGCCCACCTCCTCACCGTCCCTCGGTCTCGCCTATCCCGCCGTCGACCCCTGGGCCACATCCTCCCGCGGTCCTGGAATGCCCTCCCTTCTCACCTCCGTCAATCTAATTCTCTTCCCCTCTTCAAATCCCTACTTAAAGCTCACCTCCTCCAAGAGGCCTTCCCAGACTGAGCTCCCCCCTTTTTCCCTCTGCTCCCTCTACCCCCGCCTTCACCTCTGCGCAGCTAGACCCTCTTCTCCCCCCTTTCCCTCTCCTCCTCCCCGTCTCCCATCCCACCCCTTCAGCACTGTACTCGTCCGCTCAACTGAATATATCTTCATCACTCTATTTATTTTGTTTAATGATATGTACAGCACCCTGATTCTATTTATTTGCCATTGTTTTTATGAGATGTTCTTCCCCTTGACTCTATTCATTGCCATTGTTCTTGTCTGCCCGTCTCCCCCGATTAGTCTGTAAGCCCGTCAAAGGGAGGGACTGTCTCTATCTGTTGCCGATTTGTACATTCCAAGCGCTTAGTACAGTGCTCTGCACATAGTAAGTGCTCAATAAATACTATTGAATGAATGAATGAATGAATAAATGAATGGTTTACCAAATGGATAAAGGCTCAGGGGTTTCTGATGCTCAGAGATAATCTGTGACTCCACTCTGCACCATTGCCCCTACCTGCCATCTTGCAATGGAAGACAGCCCCTCAGTGACAGGCCTTCAAGGCTAAAAAGGGGGATGGGAGCAGAAAGCACTCTGGAGGAGGAGAAGACCCTTGAGCTAGGTTGAGTTGAGATAATAATATTAGTAATAATGGTATCTGTTAAGTGCTTACTACATGCCAAGCAGTGTTCTAAGATCTGGGATGGATCCAGAATCCTGGAGGAGACTCCTCTCCAGACTCACCCTGGACTGAGACTTTTCTAACAATAATAAAAATAATAATAATGTTGGTATTTGTTAAGCGCTTATTATGTGCCAAGCACTGTTCTAAGCACTGGGGTAGATACAAGGTAATCAGGTTGTCCCATGAAGGGCTCACAGTCTTCATCCCCATTTTACAGATGAGGGAACTGAGGTACAGAGAATAATAGTAATAATAATGTTGCTATTTGTTAAGCACTTACTATGTGCAGAGCACTGTTCTAAGCACTGGGGTAGACACAGGGGAATCAGGTTGTCCCACGTGGGGCTCACAGTCTTAATCCCCATTTTACAGATGAGGTAACTGAGGCACAGAGAAGTTAAGTGACTTGCCCACAGTCACACAGCTGACAGTGACTTGCCCAAGGTCACACAACTGACAAGCGGCGGAGCCGGGATTAAAACCCAAGACTTTTGACTCCCAGGTCCAGACTCTTTCCACTGAGTCACACTGCTTCTTCTAATAATAATAGTGATGATGATGATGATGAATAATGATGGTATTTGTTAAGTGCTTACTATGTGCTAAGCACTATTCTAAACTCTGAAGTAGATACAAGCTGATCAGGTTGGACTCAGCCTCTGTCCCACATGGGGCTCACCGTCTTCATCCCCATTTTAAAGATGAGGCAAATGAGACACAGAGAAGTGAAGCAACTTGCCCAAGCTCACACAGCCTGAGCCAGGTCCTTCTGACTCCCAGGCCCATGCTTTATCCACTAAGCCATGCTGCTTCTCTGGATCCATTCCACTTATGTACAAATCTACAATTTATTTATATTAATGTCTGTCTCCCCCACCTCTAGAATGTAAACTCGTGGTGGGCAGGGAATGTGTCTGTTTATTGTTGTACTCTTCCAAGCGCTTAGTACCGTGCTTTTCACACAGTAAGTGCTCAATAAATATGTTTGAATGAATGAACGAATGGCTCCCTGTCCCATTCCCTGCATGATCTGGGAAACCTCGGCCGGGGCTCAGCCGCAGACTGCCGGGAGCAGGACCCTCCAAGGCGGTCAGCAGAGGGGAAGCCTTCGGTGGGGTGAGGCGGGCTGACCCGGGTGTCTGCTTCCCAGCCCTGCTCTTCCTGGGAGATGGTCAACACACCTGCAGCTCAGCAGGGCCCCTCCCCAGCCTCATATGGTGGAAAATCAGAATCGAGTCAGACAAGATGTGGCCGGTGACTCTTTCTGCCAGTGGCCCAACCAGAACAGATCAAGTTCGTGCTGCCGATTTTTGCCCGTGATCTGTGGCCAATCTGGGTCGTCAGGCAGTCAGTCAATTTTATTTATTGCACACTACTGTGTGCAGAACATGGTACTGAGCACTTGGGAGAGTACAATATACTGCTCATGAGTTTACAGTCTAGAGGGGGAGACAGACATTAATATAAATAAATAAACTACATCTGTATTAATATAAATAAATAAACTAATTGCTCTGGATCTGGGAAGGGGGGATGAATAAAGGGAGCAAGTCAGGGCAACACAGAAGGGAATAGGAGAAGAAAGGAGGGCTCAGTCAGGCGGTGAGGGACTTTGGCCCCACAAGCCAGACAGGGGCAGGTTCAGCGTCCAGTTCTGGACCCAGTGGATAAACACCCTCAAAATCCACCCTCACTTCTTCCATGAGGATGAAGCTGGAGACAAATGAACTGAGGAATGAATCCTTTTGTGGACTTTCATCCACCTATGGAATGGGCCCGGGGGGAGACTT
Source organism: Ornithorhynchus anatinus (assembly GCF_004115215.2). Lineage (NCBI taxonomy): Eukaryota > Metazoa > Chordata > Mammalia > Monotremata > Ornithorhynchidae > Ornithorhynchus > Ornithorhynchus anatinus. The sequence goes on along the minus strand of NC_041732.1, from coordinate 68,938,501 downwards.
GGCAGAGAGAGGTTTTTTTAGCTTCTTTTTCTGGACCCATAACCAGTCGGGGTTTTACCCTTCTGTCGCCCAAGGTCAGCACACTGGTGACTTCTCCAAGGCGCCAGAAGCCTCTGTGGAGTGAAGGTTTCTGGGGCAGAGCCAGGTTGGGGAGGAGGGGACTCAAAGGAAGTCAGTTTGGCTGGTATCCAGGAGGCAGATGAGGAGAAAGAGACCTCTCATCTATATTCCAGCCAATTATGCATCTCCCACGTAATAATAATTATGGTACTTGTTAAAAGCTTACTATGTGCCAAGCACTGTTCTAAGCCCTGGGATAGATATAAATTAATCAGGTTGGACACAGTTCCTGTCCCACATGGAGCTCACAGTTTAAGTAAGAGGGAGTGGGATTTGACCTAGTGGAAACAGCCCGGGCCTTGGAGTCAGAGGACCTAGACTTTAATCCCAGCTCTGCCCTCTGTCTGCTGTGTGACCTTGGGCAAGTCACTTCACTTCTCTGTGCCTCAGTTACCCCATCTGTAAAATGGGGACTAAGACTGTGAGCCCCATGAAGGACAGGGACTGTGTCCAATCTGATTAGGTTGTATCTACCTCAGAGCTTAGTACAGTCCCTGACAATCAATCAAATTTATTGAACACTTGCTGTATGCAGAGCACTGTAATAAGCGCTTGGGAGAGGATGACACAACAAGATAACAGACACATTCCCTGCCCACAATGAGCTTACAGTCTAGAGGAGGAGCCCAGAGTGAGAGGTTAATACATCATACCATACAAAACAAATGCCCATTTTAGAGATGAGGTAACTAAGGCATAAACTGAAATAAAGTGACTTGTTTAAGGTCACACAGCAGATACGTGGCAGATCCAGGATTAGAATCCAGGTCCTCTGACTTCCAGGTCTGGGCTCTTTCCACTAGGCCACACCGCTACCGCAGGACACATGTCAGTGTGTCTCTCCTCCCCTTTCCCCTCCCCGGCCCCTCCCAGGTTAAGACTATAAAAACAGTTGAGCTGCAGGGAAGCAAGAGGAACCGTGGTGGGAAACAGAGCCACTTCTCATCTTCCCTGGAAGGGGGAACAACCCTAACCTTGGGCGGGGAGCCCAGTGGGGAGAGAGCCCCATGGTCTTCTCGAGTTTCTCCCGCGTGCTGGGTGAGCTAGAGGTCCTCGCAGACGCCGGCTACACCTGCACGCGGGGCAACCGGGAGGGGAAGCGATTCCCGCCTCACAGATGCTCTCAGCATCAGAGGCCTCCGCCAGCAAAGGTCCGGCCTGGAGCGCCTCTGGGGAGAGGGAAGGAAAGCGGCTTTTGGGTTTTATTATAATTGAAATCAGGCAAAGAGGAGCGAGGTGGGGGGATGATTTCTCCCCCACTTCCCCGTTGTTGGTGTACTTGAGGATTGGTTCTAATTAGGGATGTGAATTCTTCCAGTGAACTCCAGGTCTGAGGGGGGATATAAGGTTCTCAGAACTCGGGCGAGAGGCTCTATGTTTTGTACCTTGTCTCCTAGCAGCACAAACCACATGGCTGCAAGAGGTCGTTTTATGGCCCGCCAGGGCTGTTCTTGGCCCGGCCCCGGTGAGCGGAGCCATTGCAACCGCGCCGGAGTCCGGCAGCTTCTCGCTTTCGCCACCAGGCTAGTGTGAGAAGCTATGGATCCCGGCCCCCCCGGCCCCCAGGCAGCCATGCCAGCATTCCCTCCCTTTCCTCACATGCTCCTGGCCCTTCTCTCCCAGATTCCACAGAGCTCTTCTGCCCCGCACTGCCAACACTGCCTCCCTCTGCCGTAATAAGGAAGCCGCGTGGCCTAATGGATAGATCGCGGGCCTGGGAGACAGAAGGGCCCGGGTTCAAGTCCCGGCTCTGCCACTTGTCCGCTGTGTTACCTTGAGCAAATCACTTCACTTCTTTGTGCTTCAGTGACCTCTTCTGTAAAATGGGGATTAGGACTGTGAGCCCTATGTGGGACAGGGACCCTGTCCAACCTGATTAGCTCGGCTCTTCCCCAGCACCTACAACAGTGCTTGACACAGGGTAAGCGCTTAACAAATACCATCATTATTTGTAGTAATAATGGAGATGGTGGTAATAATAGTCATAGTAGCAGTGTGCAAAACGGGACACTAATTGCTAGAAGAGGACACGTCGGTGAGCATTAGACTTGGTCCCTGGCCCTCAAGAAGCTTACAGTCTTAGAATAAGGAGAGAAGGGAGTTGGTGACAGACATACAAGGAGTAAATAGAAAAGCAATAGAAATGCAAAATGAATGAATCAATCAATCAATCCATGGTATTTATTGAGGGCTTACTGTGTGCAAAGCACTGTACTAAGTGCTTGGGAGAGTACAATGCAACAGGGTTGGTAGACACATTCCCTGCCCCCACGGACCTTACAGTCTAAAAGATGAAAAATCAGGACAAGGATTAAAGAAAATAAAATAAAAACTGTAGGGTACTGGGGTAGGAGGGCAGAATTCAGACTTCTTGTGGCTCAGAATTCAACAGTCTTAGCCAAAGTGACAGCCTCAGATGTGGATAGGACTGATCCCTGGAAGCCCTTGCAGGGTTTTACAAGCAGAGGGGTGGGTGTCATGGAGCTCCAGGTGGTCCCCTCTGTGTGACTGATCTGATAGCACTGAATCTATCCCAGAGCTTAGCACAGTGGTTAGCACATAGTAAGCCCTTGAGAAATACCACTGTTATTGGTGACTGGGCTGCCCCCAGGGATCAGGTGAGGGAGTCAGTGAGCAGAATGGTCTAGGAGAAGAGGCCATGTGGTTCAAGGGTCAGAGCCTGCTGGGTCTGGGTGACAGAGGGTCTGGGTTCTACACCTAGCAGTCCCACTCACTCACCATGGTGCCGGTCTCTCGGAGGCTAATTATAGCCTCACTCTCATGACCTCCCAGAGACACTGTCCCTGTAGGTTTGCAAAGAGCTCAGATCTCTTCGAACCAAATGGAGTCATCATGATTGATAGTAACTCTCTACCCTGTGGCAAACACCCTTCTCCCAGGTGACTCTGAGCACTTTACAGACCAAAAAGAGGAGGGATTGCCCTCCCCCCAGCTCCCGGCCTCCATGGACCAGATCCCCCAAGCTCCAGATGTGTGCTGAAGAAGGCAGGCCCCTAGGAGGCCTCTACAGAGAGGAAGGGGCTTGCTCTTCACTCTCCCCTCATCTTTGCATGGTATTTGTTTAGGTGCTTAATGTGTGTCGAGCACTGTACTAAGCCCTGGGGTGGATATAAGCAAATCAGGGAGGACACAGTCCCTATCTCACAGTCTCAATCCCCATAATAATAATGATGGTATTTGTTAAGCACTTACTCTGCGCAAAACACTGTTCTAAGTGCTGGGGGTGGGTGGTACAAGGTGATCAGGTTGTTCCACGCGGGGCTCACAGTCTTAATCCCCATTTTACAGATGAGGGAACTGAGACCCAGAGAAGTTGTGACTTGCCCAAGTCACACAGCTAAGTGGCAGAGTCAGAAATCGAACCCATGGCTTCTGACTCCCAAGCCCATGCTCTTTCCACTGAGCCACGCTGCTCCATGGCTTCCTACCCAAACAGCAGGGGTGATTTTGATTTCCCTTGGGGGTTACCCACATGGACTTATATTTCGGCAGGCCAGAATCAGCGAGAAGCAGCATGGTCTAGTGGAAAGAACACAGGCCTGGGAGTCAGAGGACCTGGGTTCTAATCCTGGTTCTGCAAATTGCTCTGCCAATTGCTTCCTGGGTAACCTCGGAGAAGTCACTTTACTTCTCTGTGCTTCAGTTTCATCAACTGTACAATGGGGATTCATTCATTCAATAGTATTTATTTAGCGCTTACTAGAGAAGCAGTGTGGCTCAGTGGAAAGAGCGCGGGCTTGGGAGTCAGAGGTCACGGGTTCCCAGCTCCGCCGCTAATCAGCCGTGTGACCTTGGGCAAGTCACTTAACTTCTCTGGGCCTCAGTTACCTCATCTGTCAAATGGGATTAAAAAACTGTGAGCCCCACGTGGGACAACCTGATCATCTTATATCCCCCAGCGCTTAGAACAGTGCTCTGCACATAGTAAGCGCTTAACAAATACCACAATTTATTTTATGTGCAGAGCACTGTACTAAGATCTTGGAATGTACAATTCAACAACAGATAGAGACAGTTCCTGCCCATCGACGGGCTTACAGCCTCAATACCTGTTCTCCCTCCTACTTAAGATTGTGAGCCCCCACATGGGACAGGGACTGGGTCCGGCCTAATTAACTTGCACCTACCTCAACTCTTAGAATAGTGCTTAACAGTACCATAAAATAAACAGAATCCTCCCTCCCTCCCTGGTATAATATCCCAACAGGTACAAAGTTCACTGTCCCTTCCCAGTGAGGCCATGAGAACAGGCCATCCTGTCGAGCTCAGGGAGCACTGGCAAATCGACCTTTCATTCAATAGTATTTATTGAGCGCTTACTATGTGCAGAGCACTGTACTAAGCGCTTGGAATGAACAAGTCGGCAACAGATAGAGACAGTCCCTGCCCTTTGACGGGCTTACAGTCTAATCGGGGGAGACGGACAGACGAGAACAATGGCAATAAATAGAGTCGAGGGGAAGAACATCTCGTAAAAACGATGGCAACTCAATAGAATAGAGGCGATGTACATTTCATTAACAAAATGAATAGGGTGATGAAAATATATACAGTTGAGCGGACGAGTACAGTGCTGAGGGGATGGGAAGGGAGAGGGGGAGGAGCAGAGGGAGATGGGGGGAAAAGAGGGTTAAGCTGCGGAGAGGTAAAGGGGGGGGTGGTAGAGGGAGTAGAGGGAGAAGAGGAGCTCAGTCTGGGAAGGCCTCTTGGAGGAGGTGAGTTTTAAGTATGGTTTTGAAGAGGGGAAGAGAATCAGTTTGGTGGAGGTGAGGAGGGAGGGCGTTCCAGGACCGTGGGAGGACCAGGCCCAGGGGTCGACGGCGGGATAGGCGAGACCGAGGGACGGTGAGGAGGTGGGCGGCAGAGGAGCGGAGCGTGCGGGGTGGGCGGTAGAAAGAGAGAAGGGAGGAGAGGTAGGAAGGGGCAAGGTGATGGAGAGCCTCGAAGCCTAGAGTGAGGAGTTTTTGTTTGGAGCGGAGGTTGATAGGCAACCACTGGAGTTGTTTAAGAAGGGGAGTGACATGCCCAGATCGTTTCTGCAGGAAGATGAGCCGGGCAGCGGAGTGAAGAATAGACTGGAGCGGGGTGAGAGAGGAGGAAGGGAGGTCAGAGAGAAGGCTGACACAGTAGTCTAGCCGGGATATTTCGAGAGCCCGTAGCAGTAAGGTAGCCGTTTGGGTGGAGAGGAAAGGGCGGATCTTGGCGATATTGTAAAGGTGAAACCGGCAGGTCTCGGTAACGGATAGGATGCGTGGGGTGAACGAGAGAGACGAGTCAAGGATGACACCGAGATCGCGGGCCCGAGAGACGGGAAGGATGGTCGTGCCATCCACGGTGATAGGGAAGTCTGGGAGAGGACCTTGTTTGAGAGGGAAGATGAGGAGCTCAGTCTTGCTCATGTTGAGTTTTAGGTGGCGGGCCGACATCCAGGTGGAGACGTCCTGGAGGCGGGAGGAGATGTGAGCCTGAAGGGAGGGGGAGAGGACAGGGGCGGAGAGGTAGATCTGCGTGTCATCTGCGTAGAGATGGTAGTCAAAGCCGTGAGAGCGAATGAGTTCACCGAGGGAGTGAGTGTAAATGGAGAACAGAAGAGGGCCAAGAACTGACCCTTGAGGAACTCCAACAGTTAAAGGATGGGAGGGGGAGGAGGCGCCAGCGAAGGAGACCGAGAATGACCGGCCAGAGAGGTAAGAGGAGAACCAGGAGAGGACGGAGTCCGTGAAGCCAAGGTGAGATAAGGTATGGAGGAGGAGGGGATGGTCGACAGTGTCAAAGGCAGCAGAGAGGTCAAGGAAGATCAGAATGGAGTAGGAGCCATTGGATTTGGCAAGAAGGAGGTCATGGGTGACCTTAGAGAGAGCAGTCTCGGTAGAGTGGAGGGGACGGAAGCCAGATCGGAGGGGGTCTAGGGGAGAATGGGAGTTAAGGAATTCTAAGCATCGATTGTGGACGACTCGTTCTAGGATTTTGGAAAGGAAGGGTAGTAGGGAGATAGGGCGATAACTGGAGGGGGAAGTGGGGTCAAGAGCGGGTTTTTTTTAGGATGGGGGAGACGTGGGCATGTTTGAAGGCAGAGGGGAAGGAGCCATTGGAGATTGAGTGGTTAAAAATAGAAGTTAACGAGCACACCTCCTTCTGAGTCACCAGGCCAAACATATGCCCTTGTAAGTCAGTGATTGGGCCTGCTGGGTCAGAGGTGGAGAAGGCTTATTTTCTTCGCTTCTTGGTCTAAGCAATATAGGTTGAGGCCAGCAGAGAGAGCAGGCTGGTTTTTTTAAAAAAAAAGGATTAGGCGTCTGAGCTAGTTAAACTCTTATCAGCAAGGCTTCATTAATGTGATGGCGCAGGCATCTTGGCCAGCCTGTGCTCCCGGAGCGGTTTTCCATCTCCCGAGATCTTGCTGGAGGGAGGGCGTTGTAGACCTTGATCGCTCCGATTCTGAGGCCCAGCTGAGCCAAGCTCCAAACTGCTGTTTTGAAGTTCGACTGTCATCCAAGCTGCACCACCTCAAAGTGCAGGTAATGATAACCATAATAATTGGGTCTTTGTTAAGTGCTATTTTCCAATTTTTGCACAAGGCACTGGTGTAGATACAAGATAATCAGGTGAGACACAGTCCCTGTCCCTCATGGGACTCACAATCTTCATCCTCATTTTCCAGATGAGATAACTGAGACACAGAGAAGTTAGGTAACTAGCCCACAGTCATACAGCAGACAAGTGGCAGAGCCAGGATTGGAACCCAAGGCCTTTGATTCCCAGGCCTGAACTTTATCCACTATGCCACACTGCTTCTCAAAGATCTGCTTCCCTCCCCACCTTTCTGAGAGCTGATTCCTAGTGCCAAAGACCACTCTCGGGATCAGAAATATTCCTTGCTCTGGGTCCAAGCAGAGAATAATTCTCTTCTCCCTCCCTGCTATATTGCCCCTTCCCTTGTCAAGCACTTTTCTAAACCCTGGGGACGATACAAGTTAATCAGGTCAGACATAATCCCTGTCCCATATGGGGCTCATAATCTAAGTAGGAGGAAGAATAGATACTGAATCCCTATTTTGCAGATTAGGAAACTGAGACATGGAGCAGTTAAGTGGTTTGCCCAGGGTCACACAGCAGGCAAGGATAGATCGAAACTCAGGTTGTCTGACTTCCAGGTCTTTTCCACTGGACCACGCTGGGAAAAACGCCAGCTCGTGGAGAGAAATTGGGCAGCAGAGTTAGGGAGTGAGGAGTTAGTTTTTAACAAGGAGAAATCAAATGGATAATTGGAAAAGGTCAGGGAGGAGCGTGGGTGGAATGGTATGGGGTGTAGAGTTAAGAAGAGGGTGTTTTCTAATGGGGATTTCCTGTGTGGACTGAGAACTGGCTGCGGATGTCATCTTCAGGACTGCCCAGTCTCCATCCTGGGGTGGGGTCCCGCCCACAGCCCAGCCCCGGGGACCCGGCACTTGGGACAGGCGGGCCGCCACAGCCACGTCACCCGTGGCTTCAGGGTGGTCTTCCCGCTGTGTGGGCAGTAGGGGCATGATGACTTTGTGGTAGCCTCTCCCAGGTGGCCCCTCTAAGAGCCAGCTACCCTTTAAAAGCCAGAAAGTCTTGGGGGGCAGTTTTGAAACGTGGCATCCAGCGGTGGACTTTCGGCTGGTTTGCGGAGAGAGGGCTTCGGGATGGAGTCAATAAAGGCCTAGCCCCAGAGTGAGGATAAAAAGCAATTACAGTTTGAGACGCCTCTAAAGCCTTTCTGGAAAAGCATCTCTCCAAACCCCGGGCGACCAGAGGAATATGTGAAAATGGAACAAGACAGATTTGCCAGCTGGGACACCTGCCCAGAAATGGAGCTTTTTCCCCAAAGTGAAGAATCTCCAGGAAGTTGAGAGAGAAGTTTGGGCTCTCTGAGACCCTCTTAATCAATTAATCAATCGATCAATTAGTGGTATATATTGAAGGCTTACTATGTGCAGAGCCCTGGATGAAATGCTTGGGAAAGTACAGTGCAATGGAGTTGGAAGACATGATCCCTGCCCTCAAGGAACTTTGAATCTAGAGATGAGCTTACTATCACAGCAACACTTTTCGCAAATGAGCAAGATCTCCTCTCCGAGGGTTGAGACCCATGTGCATGGGAAAGACCAGGTTTGTGGGGGTTGGAGGGGAGGCTGGCCTATGGCTTCTCCCCACAATCAGTCAATCAATCAATGGTATTTATTGAGTGCTTACTGTATGCAGAGATCTGTACTAAGCACTTGGGAAAGTACAACAGAGTCAGTAGACATGTACCCTGACCACAGAGGGTTTACAATCTAGAAGCAAATGAATTACAGATTCATTCATTCATTCAATAGTATTTATTGAGCGCTTACTATGTGCAGAGCACTGTATTAAGCACTTGGAATGTACAAATCGGTAACAGAGACAGTCCCTGCCCTTTGACGGGCTTACACAGATAAGTACATAAGTGCTGTGGGGCTGAAGGTGGGGTGAACACCAAGTGCCCAAAGGGTAGAGACCCAAGGACATTGATTATAATAATAACAATAATGATGGTATTTGTTATGCGCTTACTATGTGCCGAGCACTGTTCTAAGGTCTGGATGATTGATGATAGAAGGGGGATAGAGTCATGGAAAAGAAGGCTGTCAGAGACATCTTTGAGGAGATGTGACTTTAATAAGGCCCACATCCTGCTATATGGAGGGGTAGCAAATATTAATGCCTGTCTCCCCATCTAGAATGTAAGCTTGTTGTGGGCAGGGAACATGTCTATCAACTCTGTTGTATTCTATTCTCCCAAATGCTTAGTACAGTGCTCTGCACACACTAGGCACGCAATAAATACCATTGATTGATTGTTAGCACTCTTTTTGACAAGCCCTGGCCTGGTTGCCCAACTAGAAGGGGAGGGGGTGGCAAAAGGGTGAACCCCAGGGCTGTCTGTGCGAGGACCTGGAAAGGTCTGGGCCCAAGACATAATGATAAGGATGGTATTTGTTAAGTACTTACTATGTGCCAGGCACTGTACTAAGCGCTGGGGTAGATACAAACTAATCAGGTTGGACACATTCCCTGTCCCACACAGGGCTCACAGTCTTAATCCCCATTTTACAGATGAGGTAATTGAGGCACAGAGAAATGAAGTGACTTGCCCAAGGTCACACAGCAGACAAGGGGCGGAGCCAGGATTAGAACCCGGGTCTTTCTGACTCCCAGGCCCCTGCTGTATTCACTAGGTCATGTTATTTCCCTTGAGCTGTTCTTGGGGACCTAGGGCGAGAGGGAAAAGGAGGAGGCTGAGTCCCTCTGACCCTCCTCATTGTCCCACTGTGCCCACAGTGGCAGATGGGGCTGGGGGGAGGGGTTCAGTTCATCCTGTTTCCCTGATGACTGGAAACAGGCCGCTCGCTCGCAAAGGAAAAGTCTGCTCAGGACCGAGCCATCTGACTCAGTTCATTCGCATCCAGTCCTGACCAAGATTTGCACCGGTGGTTATCAGAAACCTGCTGAGCACTTGATTCAATTCCCTGTGACTGGGGTGGGGAGGTGTGGGGGGGAACAGCGGAGGGGGAGGTGGGGGGGAGGAAAGTTCTTAGTCATGGGTTATTATTCATAGTGTGCAGGTGCGACCACAGGATGGGGAGGGGGTGGCGGGGGGAGAGGGGAAGGATGGCTGAGCAGGGTGGGGAGGGAGGGGATTGGGGGCTGATTACAAGGACAGCTGTGCAGTCATGAGTAAACAGTGGCTCAGCCCCAGCAGGAGTTGAGGGCATTTCCTAGGGGAGACAGAAATCCACCCTTTCCTAGCTGGCTGACTGAGCAACCCTGAGTAACCTTGCTATCTGGATTCTTGCCCATCCTGCAGGGAGAAGCAGTATGGTCTAGCGGATAGAGCACCGGCCTGGGAGTCAGAGGACCTGGGTTCTAATCCCACTTGTCCACTGTGTGACCTTTGGCAGGTCACTGCCTTATGCCTCAGATATCTCATCTGTAAAATAGGGATTAAGACTGTGAGCCCCATGTGGGACATGGACTGTGTCCAACCTGATTAGTTTATATCTTCCCCAGCACTTAGTACAGTGACTGGCACGTAGTAAGCACTTTATAATGCCATTAAAATACAATATCAACAGCAAAAAACAAGCGCAATTCTCCTATCTACCCTCCCTTCTGTGTTGCCTATGCACTTGGATCTGTACCCCTAAACACTTTTTTAAATGATATTTGTTAAGCACTTACTATGTGCCAAGCACCATACTTAGCAGTGGAGTAGATACAATCTAATCAGTTTGGACACAGTCCTTGTCCCACATAGGGCTTCAGTCTTAATCCCCACTTTATGGAAGTGGGAACTGAGGCACAAAAGGGAAGTGATTTACCCAAAGCCACACAGCAGACAAGTGGTGGAGCTGGGATTAGAATCCATGACCCGGGCCAGTGCTCTTTCCACTACTCCATGCTGCTCCGCTTGTTTTCCACCCCCACTTTAACTGCACAACAATTATATTCTCTTCTTTGTGCTGTCCCATTTCCCCTGTCAGTAATTTATCTTAATGTTTGTCTCCCCTTCTAAAATATATGGTACTTTTTTAAAAAAAGTTATTCATTAAGTACTTACAATGTGTCCAGCACTGTTCTAAGGGCTGGGGTAGATAGACGTCAATCAGGTGGGTCACAGTTCCTCTCCCATATGAGCTCCCAGAGGCAGAAAAGGTATTGAATCCCCATTTTGCAGATGAGGTAAATTTAAATAGAGAGGATTAAATGATTTGCCTAAGGTTACACAGCAAGCACTTGGCAGAGCTGGGATTAGAACCAGGTCTTTGGGCTCCCAGGCCCATGCTCTTTCCACTAGGCCATGCTGCTTGTGGGCAGGAAATGTGTCTATCAGCTCCACTGTATTTTTCTCTTTTAAGCACCTGATACAGTACTCAGCACACAATAAGCACTCAGTAAATACCACTGATTGATTACCCCTGCACAGAGAGGTAATCTCCGGGGTCCCTCCAACCCACCCCCAGCCTAAACATTTAGAGGAAAAGGTTTACAAAGCAGTGGAATTGAAACAGAAAATTCCCTCGTGGTTACAAATGGCAGCAAAAACTCTTGGAAAGGAACCGAATTCTTGTTTAAAATTTGGAATTGTCAGGTCTAATCAATGCATCAGTAATTCAAAGTCAGTTGAAGAAATTTGGACTATTCATTCATTCATTCAATAGTATTTATTGAGCGCTTACTATGTGCAGAGCACTGTACTAAGCACTTGGGATGAACAGGTCGGCAACAGATAGAGACAGTCCCTGCCGTTTGACGGGCTTACAGTCTAATCGGGGGAGACGGACAGACAAGAACAATGGCACTAAACAGCGTCAAGGGGAAGAACATCTCGTAAAAACAATGGCAACTAAATAGAATCAAGGCGATGTACAATTCATTAACAAAATAAATAGGGTAACGAAAATATATACAGTTGAGATGCTATGCTATGCACCATGCCCTCCATGGTGGGGGTCAAGGCTGGACCAGGGCACTCAGCTCCAGAAGGAGAATTTCAACAAGGCCCATATCTCCCCAGTTAGAACAACAAGCCTTGCATTTGGACCAGATTTTTTGTGAGGGGAGTGGCAAATTTTTTTTTTAATGGTATTTGTTACTATGCGCCAGGCACTGTACTAAGTGCTGATCACTAGTTAATCAGGTTGGATACAGGCACTGTACTAAGTGCTGATCACTAGTTAATCAGGTTGGATACAGTCCCTGTCCCACATGGGACTCACAGCATTAATCCCCATTTTACAGATGAGGGAACTGAAGCCTAGAGAAGTGAAGTGATTTGCCCAAGGTCACACAGCAAACAAGTGGCAGAGCAGGAATTGGAACCCAGGTCCTTCTGACTCCCAGCGCGTTCTCTATCCAGTAGGCAATGCTGCTTCATGTGTTGGTTCTCTCAGGTCACCACTCGGAATAAGTTCCACATTGCGGACAGGGCTCGGGGCACTGAGTAGAAATATAAATTGTGACCAAATGCCCACATACCAAGGCTTGGGTGGTCATTCTTTTGGGCTTTTTACTTGGAAGTCTAGTTTTCAGCTCGTATGTCCCCTGTCTGCTGTATTGTACTCTCCCAGTTATAAAGCATTCCCCCAAGCACTTAGTACAGCAGTCAGCCCACAATAAGTATTCAAGAAATGCCATTAATTGATTGACTGATTGATTGGTATGGATACAGCACTAGATGCCCTTATGTATGGAATTTTTAATTTTCAAGGCTCAACCTCCCTCCATCTCAGCTCCTGCTGCCGAATTCCATGGCTCAGATGTGGTGTTCATGCTCACAGGGACCTCGGAGAGGAACAAAGTGGCTCTAGAGAAAGTTGAGGGTGGATATGTCAGAGTTCTCCCCGGAGAAATAGACAGACTTCTGCAAATGGCACATGCCCACATACACCCATCTGGATGTCCAACATTGTCAAGGGTCCGGCAGTGGCTACGCGAGCCAAGCCTTGGCATCTTACACCAGTTGGGGCACTAAGGAAGATAGGGGCACTACAGGTTGGAGTGAGAAGTGATTCAAACTGCTCATTATGAGATCCATTTTCGCTGGGCCCACTGGCTCAGCTATAACTTGCTCCTGCTTTTATTGTGTTTGGTTTTTTATCTCTACAGTCAATAGTATGGCACTGAGGTTGAGGGAAACCCGAGGCATACAGCCAACATGCCTCTGCACTTATTCACACACACAAACATACACACACACACACACACATAGACACACACCAACTTTAATGGTAATTATGCTCTACCTCATGTATCCTGATATTGTCCTTCCCACCCTCCCGATTTCTCCCCTTGAATTGGAGCTAAATCCTTGCCTAACTGAAGGGGTGCATTCAGGCATAAGTCATGGGTGTGGATGGAGTAAATTAAACTAACAAGGATGAAGCAGATGCCCAGATAAAAAGGACATGCTAAATCCCCTCCCCCCGGACAGCAGAGGGACACACAGAGGGACTCATAGTTAAGGCCCAAGTACAAGCACCTACCTCCCCGCTCATTGGTAAAGTGAAACTAAGAAGTTAAGAAGTTTAGAAGTTGAGCATCTCTGGGTCTTAGCGGCTGGTGGGAGCCTCTCTCTACTTCGTTTCCACCAGTCTCTCCTTTTCTCCTCCATCTGCTTCTCCACTCTCCTCCTCCATCCCCATTCTTTCTCCTGTCTTTCTCCCTTTTCTCCCTTCCCCCTCTCCTCCCTGTTCCCTCCGCCTCCCCCCCTCCCCACCCACTTCATGTCGAGACCACAGCATCCTGTCCAGGCGCAGCAAAGGATGCTGTCTATATGGGGAGCAGAACGACTTCCTGTCAGAGATGCAGCCAGACATTTGGGTGGTTAATTTCTCCTGGCCTGGCTCAGCATCAGAAGGCTGAGCCAGACAGCACCAAGCAAGCCCTCCCCACCTCACACACTCACGTACACGCACACACACGGATTTCAGTAGACACTAGCACAGACTGTAGTTAATCAGACCTGCATCAGAGTTTAATACCAAAACAAGAAAGACAAGCAAGAAAAGACTTCTGGTTCAGATAAGTCCGTAGATTGGAGGCCAGAAGCCTTCACTGCTTCAAAGAGCAGTTAAGCGTCCACATTTTGAGCCCCCGCAAGTTTGGTTTCGAGGCTTGCAGGGTTAGTGAGGCCCAGAGCCGATACACAATGGGGAGCAGAGGAGGGGTTGTCTTTTCTCCAAGGCCCCGATTTGACTGACAAAAACGGGTCCAGTGCAGAATCCTGAGTTCTCCCCATAAATTCTAAAATGCCAAATGCAATCACTGCTATTTTCTGAGAATTGCTAATGTTAGAAGAAGATTTCGGGCCTGAATTTTCCCTCTGCTCCTCTAGACTGTAAACTCTTTGTGGGCAGGGAATGTGTTTACCAACTGTTATATTGTATTCTCCCAAGCGCTTAGTACAGTGCTCTGCACTCAATAAGCACTCAGTGAATTCCATTGATTAATTGACTGATTGATTGATTACTCCTCTCTTCTGCCTCCCTCCAAGCTACTGTGCCAGGCCCCATCCTGCCGTTGTACCTGCAGACATGAACACCCCAAACCCAGCAGATGGGGCCCCAGCAAGTTTCCTGCTAGACACTCCAGACCAGACACAGGAACACCCAAGAGCCAGCTTCACAGTTGTTGAAAAACAAACAGAGAAGCCCAATCTGCAGATTCCCTCCCGTCAGCACCTGGCTACCCCCACCTTCTCCAACCTCTCCTGGCTCCTCCACTACCCAACCCAGTCCTGATCCCCAAAATCCACAAGGAGAGGATCCCCTCATGTTACCAGCTGGAAAACCAGGGAGCTTATCCCTAGCCTGGATTCTGCTTTCATGTGATCTTTTCTCACACTTGCTCTAAGTCTGTCTCTCTCTCTCTCTCTCTGGCTTTTCATTGGGGTTTTCTTTTTAGGTGGACTTTCTTCTCCTCCTCCTCCTCCTTCTCCTCCTCCTCCTCTTTTTCCTCCTCTTTCTACTCCTCCTCTTCATTCTACTCTTCCTTTTTATCCTCCTCCTCCTCCACCTCTTCCTCTTCTTCTTTCTCCTCTCCTCTTCTTCCTCTTCCTCCACCTCCTCCTTTTCCTTCTCATCCTCCTCCTCGTCTTCTTCCTCTTCCTCCTCTCCCTCTTCCTCTTCTCCTCCTCCTCTTCCTTTTCCTCCTTTTCCTCCTCTTCTCCTCCTCTTTCTCCTCATCCTCTTCCTCCTCCTTTCCTCTCTAATCCTCATGTCCTATCAATCCCTACTTTTCTTTCCTCAAAACTCTGCTTCCATTTCCTCTCCCAAGGGTCCCTGGCCTCAGCACTCCACCCAATCAATCTCCTCTCCTCTCAAGGTCTGCTTCACACAGAACCCAAGATAAGCAACTGGCTCTGAGGTCTGCAGCCTATAGGCAGCCACGATGGAGTGGCAGCAGGGCAGTTGAGGGGTGGTGGTTAAGAATTCAAAAGTGCCCAAATTGGAAGTGGGTTGGTGTTCCCAGGGACCTGGGAGGAGAATGCAATGACTGTGGGTGCAGGGGAGATGGGGAGATGGTAGAGTCAGTCAGTCAATCGTATTTATTGAGTGCTTACTGGGGGCAGAGCACCATACTAATCGCTTGGGAGAGTACAATACAACAACATAATAGTCACATTTCCTGCCCACAATGAGCTAACAGTTTGGAGGGGGAGACGGACATTGAAATGAATAAATTACAGGTAAGTACATAAGTGCCGTGAGGCTGGGTGGGGGGTGGTGAATAGGGGGAGCAAGACAAGGTGATGCAGAAGACAATGGGAGAAGAGGAAAGAAGAGCTTAGTCAGGGAAGACAACTTGGAGAAGATGTCTCTTCAATACAGCTTTGAGGGCAGTCCAGGAGTCCCCTTGGAGAAGTGCTCTAAGTTTGGGTTTCTGGCAGGCTGATGTCATTATTTTACACTGGATAAGCACATAGTCAATCAATCACTCAATCAATCTTGGGTTTTTTTTAATTCATTCACATGCATTTATTGAGAACTTACTTTGTGCAGAGCACTGTACTAAGCACTTGGGAGAATACACTATAACAATAAACAGACACATTCCCTGCCCACAGTGAGAGCTTACTGTGTGCAGAGCACTATACTAAGTACTTGGGAGAGTACAGTACAACAGAGTTGGTAGACATATTCCCTGCCCACAACGAACTTACAGTCTGGAAGGAGAGACAGACGTTAATATAAATAAATTACAGATATAACATAACGGTATTACATAATGACAATGTACGGAATGCTGGATGACATCATACATGGTGACATCATATGGAACAGGAGTGGGCTGTGACTTTTTCCCTATCTTGGACAGCTGAATATGTGAAACCAGTCCTGTCTCTACACTAAAGTCTTCCCTTTTGATTCCTTCAAAAGCCTCCTCCTCCTTTAGACAAATCATGTCAGAAAAGGATTTTATGTTTGGTGTTATTTCTACCTGGACTGTATTTCCCATCTGGGACGGGACTGTGTCCAAACGGATAATCTTGTATCTACCCAAGTTCTTAGAACAATGCTTGGCACATAGTAAGCACTTAGCAAATACCATACTTATTTCTTCTGATGGTTATACTGGCTATGCAGGTTTTGCACATTTATGGCTTACTGTTAGATGTCCAGTGATATACAAGTTAATAGCAGTAATAATAATTATGATATTTGATAAATGCTAATTGTGTGATAAGCCCTGTCCTAGTTGCTGGGATATAAGATCATCAGTTCAAGGTTGCTTCTGCTGCTCTTTCCTGCTTTCTTCTCCAGGATTTCCTGTCTGTCACTAGAACTTTCCAACACTTGAAGATATGCTGTACTATCCTAACCTATGGGATAATTTTTATAGTAAACTAGAAACAAGCCCTACTTCCTCACAGACTCCACCTCTCTCCCACTTTTTGCTCTCACTACACTAAAGAATAAAACCTTAAGTAAGAAACATTTCCTGCTTCTGAGAAATCCAGCCATATTAACCTCAGCCAAAGTGAATCAGTTCCTCAGAGTTACTCAGGCAGTCTGAGGGATGTGAATCTTGTCAGAAGGTTCTGGGGGCTTCCAAGAACCTGCTGAAATCCAGAAACAGGTCTCCCTTGGGTGGAATGGGAGGGAAAAAAAAGAGATTTTCCTAGGGTCCAAAAGCCCTGGCCTTTCTGAGAGAATCCTGGAAGGGGAAATCTATTCCAACCTTTACATTTAGTGGGAACTTCTGAATCTTCCTTCTCCATCATCTACCTCCAGCAGTCATCCTAAAGGGGAAACATTGTAAGTCTAATTGTAGTGTTGCCTGGAAATTGCTCTGGTAGTCTAAATTAACCACAAATTCCAATTTGGGTCTGTCCTGCCTCATGACTGAGGTTCCTCGGGACTCATTCAAGTCCTAAAAAAAATCCTTTAAAAAATTTGGTCAGCTGAAGTAGTAATAAAGCTTGTCTGATGGGAGGGGCCATGGAAGAAGAGAGGTATGAGTCCAGGAGAGCAAATAATTTCCTTCTCTGTATGGGGAGGAAGAGGATTGGTAGGGAGACAGGGTAGCCGGGGGGCCTGCAAACCCTGGGCCTGTATGTTTGGGGTTGTACCAGATCCAGTGCTTTCGGATGGCTGCAGTCAGTCAATCAGTCAGTCAACCATTTTTACTGAGCGCTTATTGTGTGCAGAGCACTGTACAAAGCACTTGGGAGAGTACAATATAACAATGCAACAGATATATTCTGTCCCCACAATGAGCTTACAGTCCAGAGAGGGAGACAGACATTAATATAAATAAATAAATTACAGGTCTGAACATAAGTGCTGTGGGACTGGGCCGGGGGATGAATAAAGGGAGCAAGTCAGGGTGACGCAGAAGGGAGTGGGAGAAGAGGAAAGGAGGGATTAGTCAGGGAAGGCCTCTTGGAGGAAGATAAGCCTTCAATAAAGCTTTTAAGGTAGGGAGAGGGATTGTCAGATATGAGGGAGGGCATTCCAGGCCAGAGGCAGGACATGATTGAGGGGTCGGTGGTGAGATAAAAAGGCTGCAATGGTCAGAGCTTGCCTGCCCTATAATCCCAGCAGAGATTGGCCCAGGATGGCCCAGTTTACTCAGGCCCAGTGCCACTGCCACAACCTGGGCAGAAGGGATGGTACTGATCACTTAGTACAGTCCTCCGCACACAGTAAGCGCTCAGTAAATACCATTGATTGATTTGATTGCAGGTGAGCTGACCTGTTCCAGCCTGGATCTCCCTTGAGGCTGCCAGCAACTGGAAACAACAGTAAAGGAGGCAGGAGAGTGCTGACTCTCACCCTTTTTTCAGTTCTTTCCCCCTTTATCCTTTTTCCCTTTTCCCCTCCTTTCCCTTCTCTCTACCTTTCTCTGATTAGTGTGGTCAACCTAGGCACCCAAAAAGAAACAACGAATTCTGAAACCCACGTGATATCAAATGCATTGAGTGAGCACCTAGGGTGACCTTGTGGGATATCACATGGACCAAGAGAGCATCTCTGGTGTCCCCTGACTTCCCTAATTGCTCCAGAGTCAGTATGTTCCCCTCTCAGGTCCTTCTGAACATAGCTACTGCTTTCAGGCTAATCAGAAAAGTTAGGAGTGGGAACAGACCTTCCAAACACCTCATCTATCTCTTTGCACTCCCAGGCACTTAGTACAGTGCTCTGAACATAGTAAGCACTCAATACCATTGATTGATTGTAAGCTCTACTGGATTTGAGCTTATTGAGTTAAACATCACTAGACAGTAGCAGTTCTACTGGTGTCAGACCAGACTTCCAACCCTACTGTGTTGTACTCTCCTGAGCGCGTACAACAGTGTTCTGCACACGATAAGTGCTCAAAAAATACTACTGATGGACTGACTAGATTGATTGGCTCTTTTATTTGGTGGATATATGATGTGAAGCTGGTCTGGCACTTGCCTTTTTTTAAAATGCCCAAGTGTTTCAAGTCCAAACATCATTACCCCTTTATTTGAGGAAGAGGAAGAGGAGGAGGAAAAGGAGGAAGCCAGAAGAGCTCACCAAGTTCACCCAGAAAACCAGCAGCAGTGCCCCAGGTAGAATCCCAAACTAGCCAAGCCCCAGCACTCTTTGTTGTTTTTTTTAGTGCTGTTTGTTAAGTGCTTACTAAGTGCTTACTGTACTAAGCTCTGGGGATAGATGCAAGCTAATCAGGTTGGACACAGACTCACAGTCTTAATCCCCATTTTACAGATGAAGTAACTGAGGCACAGAGAAGTGAAGTAACTTGCCCAAGGTCACACAGCAGACAAGTTGGAGAATCTGGGATTAGAAGCCAGGTCCTTCTGACTTTCAGGCCCGTGCTCTTTCCACTAGGCCACCCTGCTTCCTGTTACATCACAACCAGCATCGTCTGCCATTGATTATATTACATGGAAAACGAAAGAACTTCCTGAGCATGCCTGGATTCCACAGAGCGATCCAGCAACTGTGATTTAAAGTGGGTTCAGTTCTTTAAAAACATCTGCCTTGAGCAGAAATGGAGAATGTGGTTTGATTTAGAGTTAAATAAATAAATTAAGCTCTTTCACCAAGCCTCCAGAAATGGAAGGTTCCTTCAGGCAAATTCCCAACTCTGTCCTTCAACAAATCACTGCCCAAATTGCTGTTTTTCAATTCCTGATCCCAGTGATCACCATTTTAGGAATTGCAGAGTTTTGGGACTCCCTTTTCATCTGGGCCCTCTGGTAGCTTGATTGAATAGTTAAATGACATGACACAGGATCACCACCTCTGTATCTCTGGCATTTGTGCCATCCTAGGACTCTGAGCCAGCTTGCTTACAGTGTGGGACAGTCTACATTCCCTGTTAAGCTCTGACAACAATCTAGAGTTTTTCTTGGAATAGCTGGACTTGAAACTGGTCCAATCTGAATAGTCTTTCTGAAATTCTGTCCCTGGTTCTGAAAGATCCCTTTGATAGCTCTTCTTTTCTTCTCACGGAGTTACCCGGACTCTAAATCCATCAGACCACAGCTCTCCCACTTTTCACAGTCCTCTGAAAACCTTGCGCCCTTCACGAAGCCTTCCCCAATGAATTCAAAACGTCAATCAATTGTATGTATTGAGCACTTACTGTGTGCAGATCACTGTACTAAGTGCTTGGGAGAATAGGATATAACAGAATTAGTAAACTCCTTCCTTGTCCACTTCCAGGCTAGAAGGTGAGACAGACATTGACATAAATAATTGAATTACAGATATATACATAAGTACTGTGGGGCTGAGGAAGGGGTGAATTAAGGGTGCAAATCAAAGTGTGAGGGTGAAATATAAGTGCAACATCTTAGCCTTATCAATCCAACAGTCACCCTTATTACTTAGAGAAGCAGTATGGCCTAATGGAAGAAGCATGGGCCTGGGGGCCAAAGCACCTGGATTCTAATCCCAGCTCTGCCACTTGCCTGCAGTGTGGCCTTGGGCAAGTCACTTTACTTTTCTGTGCCTCAGTTTCCTCATCCAGAAAGTGGTGGGACCAGAATGCCTGTTCTTTCTCCCGTATAGACTGTGAGCCCCATGTGGGACAAGGACTTTGTCCAACCTGATTATCTTCTCCAGGGCTTAATTCAGACCTTAGCCCAGAGCTTAATACCATTATTATTACTATGTATTTTATTCCCAACATCAGTATTTATGGATATTTTGTTTGTACTTGTTGTCCCTGGGTCCTAAACACTTGACAGCGTATAAAACCCAGGGATGCATCATGCGTCAGTTGCCGCAGTTCCCCAGGATTGTCCAATTGCTGAAGGGAGGGCGATTCAGATGAGTGACCCATGCGGTGCCACTGCCGCAGACGTGTTCCTCTTTGCTGCTGCAACTCACCTGAAGACATAAGTGCTGTCATTGCCCCCCTAGACGGGCATGCCAATGCCACCGACGACCCCCCTAGACGCACACGTCCCTGTCACCATCCTCAGCCTTCATCGGCAAGCCCAGCCGTGCATGATGGAAAGTCGCCTACAAGTGCAGCTGGATCGACCACACTTTCTCCCGGCCCCGTGCCAGGTACTCTATCAGTCTCCGTCATCTTTCACTGAAAACCCATCCCGGGCTGGCACCAGTTGTAGCCCTACCTCTCCGCCCGCCGGCCCCAGCCGTGGGAATGAAGACGGGAAGGGACCAGGGCAGGATGGGGGACACAGCTGTTGCTGAGGGTGCAGCTGCCGGGGTCATCACACTGCCCCTTCCCTCCCTTTTCCCTTCCCGTTCCTGGCTGGGGCTGGGAGGAGAGGACGGGCAGGGTGACGCGACAGAGCTGGCTGGCTCTGCTGGCGGCTACAGCTGTTGCTATGACCAGAGGTTTTTAAAAAATGATTAGAATTGGGGTGGGGGAGATGGGGGAGAAGAGGCTTCTTTTGGAATAAAGAGGGGCAGAAAAGCTTCTAGGAAGAGAGGAGGGAATTAAGAAGAGGGGAGAAGAAGGGTGGGGAAGATTTTACACTGTAATTTTTACTTGACCATAGGACCCGGTCATTATGTCAGTACAGTGTTCTGCACACAGTAAACATTCAATAAATAGGATTGAATGAATTATGTCAGGGCTGGTTCTGAACAGAATCTAACATATTGCTTGAATGTCTATGGGTTGAGGTACCCCACGGTAGAGTCATAATCATAACTGTGGTATTTGTTAAGCGTTTACTAAATGCCAAGCACTGTACTGAGCTTTGGGATAGATTCCAGATAATCCGTTGAGACGCAGACATGTCTAATAGATCCACATTTGGAGGAACCCAAGGCTGTATTGTGTGGTATGCCTCTATTTTAATTTGTCTATTCAATTACTTAGTCAGTTATTTCATCTCGATGTACTTCAATTACTTCCTGATAGAATCTTGCTCTGGCTCACACTTTGCAAATCACTTTTGTCTGTCGGTTTCCGTTGGATTGTGAGTGCCTTGCTTCTGTTTTACTGCCCTGAATGCTTAGTACATGTTTTGCACTCATTCTTCCAAGAGGTCTTCCCTGACTAAACCCTCATTTCTCCAACTCTTTCTGCCCTCTGCTTTGCCTATTAAGCACTTGATATTCACAAAGAAAGTGTGCCTAGTGAATAGAGCACAGTCCTGTAAATCAGAAAGACCTGGGTTATAATCCCAGCTCTGCCGCTTGTCTGCTATGTGACCTTGGGCAAGTCACTTAACTTCTCTGTGCCTCAGTTTCCTCAACTGTAAAATGGGAATTAAATCCCCGTTATCCCTCCTACTTTGACTGGGAGCCCCACATGGGACAGGGACTGTGTCTGTCCTAATTAACTTGTACTTACCCCAACACTTCGTACAGTGTCTGGCACATAGTAAGCACTTAACAAATGCCATAAAAAAATAGATATCTAAAGCTGAACACATCATCTTCCCTCCCAAATCCACTCCTTCTCCTCCCTGTCTCTCCAGCCCACAATCTTGGTATTATCTGTGACTCGTCACTCTTCTTTCAACCCTCAAATTCAGTCTGTCACTGAATCCCATCATTTTTTTCCTCCATAACATTTCCCGAATCCACCCTTTCCTCTCCATCCAAATGACTACCATTCCGGTCCAGTCCCTTGCCATATCCTGACTAGACTACTATGTCAGCTTCCTCACTGGTCTCCCTGCTTCCAACCTCTCCCCTCTCCAGTCCATAGTTTACTCTGATGCCTGGACATTTTTTCAAATGTCATTCATTAGGCTCATTTCCTCACTCCTCAAAAAGCTGCAATTGTTCTCCATTCCTCCCTGGATCAAATAGAAACACCTGACCATTGGCTTTCAGGGATTCCATCAGCTCTCTCCCTACTCTCTTCTCCCACTACACCTCAGCTCTCACTCTAAGTTCCTCCCATGCTAACCTACTCCCTGAGCTTGTTCATGCCTCTCCTGCCACCAACGACTTGCATGTGTCCTGCCTCCTGCCTGGAACTCCTTCCCCCTTAAAATCCACCAGATAGATTAGTTATTTATTTTAATGCCTATCTCCCTCTCTATCTAATTTTGGGCAGGGAATGCATCTGCTAATTCTGCTGTATTGTACTCTCCCAACTGCTTAGTACAGTGCTCTGCACATAGCAAGCATGCAATAAATACCATTAGTTGACTGATCAGAGCAGCTCTCCCCATTTTCAAAACTCTTCTGAACTCCCACCTCCTCCAAAAAGGCTTTCCCCAGTTAATTTTTCTTCTCCCCAGTTTATATCCTCCCAACTAACACCTCAACACTGTCATACCATCTCCACACTTATGCACTCATAATCCCTGTTGCATTTCTGCACTTGTCAATTTACATTGCCTATTTAAGCACTTTTTAAAAGGGTATTTGTTAAGCTCCAACTTATTATGTGTCAAAAACTGTTCTAAGTGCTGGTGTAAAATACACATTAATCATACCGGATACAGTCTCTGTCCCACATGGAACTAACAATCAGGTGGGAGAGAGAACATTATAGAATCTCTATTTCGCAGTTGAGAAAACTGAGGCCGAGATAAATTGTGTAAAGTCATCTCTAAGTTCATTATGGGCAGGGAACCTGTCTGCTAATTCTGTTGTATTCTACCAAATGCTTAGTACAGTGTTCTGCACATAGCAAGCACTCAATAAATATCATTGATTGATTGATTAAGTGACTGGCCCCAGGTCACTCAGCAGGCTAGTGGCAGAGCCAAGATGAGAATTTAGGTCTTCTGGCTCCCAGGCCCATGCTCTGTCCACTAGGGTATGTACTTAATAATAATAATAATAATGGCATATGTTAAGTGCTTACTATGTGCCGAGCACTGTTCTAAATGCTGGGGGGGGAGCGTTACAAAGTAATCAGGTTGTCCCACGTGGGGCTCACAGTTCTAATCCCCATTTTATAGATGAGGGAACTGAGGCACAGAGTAGTTAAGTGACTTGCTCAAAGTCACACAGCTGACAAATGGCAGAGTAGGGATTAGAACCCATGACCTCTGACTCCCAAGCCCGGGCCCTTTCCACTGGGCCACACTGCTTCTCACTGTCTTAATCACTGACATATTTAGGATTTCCTACTACAACCCACCCTGCATACTTTCTGTGTTATTTGCTAAACTCTTACTGTGTGCCAGGCACTGTATTAAACCCTGGGGTGGACACAAGCTAATCAGATTAGAAACAGTCCATGTCCCACATGGGGTTCACAGTCTTAATCCCCATTTTACAGATGAGGTAGCTGAGGCATAGAGAAGTTAAGTGACTTGCTCAAGGTCATATAATAGACAAGTTGGCAGAGCTGGGATTAGAACCCAGGTCCTTCTGACCACCAGGCCCATGCTCTATCCACTAGGCCTATTTGCTTCTTGGCTCCTCTAATGCCAATTTACTCACTGTACATCTATCTCAGCTATCTTGCCACTGACCCCTTGTCCACATTCATTCATTCATTCATTCATTCATTCATTCATTCATTCAATAGTATTTATTGAGCACTTACTATGTTCAGAGCACTGTAATAAGCCTCCCTCCCTCAGGCCTAGAACTGCCTCCCCCTTCATATACAACAAACCACCACTCTTCCCATCTTCAAAGTCTTATTAAAATCACATCTCTTCCAAAAGGACTTCCCCAACTAAGACCTCATTTCCCCTATTCCCTCTCCCTTCTGCATTTCCCATGGTTGGATCTGTACCCTTTGTTCACCCCACCCTCCGCTCCCCAGAACTTAAGTACAGAACCATAATTTACTTTAATGACTGTCTCTTCCTCTAGAATAAAAACTCCTTGTGGGCAAGGAACTCGTCTGCCAACTCTGTTGTACTCTCCCAGGCACTTAGTACTGCTCTCTGAACCCAGAAAGCACTCAATAAATACCACTGATTGAGTGATTCCATTCTTTTCTTCTCTCAGTGTGTAATTCACTTAGTTTCCATTTCCTCCAATACATTATAAACCTCTTCGTAATCTACCAAGCACTTAGTACAGTGCTCTGCACAAAACAGGTGCTCATTAAATACTATTGACTTACTGAGAAAATAACAGCAATCAGTACGACTGAGACCCAGTGGTTTTTTAATGGTGTTTGTTAAATGCTTACTACGTGCCAGACATTGTATTAAGTGGGGCGGGGGAGTAGGTACAAGCTAATCAAGTTGGACACTGTCCATGTCCCATATGGGGCTTCCAGTCTTAATCCCCAGTTTGCCTCAGAGTGCTACTGCTAGCCTCAAATAAATTGGAGTAGCCTGATGCTTTTGTATATGGACTTAGGCCTCCTGCACGAGGAGACAAGGGAGCCAGGAAGCACACCAGACACTAACTCCTTCTCACAGCTTTCAGTCAGTTCTCTTACTCTTCTCCCTGATGAACACAGAGTTTTCCCTTCTCCCGTACGCACAAAAACGTGCATTGATGCTTCCATTCCTGTCGCTTAGTGGAGTTGCCAGCTGTCACGGAACACACTCCTTTTGTTTGATTTTGCTAGCTTTAGTGCTTCCTCCGAGCAGCCTAAAGAAAACTGCAGCTCTGTGGGAAGGAAGAATAGCCAAACGGTTCTCTATCAAAGCAGAAGGGTGGAAATGACGTAATTGCTTAACTTTGCTAAGACCTTCCATGTGTCATGAGTTCATAGTTCTTAGCCTGGCACTTTGCAAACAGATGATAAGCCTGTGTCAAGCATCAAGTCTGCTATGCTTGGGAAAGATGCTTATCATTTAGTCAGAGATGTAGGCCCGTCATAGAAAAATATTAAGGAAAGTGTTTTAGAGAATAACTTGTAACTGACAAGAATGGTAGCCAACTACCAGCTTGGAATCACTTCCACAGAAACAAAGCAACGGCCAGGGGTTTTTGCAACTCCAGGGCCCATCGGGCATTGGTCGAGCTGATCAGCCAGAGATCTAGGAGGAGGGAAGATGGATTCCAGTAAGCACAGCTTTTGTCTTTCACACATGAGCCCTAGACAGACTAACCACAACCACAGGCTGTACCAGCTGTGGGAGCATCGGACAGGAAACCCAGAACATCTGGTGCTCCACTTCCTCTGAAGTTTTTTTTTTTTTCTGGCTCCAATTGTTGTCAGCAGGACGCCAAAGCAGACAGGGTTGAAAACCACACGCCTTGTGGTGACAGGGGAGCCAGACACCACAGTTACCCAACAAATGTGAAGTCTCAAATAATCATTGCCCAGACAGCACTCTGATTTCCAACATCACCTCGCAGGCCACCCTTCAACATTCTCCCTCTGTTTATTCTCCAGTCACCACACCAGACTCTACAAGATGAAGAACGGGTTTTCATTTTGGAACTGTGTGGATTTTTAAGTTTTGTTTTCAATATCATCTGACTGCATTCTTGATTAGGTTGTTTCTGACTGACTGTACTGCAGATTAAAGCTCTGTAACGTTAAGTCTCTGAAAAAGAGGTGAGACCCACAGAAGAAAATGAGGCTCTGAAATTCATGACAAATCCCAGGGAAGGGAATCTCCTCCCTCAGATAAGACTCAGGAGCTGTATCCTCTTCCCTTTCTTCTTAAGAAATGTGTGTCATGGGGAAAGAACACGGCCCTCAACGTCAGAGGACCTGTATTCTAATTCGGGCTTCGCCACTTGCCTGCCGTATGACTTAGGGAAAGTCAATTAACTTCCCTGTGCCTCCATCTCCTCATCCTTAAAATGGGGATGAAATACCCGTTCTTCCTCCTACTTAGACTGTGGGCCCCATGAAGAACTGGGGCTGTGTCTAATCAGATTTGTAGCACTTAATAGAGCGTGTGGAACCTAGCAAGTGCTTTAAAAATACCATTAAAAAAATATACAAGGCCACTTCTAATCCAGCAGGTTCAGGAGCAAGAAGGAGTGAGGCCTAGAGGGTAGAGCACGGGCCTGGGAGTCAGAGGACCTGGGTTCTAATTCTGGCTCTACCACTTGTCTGCTGTGTGACCTTGGGCAAGTCACTTAACTTCTCTGTGCTTCAGTTACCTCATCTGTAAAATGGGGGTTATGACTGTGGGCCCCACTTGTATCGACCCTAAAGCTTAGAATGGTGTCTGGTGCATAATAAGACTTTAACAAGTAAGCTTAAAAAAAATCCCTCCCAATTATCCTCATCCTTTGTGGTTATCAATTATAATAATAATAATGGCATTTGTGAAGGGCTTACTATGTGCAAAGCACTGTTTTAAGAGCTGGAGAGGATACAAGGTGATCAGGTTGTCCCACATGGGGCTCACAGTCTTCATCCCCATTTTACAGATGAGGTAACTGAGGCCCAGAGAAGTGAAGTGACTTGCACAAAGTCACACAGCTGACAAGCGGCTGAGCTAGGATTTGAACCCATGACCTCTGACTCCCAAGCCCGGGCTCTTTCCACTGTGCCACGCTGCTTTGAGCCCTGTACAAAGCCTTCCTCCCCAAAGCTTCCCTAACCCTAGAAGCTGTCTGCATATATGCGACTAAACTACCCTAGACCGTTCTCACCCGTGCTCCAGTTTCCCATTTTGGCGTGGCTCAGCGGAAAGAGCCCGGGCTTGGGAGTCAGAGGTCATGGGTTCGAATCCCACCTCTGCCTCTTCCCAGCTGTGTGACTTTGGGCAAGTCACTTAACGTCTCTGGGCCTCAGTTACCTCATCTGTAAACTGGGGATTAAAACTGTGAGCCCCCTGTGGGACAACCTGATCACCTTGAATCCCCCCAGCGCTTAGAACAGTTCTTTGCACAGAGTAAGCGCTTAACAAATGCCATCATTATTATTATTATTAAAAATGGGGATTAAGACTTGGGAGCCCCACGTGGGACAACCTGATCACCTTGTTTCCTCTCCAGCGCTTAGAACAGTGCTTTGCACGTAGTAAGCGCTTAACAAATGCCATCATTATTATTATTAAAAATGGGGATTAAGACTGGGAGCGCCACGTGGGACAACCTGATCACCTTGTTTCCTCTCCAGTGCTTAGAACAATGCTTTGCACATAGTAAGCGCTTAACAAATACCATCATTATTATTATTATCCTAAACACTACCTGTAAGAACTTGGGCAGGGAGCGGGGGGGGGGGTGCATAGAAAGTACTGCGCATGCTCGTTAAAATCCCGCCTTATTTTAAACTGCTTATCTAATAGGGAGAACCTGACTAGATAGAAGTCCTGGGATGTTGCATTGATTTCTTGGATAACATGAATGACGACGAGAGAAATGATTTTTTTTAATAATAAGGATTTTTTTAATAATCAGCTGCGGGGAGGAAAAGGGAGGACTCAAAGAAACAAACACACTCTTCTCCCTCTTGGAGCTTTCGCTAGACTTCGAGTGGGGCAACTGCGCCTGCGTCCATGTGAGGGCAGCTGCGCATGCGTCCACTGTGAGAGCGCATGCGCGATGGTCTTAATGCTCCCCCCCCCCCCCCCCCCGTTGCCTCTCCGGGCCGTTGCACCTGCCCCGTGCCCGGGCGGTAATGGCGGCGCCCTCCGCGGACCTCGAAAGGCGCCGTCGACTCCCCGGGAGCGGGCGGACGTTGCCAGGACGCGCCGCTTGCATTTCGGGGGGCCTGGGGGGCTCCCGCCGGGGACGGGAGAGGCAGAGCTGGACGGCGGTGATGGGGAAAACGGCTGGCGGCGTCGTTGCCATGGAGACGAAGCCGCCCGCCACGCGGGCCCTGGCCACGCCCCCTGTGACGGGATTGGAGGAGAAGCGGGCCAGGGGGCGGGGCTTCGGCCGCAGCCCGCGAGACGGGCCGCTCTGCACGCGCCTCGCTGCCCGTGGGGGCGGCTGCCCCAATAATAATAATATGTATATTTTATAGATCATATTATATATAATTGTATATATGCAGTATATACTACATATATGCAATATGTAATTGCATATATATATGCAGAGAAGCAGCGTGGCTCAGTGGAAAGAGCCCGGGCTTGGGAGTCAGAGGTCATGGGTTTGAATCCCGACTCTCGTCAGCTGTGTGACTGTGAGCAAGTCAATTCACTTCTCTGGGCCTCAGTTACCTCATCTGGAAAATGGGGATGAAGACTGTGAGCCCCACCTGGGACAACCTGATGACCCTGTATCTCCCTCAGCGCTTAGTACAGTGCTTGGCACATAGTAAGCGCTTAACAAATACCAACATTATTATGTGCCAAGCACTGTTCTAAGCGCTAGGGTAGATCCTACTGAGAGCTCACCTCCTCCAAGAGGCCTTCCCAGACTGAGCTTCCCCTTTTCTCTTGCTCCCTCTCTTGCCCCCCTTCACCTCTCCTCAGCTAAGCCCTCTTTACCCCCTTTCCCTCTGCTCCTCCCTCTCTCCATTTCCCTCCCCTCAGCACTGTGCTCATCTGCTGAATTGTATGTATTTTTTATTACCGTATTTATTTTGTTAATGAGATGTACATCACCTTGACTCTGTTTATTGATATTGTTTTAATGAGATGTTCATCCCCCGATGCTATTTATTGCTATTGTTTTTGTCTGTCTTCCCCGATTAGACTGTAAGCCGGTCAATGGGCAGGGACTGACTCTATCTGTTGCCGAATTGTACATTCCAAGCGCTTAGTACAGTGCTCTGCACATAGTAAGCACTCAATAAATACTATTGAATGAATGAACACAAGGTAATCAGGTTGCCCTAAATGGGGCTCATAATCTTCATCCCCATTTTACGGATGAGGTAACTGAGGCACAGAAAAGCTGAATGACTTGCCCAAGCTCATACAGTTGACAAGTGGCAGAGCCGGGATTAGAACCCATAACCTCTGACTTCTGAGCCCGGGCTCTTTCCACTGAGCCAAGCACTGTTCTAAGCGCTGAGGGATATACAAGGTAATAATAATACTGGTATTTAAGTGCTTACTCTGTGCCAAGCACTGTTCTGAGTGCTGGGGTGGATACAAGGTAATCAGGTTGTCCCACTTGGGGCTCACAGTCTTCATCCCCATTTTACATATGAGGTAACTGAGACCCAGAGAAGTGAAGTGGCTTGCCCCAGGTCAAATAACAAACAAGTGGCGGAGCAGGGATTAGACCCCACGTCCTCTGATTCCCAAGCCCCTGTTCTTTCCACTAAGCCTCAGTGCTTCTCTAATAATAATTGTGTTTAAGTGCTTACTATGTGCAAGACATTGTACTAAGCGCTTGGGTGGATACAAAGTAAGTGCTTAAAAATACCATTATTATTCCAAGCATTGTTCTAAACTTTGGGATAAATACAAGATGATCAAGTCCCACTTGAGGCTCACAGTCTAGGTAAGAGAGAGAACAGGTATTAGATCCTCGTTTTGCAGACAAGGAACTGAAGCTCAGAGAAGTGACTTGCCCAAAGTCACAGCAGATTTGTGGTGGAACTAGGATTAGAACCCAGGTTTTCTGATATAAGGCCCGTGTTCTTTCCATTAGGGCACTACATTATTGTTTTCCATTAGTTCGACAAAAATACCTGTTGATTCTTGACTCATTGCTGCAAATAGTGGTAGCGCTGGAGTTTTGTTCAAAATTTTCTGATACAAGAATCTTGCTCCAAGATCTCAAGTAGTACATTCTCTAGTCAACCCACATACTCAAGCCATCTCTAAATCCTGTCAGTTCTACGTTCACAACATCGTCAAAATCCACCCCTTCCTCTCCATCCAAACTGTTACCACATTATTGCAAGCACTTATCCTACCCTGCCTTGATTATTATATCAGCCTCCTTGCTGACCTCCCTGCCTCCTGTCTCTCTTCACTCCGGTCCTCACTCCATTCTATTGCCCGGATCATTTTCCTTCAAAAACGTTCAGACCGTATTTCCCCCCTCCTCAAGGAACTCCAGTGGTTGCCCATCCACCTCCACATCAAACAAAACTCCTCACCATTGGCTTTAAAGCACTCAGTCACCTTGCCCCCTCCTACCTCACCTCATAACTCTCCTACTACAACCCAGCCTGCACACTTCGTTCCTCTAATGCTAATCTTCTCACTGTACCTCGATCTTATCTCACAGCCGAACCTCTCTCCCACATCCTACCTCTGGCCTCCCTCCTCATATCAGAGAAATAATTGCTCTCCCCCACTTCAAAGTCTTATTGAAGGCACATCACCTCCAAGAAGTCTTCCCCGACTAAGCCCTCCTCTCCTCTTCTTCCACTCCCTTTTGCCCTGACTTCATTCATCCTCCCATTCCCACAGCACATATGTATAGATCTGTAATTTATTGATTTATGTATATTAATGTCCATCTCCCCCATCTAGATGATGAGCTCACTGTGGGCAGGGAATGTGCCTGTTATAATAATAATAATGACAGTATTTGTTAAGTGTTCATTGTGTGCCAAGCACTGTTCTAAGCACTGGGATACAAGGCAGTCAGGTTGGACACAGTCCCTATCCCACGTGGGGCTCACAGTCCCCATTTTGCAGATGAGGTAACTGAGGCACAGAGAAATGAAGTGACTTGCCCAAGGTCACACAGCAGCCAGGTGGTGGAGCCGGGATTAGAACGCATGACCTCTGACTCCCAAGCCTGGTTTCTTGCCACTAGGCCACGTTACTATATTGTACTCTCCCAAGCGCTTAGTACAGTGCTTTGCACACAGCAAGTGCTCAATAGATACGATTGAATGAATGAATACTTTAAACCCGCAAGTGAAACAGCCCAGAGTGCTGTGAAGGGGAAATCCGGGACAAAGCAGTGCGAGCCTCTGAGACCAGAGCAACATGGGCAAGAGTGAGGAGGAATCATGTGGATCATACTGAAAATGGCTCCTGAGAAGCAGCTTGGCCTAGTGGAAAGAGCCCAGGCCTGGAAATCAGGACACCTGGGTTCTAATCCTTGTCCTGCCACTTGCCTGCTGTGTGACTCCAGGCAAGTCATGTAACTTCTTTGTATCTTTTTCCTAATGCGTAAAATGAGGATTTGATGCCTGTTTTCCCCAGAAGACCGACAGCCTCGTGTGGGACAGGGTCTGTGTTTAACCTGATTATTTTGTATCATAGTTCTGATATTTGTTAAATGCTTACTATGTGTCAAACACTGTATTAAGCCCTGGGGTCAGACACAGTTTCCATCCCAAAAGGAGCTCAGAGTATTCACTCCAGTGCTTGGCACATTGTAAGTGCTTAACAAATACCTCAATTACTGTTATTACCCAAGAGAGATGAGAATGGCAGTGACCCATCCACGAGGATTCAAGAGGTCCCTTATCAGATAGAAGATGCAGTCAGCCTTGCTTTAAGGGTAGGGGTTATCATTTCTGATGCTTTCACCTCAGATTGCCTTCCAGCAAAAAAACTGGGCAGCATGTTAGAGATGATTCAGACACCCTAATCCAAGGCAGTGGCCTTGAGTAATAATAATGATAATTTCTTAAGCGCTCCCCATGTGGCAAAGCTTGTAGGAACTAGCATGTCCCATAAGCAGTAATAGAAAACACCCTTATCCTCCCTGTTTTACAAGCCCATATCCTTGGCATTATCCTCAACTCATCTCTCTCATTCGACCCACATATTCATTCTGTCACCCTCCTGTCAGTTTTTCCTTCACAACATCATTAAAATCCGCCTTTCCTCTCTATCCAAACTGCTACGGTGTCGATCCACACATTTATCGTATCCCCCCTCCTCTCTGACCCCCCTGCCTCCTGTATCTCCCCACTCCAGTCCATACTTCACAATGTTGCCCAGATCATTATTATGAGAAAAGTTCAGTCCTTGTTTTGCCATTCCTCAAGAACACATCCACCTCCGCATCAAACGGATCGGCTTTAAAGCAGTCAGTAAGCTCTCGCTCTCCTATCTTGCGGCGACTTTGCACTTGCTCTTGGATTTGCATCCTTTTTTCACCCTTCCCTCAACCCCAATGGACTTATGTACATTTCCATAATTTATTTGTATTAATTTCTGTCTTCCCCTCTAGACTGTAAACTCACTGTGGGCAGGGAGCAGGTTTACCAACTCATATTATTCTCTCCAAAGTGCTTAGTACAATGCTCTGCACACAGTGAGTGTGCTCAATAATATGATCAGTTGACTGATTATCTTACCTCTCATTTCCCACTACAACTCAGCCTGCACACGGCACTCCTCTAACACCAACCCCGTCACTTTACCTCGATCTCATCTATCTCCCTGCTGACCCCTTGTCCACATCCTCCTCTGACCTGGAAGTCTCCACCCCTTCGTAGGTGACAGATCACCCCTCTCCCCACGTTCAAAGCCTTATTATAATTGCATTTCCTCCAAGAGGCCTTCCCCAACTAAATCCTCATTTTCCTATTTCTCTGTTCCTTCTCATCACCTTTGCACTTGGATTTGCACTCTTTATTCACCTCACATTCAACCCCCCACAGCACTGATGTACCTATCAAAGATTATTTATTTATATTAATGTCTGTCTCCCCCTCTAGATCGTAAGCTTGTTGGGCAGGGAAGGCGTCTATCAACTCTATTTTACTGTATTATCCCAAGCACTTAGTAGAGTGCTCTGCATACAGTAAATGCTCAATAAATATCATCAATTGATTAATTTGATTGAGACAGCGCTCTGCACAGAGTAAATACTCAATAAATACCCTTGATTGATCGGTCTATCAGTTTTCCTATTAGATTTACATAGGACAAATATGTCATCCCTATTTCAGGCCGTAGATAAAAAAACCTAGCCTGTCGGTTATGTGACACAGTCTTTGCGTGAAAGAAGTGGGTGTCCCTGTTTGAAAAAAAACACTGGTGACTCAAAGATCAGAATGCAAACAGCGACACGCTCCGCAGTCCCCCGGACGACAGCCGTGGGAAGTGTCTGCTGGTTCCAACCACACTGGTACACACAGGAGATGTTGTCAGCAGAAGCACCTTAAAATATAAGGAAGACAATTTTGGAGTATCTTCCTTTTCTTTTTTGTTTTGTAGATCTCAGAGAAATCACCAGTGACTATCAATCAATGATTATGATGTGCAAAACAACATACCGGATGTGTAGAACATCGCTGTGAAATTATTATCCCCAATTTACAGATGGGAAAGACCCAGGATCAGGGAAATTAAGTAATTTACTTTGAACTATGTAGCAAATGGGGTGCAAATATCATGAAGAGAGTCTGGGTGTTTTGACTTCATCAGAAAGGATGAATTGAGAACATTAGGTGAATGGTGTTGATTAAGCATGATAGGAAGGACACCAAAGCTTGATTCCAAAAGTAAATGAACTCTACAGTTAATGTAATCCAAAAACATAATTTTCATATTGCAACTTCAACTAACATTTACCAGTGCTGCTAACAAGTAACAAAATAGTTATTTCCTTTCTCTTCCTTCTCTAATGAGTCAATTTTCAATGAAAAAGGAAGGCAAGCAGAAGATGTGGCAGAAGGCCCGGATGCAAAATGTAAATGCTTAATAAATGGTGATGATGGTGGAAAATCCTCAAGTTGGATAATCGACCCCAGAATAATTAAGAACCGAATCATTACATTTGCGTGTTTAGGAATATTTAAAGTATGTGTTTGTGGTCTCCTTGACTACAACTACAGTTTTAATGTATGTAAGATACAGTACCCTAATTCTTCCATGCCCTGGGTATTCAAGATAGTTATCTAGCTGTAACTCTAGCCTTTCAGATCTTTGAACTATTTTAATTAATTCCGACCCTTAATGTTGAGTATGTTTTCAAAATGCAAAGATACGGCGATACAGTGTGTATCTATACATCACTTAGCTATCAAAGAACTGAGTGTTCTGCAAGTACGTTGAACTTTCCAAGATTCTAATGACATAGGTAAGGAGCAGTTTCTGATGAAGGATTTGAACCATGGAGAAGTAGGGGATTTGTCCATGGGCTGTTTTGTGCAAATCAGGTAGGAGTTCATGAAGGAGTAGAAGTTGTAATAGTAATCAAGCATTTGGGAAGAAAAGGAGTATTCCCTGCCCTCAAGAGGCTTATGCTTCTAATGGGGGAAACAAACATAAAAGTTTTTACGCACAAAAGTGCAACCGAACAAATGTATATACACGAGTGCTAAGAATGGGTATAACTAAGAACATAAGAGCTAGAGATGGTTGATAGATTTATATGCGGGGTTACTGGTAGTTAAGAGAAGCAGCATGGCTTAGAGGAAAGAACCCAGGCCTGAGACTCAAAGGACCTGAGTTCTAATCCCAGCTCCTCAGTTTGTCTACTGAATGAACTTGGGCAACTCACTTAACTTCTCTGTGCCTCAGTTACTTCACCTGAAAAGTGGGGATTAAGAGTATGAACGCTGCATGGGACAGTTACTATGTGCAACCCCTTTACCTTGGATCTATCCCAGCGTTTAGTACAGTGCCTGGCCAAAAGTAAGTGCTTAAATGTCATTAAAAAAATTAATTGGGAAAGGCATCTTGGAGAAGGTGGGCTTTGAGGAGGGCTTTGGTAATGTGTAGAGGGTTGTGGCCTGTCAGATTTGGGGAGGAAGGGAGTTCCAAGAACAAGACATAGCACAGGATCACAAGCGAGGAGACCACGGCGGGAGAGTTAAGAACAAGGCCCAATGAGGAATGGAGAATGTGAATAGGGGTGTGGTGAAATCGAATGAATAAATAAATAGAGCGTTGATTTAGTGCCTTAAAGCTAATGTCAGGAGTTTTTGTTTGATGTGGAGATGAATGGCTTACTTTGGGAAATTCTTGAGGCATGGAGAGATGTGCAGAAAGACATTTTAGAAAGGGGTTCCAAGTAGCAGAGTGAATTGTGGACTCAAGAGGGGAGAGGTTAGAAGCAGAACAGTGAGGGGTCCAATAAAGTAGCACTTCTCCCCACTATATCATAAACTCCTGGAACTCAGGGATTCATTCAACTGTACTCCCCCCACGCACTTAGTATGGGGCTCAGTATACAGAGATGATCAATAAATGATACTGATTGATTGATTGTCATGACTGGGCCATGGAGCACAGATCTTCTACCAGAAGTAGCAAACCTCATGAACCGAAGAGCTGCAAAAAACAGATGGCGGATGGCTGCAAATCTGAAAAATTCCTTTAATTGGAAAGGCAAGCAGGCATTCTGTTAGGAGATTTTGGGGGGCAAAGGGGTTCTGTTGGGAAGGGCATGGAGGGGAGGAGGAGCAGAAACTAGGTATTCTGTCAGGGAGGCATGGTCAGGGGAAGAAGGCAGAGCTCAGATGTTCTGTTGGAGTGGCATAGTGGAGAAGGTAGAGGGCAGGTGTTCTGTGGGACACGGCAAAAAGCAGTTGTCCTATTGGGCACATGGCAGGGGAGGGGGATGGAGTGCAAATGTTTTTTTTTTAATTATTTTGTTTTATGGTATTTGATAAACAATTACTCTGCACCAGGCACTGTACTAAGCCTCCAGGGTAGCTGCAAGCTAATCAGGTGGAACACCATTCCTCTCCCACATGGGGCTCCCATTCTTAATCCCCAATTTATGGATGAGGTAACTGAGGCTCAGAGAAGTGAAATGACTTGCCCAAGGTCACATATGGGAGGCAGAAAGGAAGCGTTCTGTTGTAGGGCACGGAGGGGAGCAGAGAGCAAGTGTTGGGTGTGTTGTGTGACACACACAAGCTGGGAAAGTGCTGCTTTGGTTCAGATCCCACAGTTTCACCCCCACCACTGTCCTTGCCGTAAGATGACCCTTGCATATGACGTCACCCTACATTACACAAAATCTAAAAATCTAAACAAAATACGTGACGCACTTCAGTGACGCAGTACAAGAGGCAACAGAATGGCGTTTGGCTTGAAAGAGTGATGAGTTTGCTCTGATTGGGATATTTGAGGAGACGCAGTCATCCTTCTTCAACTGAAGTCCAACTGGCAGCTTCATAATCATGGAAACATCAGTGTTTTTTCCACCGAGCCAGGAATAAATACAAGCTCGGGCTAAGCCTATTTGTATTTGATTCAGTGTTTGTTTCATGAATGAGGTCAGTTCCCAGCACAGCTGGAATTTTAGAAAAGGAGTCAAGGCTGCTGCTCGGCAGACACTGTAATGGTTCCCACTGAATCTGGCCATCTTTAGCCCAACGAATCAGAACTAGATTCAGGGGAGCCTCACTTTCTGTCGCCCCTCTTCTTGTTCCACAAAATAATAATAGTAATAATTGTGGTGTTTGTTAGGCACTTACTATGTAGCGATCACTGTACTAAGCTCTGGGGTGGATACAAGCAAATCAGGCTGGGCACAATCCCTGAACCACATGGGGCTCACAGTCTTAATCCCCATTTTACAGATGAGGGAACTGAGACACTGAGAAATGAAGTGATTTGCCCGAGGTCACACAGCTGACAAATGACGGAGCTGGAATTAGAACCCAGGTCCTTCTGACTCCCAGGACCGTGCTAGCTCCATTAGGCCATATCTTCCCTAATGATAGAGTGATGTTCTGTCCTGCCCATGCTCACCCTCATCTCTCACCCTCATCTTGCAGCGCAACACATTCAAGTAGGCAGACAGAGGTGAGAGAGCTTCTTACAGCATTGTCTTCTCTCAACGCACCCTCAGAACTTAGTCAATCCCCCAGCGGCATTAGTTTGGCGCTTTCTGTGTGCTGAGTACTGTACCAAGCACTTGGGAGAGTACAACAGAGTTGGAAGATCTGTTCCCTGCCCCCAAGGACCTTACAGTCTAGAGGGGGAGACAGACATTAAAATAAATTTTGGATTTGTGCATTGGTGCTGCGGGACGGAGGGTGGAACTGAATTTCAAGTGATTAAAGGGGGCAGATTCATGTACGTGGGCGACACAGCACCTTGGAATCTCCTTCTGGCCCCAATCCCACTCCTCTTTCTGAGCTTTCTGAGCCCTGCCGGGAAAGAGAATGGATTTTTTTAACAATTTATTTTAGGGTGATTTCCACTTGTATGGTTGGAATGAGAAAAAATGCCCTGAAGCTGCCAATAAGGTAATGATGTCATATTGGGCAAGAACGTCATCTTAGTCATCTCTGTGCAGCGTTTAAAAAAAATTCCGCCATCAATAAGGAAACAAAAACAGTGTTTACTTAAGGACAAGGTCTCTGATAACTCCACAGAGATGGAAGAACCCTGAGAAAAAATGCATAAGTTAAAGGCTAAACCCCATGAAAGTGATGGAAAGATTGATGCATCATTCTGAATTTCCATCATCAAGATCCCCTGTCCAAGGACTTAGTTACACAGCTAAATTGTTATCTCTAGAGGGTTGGCAGGATAGTGGCAGACAGGGTTAGGGCTGGAAACTTTAATAAAAAAAGATCTGGAGTCATTCTCTTGCTCTTGGATTTTGCTCTCTTACTCACCCCTCCCGCTGCCCCACAGCACTTACGTACAGATCCATAGTTTTCTTTCAATATATTAATGTCATTCTTTCCCTCTAAACTGTATACTCGTTGTGGGCAGGGAATGTGTCTATCAACTGTGTTGTATTGTACCCTCCCAAGTGCTTAGTACAGTGCTCTGCACACAGTAAGTGCTCAGTAATTGCCATTGATTGATTGTTTCTCCTTGGTTGGATCAGCTGTGAAGAAAGGAGGCAGTTGTAGTTTACAGTTGGTATCATTGTTGTGGGCAGGGCATGATTTTACCAACTCTGTTGTATTGTACTCCCCCAGGTGCTTAGTACAGTGCTCTGCACACAGTAACTGCTCAATAATTACCATTGATGATGGTCTCGGAATGGAAGACTTAAAGCTCCTCCAGTAAACTATAAACGCCCTGTGGGCAGGGATTGCATCTACCAACTCTGTTGCACTTTCCCAAGCGCTTACTACAGTGCTCTGCACAAAAGTACTCAATAAATACCACTGATTGATAGTGGAAGAAGACATTACCCCAGTCTTGCACCTGGAAAGAAGGGTGCAGGCAGGCAACTTCTCTATAGCAGATTGATTGGAAAAGATAATAATAAGTGTATTTGTTAAGCATTTACTATGTGTCAAGCACTGTTCTAAGCGCTGGGGTAGATACAAGCAAATCAGGTTGGACACAGTCCAGTCTCACATTCTAAATCCCATTTTACAGATGAGGGAGCTGAAGCCTAAAGAAATGAAGTGACTTGCCCAAAGTCACACAGCAGACAAGAAAGGGGGAGAGCAATACCACCGCTTTCTGGGGTTTTTTTAGGTTTCTGCCAGTATTTGCTATTTTACTTCATCCCTCAATGATTAACCCCCTTTGGGGTAAATCTAGAATTTCTATGGCTCAATGAGAAACAACAGGTCATTGTGGGCAGGGAATGTGTCTGTTGTTGTAGGATAATGATGGTATTGGTTCAGTGTTTACTATGTACCTAGCACTGTTCTATTGTAACCAAGCGCTTAGTACAGTGCTTTGCACACAGTTAAGCATTCAATAAGTATGATTGAATTCATGAATGAACAGCTGCCTGATGTCAGTGTCCCCAGTTTTAAAATACATCTCCATCTTTGGCATTGTTCAATTACAAAAAAATTCAACATATGATGACTGGTGGTCGGGGCAGGGGAACACAGACCCACTGAGATCCTCATATCTGAAAGACATTGACTCTTGCCCCCTTCAAAGCCTTACTGAAAGCCCATCTCCTCCAAGAGGCCTTCCCTGACTAAGCCCTCCTTTCTTCTTCTCCCACTTCCTTCTGTGTTGCTCTGACTTGCTCCC
Source organism: Ornithorhynchus anatinus (assembly GCF_004115215.2). Taxonomy (NCBI): domain Eukaryota; kingdom Metazoa; phylum Chordata; class Mammalia; order Monotremata; family Ornithorhynchidae; genus Ornithorhynchus; species Ornithorhynchus anatinus. The sequence continues at coordinate 68,899,293 of NC_041732.1, read as the reverse complement.
TTTATTCATCGCCTGCACCGGCCCCACAGCATTTATGTCCCTATCTGTAAATTATTTATTCATATTAATGACTATCTCCCCCTCTAGACTGTAAGCTTGTTGTGGGCACGGAATGTGTCTGTTTATTGTTGTACTGTACTCTCCCAAGCGCTTAGTACAATGCCCTGCACACAGTAAGCGTTCAATAAATACAATTGAATGAATGAAATGCATTGGAAATGCTCTCAGAGTCCCAGGGCTCTTTAACACAATTCTTTAGGCAATCGGCTTTATTGAGCACTTACTGTGTGCTCAGCACTGTACTGAGCACTTGGGCGAGTACGATACAACAATAAACAGACACAGACCCTGCCCACAATGAATTTACAGTCTAGGTGGAGGGAGATAGTCATTAATATAAATTTTTAAATCTCAGATATGGACAGAAGTGGCATGGGCCTGAGGCGACGGTGAATAAAGGGAGTAGATCAGGGCGCCGAAGAAGAGGAAATGAAGGCTTAGATGGGGAAGGCCTCTTGGAGGAGTTGGGCCTTCAATAAGCCTTGAGCTGGTAAGAGTGTCAATGAGGGAGCTTCTTGCAAGCAGGAGCCCATTACTTTGGATTTCCAGAAAGCACTCTGGGAATCCGATGCCCGGGGCCACGCACAGCTAAGGGGAGAGCTTGGAGCCAACTGTCTGACTGGAAATTTTGTGTAACAGACACCTGGGGGAAAAGGCTGCACTCATTCTGGCACAGTCTGCTGGACCCTATTTGTTAACCCTTATCCTGCCAACGTGATTCCTCCCCAGCTTCTCTCTGAGGTGGTGAGGGGAGGGGGAAGGGGTCATGAATTGCCGCAGTGGGCATAGAAGCCAAGACATTTAAATAAACTAAGCCCTGAGTTCTAATTAATCCCAAATATATGGAATGCTCCGCCCCCACCCCCCACACACACTCGCCTCGAAAGGTCTTACAAGATTTGGGATGACCATCATGTAGCCTTCTCAACAATGTGCAAGTGGAAACTATTTAGAAGTCAAAGAATGACTTCCATAGCCTCACGGCTTTATCTAAATGAATCCTAATGAGGTCCCTTGAACAGACTGGCACCTGTCCCTGACATTTTTATAACTGAGACAGGAACCTGGCTAGAGGGTTCATTAATCAGCAGACTCATTTCTTTACCCTCAAAAGTCATTCCAGCCGTGTCTTCATGTCATTCAAAAGGGGGAGGAGACTCATTTCACAAGATTCTCATGTACATTTTGCCTTTTTTTTTTCAGGTTCATTATAAGTGTGATGGTTGTTTTGGGAAAATAAAAGGTTAGGCTGGGTCACAGAACCAGTTTTGAAACCCACAGTATGAGATGTACATGCAAAAGGGGCGTGAATGTGTTTGTTTTTAAAATTTCTTGGGGAAAATGTCTGATTTTGTTTAGGCTCAAACTGGCACAATAAATTGGTCCCTAGATCATTAGGGAGGTGGTCTAGTCTAAACAGTTATCGATACTGCCGTTGCGGTTATTTTCTCTGCAATGTAAATTTATGTAGGGTCATTTATTTTTCTACCTATTTTGCAGATAACTTTTACATCTGAGATTTTGAAAATTTTCCTGAAATTGTTTTCAAAACTCTTCTTACCTCATACCACCCCTCCCTCTCTTTCAGCTGCTGTTAGATATATTTTCCCAATTCATTGCTTGGATGAACCATCTGGTATGTCCAATTAATTGAAATGAAGTGGAAGAGGGAGGTTTATTGAGATGGATTTTTAGAACAGATGGAAGTTGATGTCTCCTCCCTGAGCTGCTCAACTTGGGCTTTGATAGGATCATACCAGCCAAGAAAATGGAATCCAAACAAAAACTGGACAGGATGGGGAATGAGGTGCATTTATTGGAAAAGTACATTTCCCAGCTCCTTAAATTCAAGAGAGGAAGTAGAGTCAGCCAGTGGATGTCATCTAAGATCCAAACAGAGTAGTCCTATAAATTCCTCGTAAGCTTCCAGCAAATCCTCTAGGTATCCTAGTTCAATACTCTAGGCCTCTTTGGGAATGGATTTGGAGAAAGAAGAGAAGGAGAGTCAGAGGAATGAAAGAGAGGCTGGGTAAAAAAATCTTGGAAAAATTCAAAAGAAAAAGAGAGAAAGGAGGTGAAGGAGGTCAGAGAATGAGGCAGGAAGAAATCTGTTTAAAGCAACCCATCATTTCTCCTATCATAAAGGCTTCATACTGTAATTCTCTTGGTTACTGAGTTAAGAAAGAAAAGGAAGCATCATGGGGGTTTTATGAACACAACTGTAAAACCTACAAAACTCCAAGAAATAACTTCTTTGATCCCAGCCCTGGGCCTGTCAGAATAACTGGCCATGTCCCCCACCCCACCCCTGCCCCCAATCCCCACCCCATCAAAAATTGGCCACCCAAGTCTCAGGAGTAGTGCCCTGAATAGCCCAGTCTGGAGATGTGGCTAGAGATGGCGACAGATTGGTCTGTAAAGAATAAAGCAGCAATTGTGCTTGGGAGTTTTTCAAGGAGATTGCACAGATACAGGGACATTGGATAGAGAAATTCCAGAGATTTTTTATGTGCAAGCAGATATTTCCTTTGAGAGCTTCTAGACTAAATAATACTCCTTGTGTCTAAATGGACAGTATATACTGCTGACCTGGCAATGTTCTGAGACCCGTGTGAGCAGAGAAAGCCCCAGCGACTGCCTGTAGGGTGACGGGAGAAGGGAGACATTAAGTACCCAAAATAATCTTTCAGTGGAGGTTCATTACGTTCTGTTCATTCATTCATTTAATCATATTTTTTGAGTGCTTACTGGGTGCAAAGCACTGAACTAAACACTAGGGAAAGTACAATACAAGAATAAAGAGTGACATTCCCTGCCCACAACGAGTTTACAGTCTGGTGGGGGAGTCAGTCAGTCAAGCATATTTACTGAGCATTTACTGTGTGCAGAGCACTGTACTGAGTGCTTGGGAGCTAAAGTATAATAATATTTCAGAAACATTCCCTGTCCACAGTAAGCTTACAGTCTAGACACGGAAGACAGACATTAATATAAATGAATAAATTACAGACGTGTACCTAAATGCTGCGGGGCTGGGAGGGGAGATGAATAAAGAAAGTAAGTCAGGGCGACACTGAAGGGAGTTGAAGAAAAGGAAAAGAGGGCTTAGTATGGAGAGGCCTCTTGGAGAAGAGGTGCCTTCATTAAGGCTTTTAAGCTGGGGAGAATAATTGCCAGTCGGATATGAAGAGGGAGGGTGTTCCAGGCCAGAGGCAGGGAGTGGGCAAGAAGTAGGTGGCGAGATAGACAAGATAAAGGTACAGTGAGAAGGTTAACATTTGAGAAGCAAAGCGTGAGGGCTAGGCTGTAGTAGGAAAGCAACGAGGTGAGGTAGGAGGGGGCAAGGTGATACAGGTGATATAGAAAATATACCATCCTGATGAGTCATAAAAAAACTACTTTGGGACTGATAGGCATCCTACAATCAGGGTTTGAAGATGGGACAGCATCGTTTATTACTAACAGTTATGAAAAACAAAGTCTTAATGTTTGCCCTTTATAAAACCTTTTATTTGAAAATTCCGAAAGGCCCAAATATGCATTCATTTAACTTTTCATCTGTACTATTAGGACAGATCATTATTATAATCCTCAGTATTATTCCTTTTGTTTTCTATCCCCTGTTATTCTTGGAGTTTGTCTTCTCTCATCTAGATTCCAATTCTTTCTTTTCGCTGCCCTGCAATTTGGCTTCTGCCCCCTTCACTCCACGGAAACTCTCTCTCAAAAGTCACCAATGATCTCCTTCTTGCCAAATCCAACAGCCTCTACTCCATCCTAATCCTCCTTGATCTCTCAGTTGCTTTCGACACTGTGGCCATCCTCTTCTCTTGGAGACATTATCTGACCTTGGCTTCACTGACATTGTCCTCTCCTGGTTCTCCTCCTATCTCTCTTGTTGCTCCTTCTCAGTCTCTTTCACAATCTCCTCTTCTGCTTTCCATCCTCTAACTGTGGGAGTCCCTCAAGAGTCATTTCTGGGTCCCCTTCTGTTTTCCACCTATACCCACACTGTGGAGGACTCATTTGCTCTCATGGCTTTAATTTCCATTTACCTCTCTGGCCCTAACTTCTCTCTTTCTTCTCCATCTCACATATCCTCCTGACTTCAGGACATCTCTATATGGGTGTCCTGCCACCACCTCAAACTTAACCTGTCCAAAATAAAACTCATAATCTTCCCCCCCACCTGCCCTCTCCATGACTTTCCCATCACTTATGACAGCACTACAGTCTTCCCTGTCTCACAAGCCCCTAACCTTGGCATTATCCTTGACTCATCTCTCTCATTTAACCTGCATATTCAATCTGTCGCCATCCTGTCAGGTTTTCCCTCACAACATCATTAAAAGCTGCCCTTTCCTCTCCATCCAAACTGCTACTATGGTGATTTAAGCACTTACATCTGCCTTGACTATTGTATCAGCTCCTTCCTGACCTCCCTGCCTCCTGTCTCTCCCCATTCCGGTTCACATTTCACTCTGCTTCCCAGACCATTTTTATAAAAAATGTTTAGTCTATGTCTCCCCACTTCTCAAGAACCTCCAGTGATTGCCCATCCACGTTCACATCCAAGAGAAATAGAAACATTAGTTTTAAAGCACTCAATCACCTTGCCACCTCCTATCTAACCCACTAATTTCCTACAATAACCCAGCCCGCACATTTTGCCTTTTTAATGCCCACCTACTCGTACTTCAATCTCACCTTTCTCACCGCTTGTTCACGCCTTCCCTCTGGCCTGGAACTCTCTCGCCCTTCATATCTGACAGACCAACACACTCTCCACCTTCAGAGCCTTATTCAAATCACATTTCCTCCAAGAGGGCTTCCCCAACTAAGCCTTCATTCCCCCCAGTCCCTCTCCCTTCTTTGTCACCCTTGAACTTGGACTTTAAGCACTTGATATTCACTTCACCTTCAACTCCGCAGCACTTATGTACATATTAACAATTTACTTTAGTCTCTGTCTCCCCCGCTAGACTGTAAGCTCCTTGTAGGGAGGGAACGTATCAACCAACACTGTTGCTTTGTACTTTCCCAAGCACTTAGATCAGTACCACTGATGAACCAATCGATCAATCATTCAGTGGTATTGAATGGTTACTTTGTGCAGAGCACTGTACTAAACAATTGGGAAAACAATGCAACTGATTGATTTTGAGTCCCACGAGGGACAGGGACCGATTTGATTATCTCATATCCAACCCAGCACTTAGCACAGTGCTTTGGCACAAACCTTGATAATGGGGTCTCCCATTAGGAATGACAGCCTGAAACTTCGGAATGGAGAACCTGGCAAGTTGACCTGATTCTAATGCTAGTGACTTATGAAGAGTAAGAATTTAACACATACCATGACTAACAGTAGAGTTGGTTAACTGTGACATCAAAAAGAAATAGGTTAACTAAGATCGGTAATAAATCAGTTACAATTGGTCAGAAAAAGAATCTGAGAATACTGAATAGCAGCTCTTTATCGTAAGCCAGAAGATAAAGAATTAATAAAATGTCATGGGCAGGAGGGAGAGGAGGGTATCTTTAAGCAGTTTTTTGAATAAAGTTTTTTCCCTAGCAGGAAACTAGGCACTTTTGGAGTGTGTATTAATCTTTCAGCCCATTCAGTTCACTTAAGTAGTAATTTAGCAGCCTTACTCCATGGGTGTAACTTTGTCTTTGGGAGAATCTCACTTAATAATTATATTGGTTCCAGAAAATGGCACTGTTCCTTCAACCATCTGAGGTTTGGGATTTTTTCTAAGACCACAAAAAGGAAAAACAGCAAATCATTGCAAATTTCTGAAAGTTCAACTGGGAAGCAATGTAGCTTAGAGGATAAAATACAGGCCTAGAAGTCAGAAGGACTTGGGTTCTAATCTTGTTTCCACCCCATGCTTGCTGTGAGACTTTGGACAAGTCATTTCACTTCTCTGTGCCTCAGTTACGTCATCTGTAAGATGGGGATTAAAACTGTTGAGCCCCATTTGGAACAGGGATAGTTCCCAACCTGATTATCTTGTATCTAATTACCTTGTATCTACCCCAATGCTTAGTACAGTGCCTGGCACATAGTAGGTGCTTAATAATTTTGGAGGTTCAGCATTGGGCACTTGCTGCCTCATCTTCACGGTTAGATACATTTCTTGGTGCATCCTGCCACAGGATATACATTCATTCATTGAGCACTTACTGTGTGCAAAGCACTCTAATAAGCGCTTGAGAGAGTACAATATAACCACAAACAGACACATTCCCTGCCTACAATGAGCTCAAAGTCCAGAGAGGGAGACACCCAAAGATATGAATTTAGTTGCCATTGTTTTTACGAGATGTTCTTCCCCTTGACTCTATTTATTGCCATTCTTCTTGTCTGTCTCCACTGATTAGACTGTAAGCCCGTCAAATGGCTGGGACTGTCTCTATCTGTTGCCGACTTGTTCATTCCAAGCGCTTAGTACAGTGCTCTGCACATAGTAAGCGCTCAATAAATACTATTGAATGAATATGAATAAATAAATAGATAAATAAACTATAGATATATACAAATATATACATGTGTGCTGTGGGGATGGGAAGGAGGAAGACTGAAGGGAGCAAGTCAGGGCGACACAGAAGGGAGTGGGAGAAGAGAAGAGGAGGACTTAGGGAAGGTTTCTTGGAGGGGATGTGCCTTCAATAAGGCTTTGAAGGAGGGGAGAGCAATTATCGGTCTGATTTGAGGAGGGAGGACCTGCCAGGCCAGAGGCAGGATGTGGGAGAGAGGTCAGCGATGAGATAGATGAGATCAAAGTACAGTGAGAAGGTTAGCAATAGCTGACATGTAATAAGCGCTTAACAAAAACCACAATTATTATTATTAATAAGAATGAAGTGTGTAGGCTGGGTTGTAGTAGGAGAGCCGCGAGGTGAGGTAGGAGGGGGCAAGGTAATTAAGTGATTTGAGGCCAATGGTGAAGAGTTTTTGTTTGATGCAGAGGTGGATGGGCATCCAAAGGAGTAACTCGCTGTCTTTGCTCCTCTAACGTCAACCTCCTCTAGCTCTTTCTCATGCTCAACTCTCTCATCTCTGCCTCTTCGTTATCACTATTCTCTGGGGTTAGAATTCCCTCCCTTTCAAAATCCAACAGATGACAGCTCTTAACACATTCAAAGGTCACCTAAAATCCCACCTCCTCCTACAAGCCTTCCCCGATTAAATTCCCAGCCCCTTAGAGCCATCAGCCAACTCAAACTCTTACCAACTAATCTTTATGCTTATTGTGGGCAGGGAACATGTCTACCAACTCCGTTATATCGTATTATCTCGAGTGCCTAGTATAGTGCTCTGCACACAGTAAATGCTCAATAAATACGATGGATTGATTTATACATCCTTAGTACTCTTGACTATATGTTTATTCATTTGTTCATTTAATAATTTATTTGGACTGCTCCTGGAAATATTTTTCTGTTTATCATTCTTATTAGAATGTAAGCGCATCGTGAGCAGAATGCCACTTTTCATTTTGTTCTTCCCAAGGGCCTTGTTCAGTGCAGTGTCCCAAATAGGTGCTCAATAAATACTAACTTTACTACTACTTAATGCTCATGATGCTGATTGAAAATTATGTTTGTGCTCCTCTAAAGTACTTATGTACATATCCATTATTTATTTATTTGTTTATTTATTTATGTATCTTAATGCCTGTCTCCCCCTCTAGACTGTAAGCTCCTTGTGGGGAGGGAACATGTAATATTGTGCTTTCTCTCCCAAGCTTCTAGGACAGTGCTCCGCACATGGTAAGTGCTCAAGAAATACCATTGATTAACCTAATGTCTTTCATACATTTTAATTAGCTCTTTAAAATTGAGAATGTATATAGTTATTCTTTGAATTCAACAGAGATATAATGACAGTGAATTTTGCCCATGTAGGTGGGCACTGTAATTGAAAAGGCTGATTCTTAAGAAGCAGCATGGCATAGTGGATAGAGTATGGGCCTGGGAGTCAAAAGATCACAGGATCTAATCCCAGCTCGCCCGCTTGTCTGTTGTATGACCTTGGGCAAGTCACTTCACTTCCTGGGCCTCAGTTACCTCATCTGTAAAATGGGGATTGAGACTATGAGCCCCACATGGGACAGGGACTGTGTCCAACCTGATTTGCTTGTATCCATCCCAGTGCTTAGTATGGTGTCTAGCACATAGAGAGTGCTTAACAAATGCCATAATTATTATTATTATTATTTCTGACCTACAGTCCCCACCAGTCAGCATATTTACTGCTGTGCTCATGGATTGCCCTTTTTTTATGGTATTTGTTAAGCATTTACTGTGTCAAGCACTGTTCTAAGCTGCCGAGATATAAGCTCATCAGGCCAAATTCAGTCCCTGTTCTACACAGGGCTCACAGTCTAAATAGGAGGGAGAGCAGGTATTGATTTGCCTTTTGCATTGATGCCCATTTTTCAATAGAGGAAATGGAGGCACAGAAAAGTTAAGTGACTTGCTCAAGGTCACACAACAGGCAGGTGGTGGAGCTGGGATAAGAACTTAGTTCCCCTGACTCCCAGGCCCGTGCTTTATCCACTATGTCATGCTGCTTCCAGGCATTTATGGTGAGTGGAGCTGTTTTGCTTCTTAGGCACATGATCCATAGTTACAGAATGTGTCATTTGTGGTGTACTCACTGTGCCTCATTCTTGTTTCTCTTGCACCAGCTGCTCGCTCACACCCTCCCTTCTTCCTGGAAGGTCTTTCCCCCCCCACGCTATACCTCTTCACTTCCAACAGACGACTGCTCTTCCTTTCTCCCGAGCCCTTCTGAAATCCCATCTCCTCCAAAAGGGTTTTCCTGATTAATCTTTCACCCCCACACCCTATTTCCCCCCTCTGCCTCTCCAGCACTTCCAAGACAATTGAGCACTTGGGTCTCCACGCACCCCCACTGCACATATGTACAATACTATTTTTTTTTGGCATTTGTTAAGCGCTTACTATGTGCCAGGCAACGTTCTAAGCACTGGCATAGAAAACCAGGTTGGACACAGTCCTTGTCGCAACATGAGGCTCAGAGTCTTAATCCATATTTTACAGATCAGGTAACTGAGGCCCAGAGAAGTCAAATGAATTGCCCAAGGTTACACAGCAGAGAAGTGGTGGAGCCAGGATTAGAACCCAGGCCTTTCTGACTTCCAGACCCGTGTCCCCGCTGATTCTTTATATCTGTACTCTGTTGCTTCCAACTATCTGTAATTTATTTTAGAGTCTGTCTCCCAAGATAGATTGAAAGCTCTCTGAGGGCAGGGACAGTTTCTACTGGCTCTACTGCATTCTCTCAAGAGGTTAGTACGAAGCAATTAGCAGATTGGCAGAGAACCTGCAAGGAAGCTGAATAGATTGTGCAGTTGTACAATTTTCCAGACTTGAAGCTCCCAGGACTTCACCCTTCTTGATTCCATTTTCAGAGTAAGCTCTTCGACTTCAAGGACTAGTTCGTCTTGACATGTAGTTCCTAGACAAGTGTTATTTGGTGATATCTTCATGTCCACATCTGCTAAATGGCAGGCTCCTTGAGATCAAGAATCACGTCTGCTGAATCTTTGTTCTCTCCTGACCTCACGGTACAGTGCTCTGCACACAGGGAGTGCTCAATAAATATTATTGATTGATTGACTGATTGATTGATACCCAATAATTACCATTTTGGTTGATGTCTGCTTCGGTTGGAGATTGCCTCGATCTAGGTCCATCTCACGTCCGACCCTTTTCTCAGGTCCTCCCTCGGTCCTGGAACTCCCTCCCCCTTCACAAGCACCAGACCACCACTTTCCCCACTTTCAAAACCTCTTCCCAAGAGTTCTTTCTTGATTGAGCCCCCTTTTCCTGGCTCCCTTTCCTTTTTGAGTGGTCTGTGCCCTTGGATCTCTACCCCTTGGGTATTTGGTATTCACCCCACCCTCGTTGCCATGGCACTTATGTACATATTCAAAATTTACTGATTTATGATACTCTCCCAAGTGCTTATAGTGGCCCTCAATAAAACCATTGATGATGATGATACCATAAAAAATTTTTTAAAAAAACAGAGTTTAAAGATAGGCCCACAAGATAAGTGCCCCAGCAGGGAAGGTGGGAGTGGAGCTCAAGGACTTATATGATAGAAATGATGAAGCTGCAGTAGGTGGTGGAGATATAGGAGGGTAGGGAGATGAGACATTCATCAGGAAAGACCTCCTGGAGGAGAAGGGCTCTCAGAAGGGCTTTAAAAACAGGGAGAGCAAATGGTCTGTCAGATGTAAAGAGGGAAGAAATTCCAGGCAGGAGGGAGGGTGTGAGGAGGACGTCAATGGTAGAGAGACAAGAATGAAGCATAGTAAGTAGGTTGGCTTGAGAGGAGCAAAATGTGCAAGCTGGGTTTTTTTAATTATTTTTTGTATGGTATTTATTAAGCACTTACTATGTGCCAGGCACTGTATTAAGCACCGATGTCGATATAAGCTAATCAGGTTGGACACAGTCCCTGTTTCACATGGGGCTCACAGTTCTAATCCCCATTTTACCGATGAAGCAGCTGAGGCAGAGAGAAGTAAAGTGACTTGCCCAAGGTGACGCAGAAGACAAGTGGCAGAGCCAGGATTAGAGCCAGACCCTTCTGACTCCTAGGCCCGTGTTCTATTCACTAGGCCACGCTGCTGAAGGTTGCCTAGGTGTTGCATATAAGACTTCTGTTTCGAATTGCATGAAACTAAAGGGGTCTCTTCTGGCCTGGGAGTAAAACCAGGCCATCTTCAAACCACAAAAGCCCTATAGTGTTTCCAAGAGAAGGGATTGCTGGTCCAAGCTGCGTTTCAGGCTGTTTTGGAGGCAGATCAGCGTGTGATATCTTGAGCCTTAGAAGTGCCCTAAAAAGAACAGAGACTAGGGAAAGTCTAATCTTCTAGGCCGAGTTCCCAAGAATCATGTGGAAGTTTTCACGGTCCCTATGCCAACCCCTCGCGGTGCTTGCTATTTGCAGTATTACCCTGGCACGCATGCCAAGTTTAGACATAGACTAGACACAGCCTGGCTATTTATAGGTCTGGTACATGACAGAGCAGCTAGTGAGAGCACAAGTGTTTTTGATGTAGGGAGAGGCCAATATTTATACTGTCAGTGAGGCTGATGAAAAATGGTACAGTTGGAGAGTCAGAGTTAGAGTTCTTATTCTCCTATTTCTGGGGGAAGCGGCAGTAGCTATTAGTCTCACTGTTTACTAGAGTTCCATTATTTGACAATAGGGACCAAGATACTGTAGAATACAAATCCTGTCACAGCAGCAAATTATAAATCATTTCTGAGAATTCTGACCAACATCCAAAGATGAAGTGATAATTTATAATAATAATAATTTGATAAACAGTACGGCCTAGTGGATAGAAGCACAGGCCTGGGAGTCAGAAAGACCTGGGTTCTAATCCCCACTCCACCACTTGTTTGTTGTATGACTTTGGGCAAGTCACTTCACTTCTCTGTGCCTCAGTTTCCTCATCTGTAAAAAGGGGAATAAGACTGTGAGCCTCATGTGAGACAGGGACTGTGTCCAACCTAATTAGGTTGTATCTACCCCAGTGCTTAGTTTGGTGCCTGGCACATAGTAAATTCTTAACAAATACCATTAAAAAATATTGATGAGGATGGTGATGATGGCTTTTATTAAATGCTTACTAAGTGCCTAGCACTGGAGAGAAAGTAGAAACCCACATCAGACACATTCATTCATTCATTCATTCATTCATTCATTCAATCGTATTTATTGAGCGCTTACTGTGTGTAGAGCACTGTACTAAACACTTGGAAAGTACAATTCGGCAACAAATAGAGATGAGCCCTGCTCACAATGGGCTCAAATCCTCTGCAGAGGGCTCAAAATTGAAGTAGAAGAGAAAGCAGATCATCCCCATTTTATAGATGAGGACACTGAGGCATAGAGAGGTTAGGTGACTTCCCCAAAGTCACGCGGCAGAGGTGTGACAAACCTGACAGTGCCGCTTCCCCATAAAGAAATGACACCCAAACCAACGACCTGGTGGGTTGCTGTTTTTAGGACCCATGAGAACTTATAGCACATTGAAACATTAATACAACTGAATGAAAAAAGTATTTTTAAGACACTTATATTTCTTCTAGGCATCTCCACTGCTTCCCAGCTCCTGGTCTGTGGGCTCTGTTGCCTTTGTAAGAATTTGGCTCTGGCAGAAAGAGTTGCTAGGCGCATAGCTCAGATAGAGTCAGGTATCTTCCCAAAATTCTTAGTTTCTCCTTGGAGCACTTTACAGATTTCCAACTGAGGTCAGCATTTCTCTTGGATCATCTTTACATTCTTTACTGCAGCTCCGTGTCTCGCCGTTCTTTCTGAAAGGAAATATCATCCTGGGTCAGGGCTTGAGTCAGGGATTTAGGGTTCCAGTGTGGGTTCATTGTCTAGATCAATCAATCAACCAATCAGGGATATTTACTGAGCCTTATGTGCAGAGCACTCTACTTAAGCACTTGATTTCTGCAAGATCTGGCATCTCTCTCTCCGGGGGCAGTTTTCCCACCACCAGTGGGGACAACCAGAATTATTTGATAAAGAGCTCTGAGATGGTTTGAGAAAAAATGCAGAACCATTTTAAAGAAAACAGCAATTCCAAAAATCTTCAGTGAATCAACTGCCAAGCTCCAGAAGAGGCCGAGGTATCCCCAGGGGTGAAAAGGGGAGATCAGGCAATCAGTCAAGTTATTGAGCTTTTACTGTGTGCGAAGCATTGTGCTAAGCACTCAGGAGGGTACACCCGAGTTGGTAGACACGTTCCCTGCCTCCGGTGAATTTACAGTCTAGGGAGAGGTGCCAAGAGGGCCCTGCAGCCACTTCCTCCTGAGCCGAGCTCTCCGAACTGCCCAAGACTCCTAAGTCCCTGTGAACAGACCCGGAAAAGAGGATCTCTTCCCACTCCCCACGGAGAGCCGGAACCGAGAGTCCTCCTCCTCCTCGTGGCACAGACTCCAGCGGGAAGGGCTAAGAAAGGGCAGAGGACTTTGTGCTGCTTCTGACGGCACCCCATGCACACAGTGACAGGAGGCTGTTTAGATTAATGGTAACAGCAGCAGCAACGGCCAGAAAACTAGTCCCCAGAGGACAAATGGCTGACCCTAAAGGCCCCTGGTGAAATAAGAGTTGCTTGGAAGACCGGGGAATGCGGCGGCCTTTCCGGGAGGTGGCCTGGGAATTTCTACGTTTCAATGATCTAAATTTCTAGAGCTCCGGGGCCTTCCCTCTCCCTGTCTCTCACTAGGCAGGGTGAGGTGACAAGGACCGTGGCAGCTGAAGACAACAACAATGACCCAGTGGCCCAGGGAGGCCAGCCACTCGACTTCATAATGGACAGGCTGGTCCCTCCCTTGCCCGGCCTGGATCCAGCACCAGCTGCTTTTATGTCCAGTATAAAGTGCTGGGCACACAGTAAGTGCTTAACAAATACCACAGTTAAAATTAGTATTACTCTTATTGGGGTGGATGAGAAACCCCTCATGAATTGGGAAGCAGCATGGCCTAGTGGCAAGAGCACTAGTGGCAGGGCTTGGGAGACAAAGGACGTGGGTTCTAATCCAGGCTCTGCCACTTGCCTGCGGTGTGACCTTGAGCAAGTCACTTCACTTCTCTGTGCCTCGGTTGCCTCATCTGTAAAATGGGGATTAAGACCGTGAACCCCATGTGAGAGGACTGAGTCCAACCTGATTACCTTGTATCTGCATTAGAGCAGTGCTTGGCACATTGTCTCATCTTACGCTGTCGAGTAGTCTCTGACCCATAGCGACGCCATGGATACATCTCTCCCCGAACGCCCCACCTCCATCTGCAATCATTCTGGTAGTGTCTCCGTAGAGTTTTCTTCGTAAAAATATGCAAGTGGTTTACAGTTGCCTTCTTCCATGCAGTAAACTTGAGTCTCTGCCCTCGACAATCCCACGCTGCTGCTGCACGGCACAAGTGAGTTTTGACTTATAGCAGATTGCCTGCTACTCGTTAGCCACTGCTCAAGCTAGGAATGAAATGGGTAGGCCTCTGCTTGACTCTCCCTCCCATAGTCAAGACTGGTAGAGTAGCAGCGTGGCTCAGTGAAAAGAGCACGGGCTTTGGAGTCAGAGGTCATGAGTTTGAATCCCGGCTCTGCCACTTATCAGCTGTGTGACTGTGGGCAAGTCACTTAACTTCTCTGTGCCTCAGTTACCTCATCTGTAAAATGGGGATTAAGACTGTGAGCCCCACGTGGGACATCCTGATTCCCCTGTGTCTACCCCAGCGCTTAGAACAGTGCTCGGCACATAGTAAGCGCTTAACAAATACCAACATTATTATTATTAGAGTACTGGAAACTCTTCAGGTGCAACCCTGAAAGGGGGCTTTGCACAGAGAAATCACTTAATAAATACCATAATTATTATTATTATTACAGCAAACAAGAGATGGCCTCATCCAGCTACAGGACAAACGCCTGAGCTTCTCTGGGCTCTCATGAACTGGCTCCCGACATTTGGTGAGATCATTTATCATCATGCACACATGCACACATTTATCATCAGTCAACTGTATTGGGCACTTACTGTGTTCAGAGCACTGTACTAAGCGTTTGGGAGAGTACATTATAACAGAGTTGGTAGACACGTTCCTTGCCTTCAATGACCTTACTGTCTAGAGGAGTAGTGTAGCTTAATGGAAAGAGCACGGGCTTGGGAGTCAGAGGTCGTGGGTTCTAATCCCAGCTCTGCCACTTACCAGCTATGTGACCTTGGGCAAGTCATTTAACTTCTCCGTGCCTCAGTTCCCTCATCTGTAAAATGGGGATTAAGACTGTGAGCCTCACATGGGACAAACTGATCACCTTATATCTACCCCAGCGCTTAGAACAGTGCTTGGCACATAGTAAGTGCTTAGCAAATACCATCATTATCATTACTGGGGAAGGAGCATGGCTCAGTGGAAAGAGCCTGGGCTTCAGAGTCAGAGGTCATGGGTTCGACTCCCGGCTCTGCCACTTGTCAGCTGTGTGACTGTGGGCAAGTCACTTAACTTCTCTGTGCCTCAGTTACCTCATCCGCAAAATGGGGATTAACTGTGAGCCTCACGTGGGACAACCTGATTACCCGGTATCTACCCCAGAGCTTAGAACAGTGCTCTGCACATAGTAAGCGCTTAACAAATACCAACATCATTATTATTATTATTATTATTGTGAGAGGACGAGCTTAGGGGCTATCACATTCTCCATTCTGTCCTCCCAAAAAACACACAGTTAAAAGGGAGAGGAGGAGGAAAGGGGGGAATGCCTTGATGAAGTTCCTTGGAATAGCAGCTGTTGCATGCACTTTGTGGGGAGTGTTTGGATAAACTAGATTTTTTTGGGTCAAGGCTGCCGGTTTGTGGTTTTTCCCATTTTCAGACACAGTTCCTCATTGGAACGCATAACCACCCTGCAGATTCCAGGGGCAGAGTGCTGTCTGCGGAGCCCTCTGGTTGGGGTTCTGTTTTCTGGAAATATCCCATCCTTTTGTCAGTCAAATTTATTTTGAGCCATAAAAATGCAAATCGAAGCAGTTAGGGTCCGGGTGGGGACCTAGAAAGGAGAGCGTTTCTGTTTGGGTCATTTAAAAATACCCAGGTTGGTTCTCAGGCCAAGATCATCTCAGGTAAGTTTCTTCGAGGAGCAAAATGTTAAAAATGTATCCGCGACCACTGAAAACCAAAGCTGTTAATGAAACAGCTGTATCTTCATTACCTCGACCCGGCCACTGTTTGGAGAATGTCTCCGAGAGGTAGCCCAGCTCAGCCAGTTTCCATGAGAGCCCTCGGGGATTAGAGTTTCATCTTATCTTTGCCACAACTTTAAAAAGTTGCGTAGAAGGGCCACAGTTATACTAAAAGAGGTGTGCGGTGCCCTCTAGTGAGGCCCAAACAAGCTATCCCCGGGTAAATGGGTTGAAACTGAGACTTGAGCTTTACCATTAGCTTCTCAAGGGTTCCTGGACCCTCTTCCTCCGGTTTCATAATGTTCCCCATCTCAGTGAAATTTGACCCAATCGATCAGTCCTGGTCGAAGAACAGACCACCTCACCAGTTCACCGCGCAGAGATGGCTCTCTTTAATTCCCACTCTCGTCCCGAGAAAGTTACTCTCCATGCAAGCGGCAGAGTGGAAAGAGCCACCCGCTTTACAAAAATTCAGCTTTCATTTCCTATAATCCCACCCCACTCTTTCATTCATTCAATCGTATTTATTGAGCGCCTACTCTGTGCAGAGCACTGTAAGCAGCCTGGCTTAGTGGAAAGAGCACGGGCTTTGGGAGACAGAGGTCTTGGGTTTGAATCCCCGCTCCACCACCTGCCAGCTGTGTGACTTTAGGCAAGTCACTTAACTTCTCTGTGCCTCAGTTATCTCATCTGTAAAATGGGGATTAAGACTGTGAGCCCCAGGTGGGACAATCTGATCAACGTCTATCTACCCCAGTGCTTAGAACAGTGCTTGGCACATAGTTAGCACTTAGCAAATACCATTATTATTATTTTTACTAAGCACTTGGAAAGTACAGTTCAGCAATAAAGAGAGACAATCCCTGCCCACAACGGGTTCACAGTCTAGAAGAGGGGAGACAGACATCAAAACAAGTAAACAGGCATCAATAGCATCAATATAAATAGACATAGATATATATACTCATCAAAACAAGTAAACAGGCATTAATATAAATAAATAGAATTAAAGATATGTACATATATACACAAGTGCTATGGGACAGGAGGGTAGAGAAGAGGGAGTGAGTCGGGGCAATGGGGAGAAGAGAGGGAGCTGAGGAAAAGCGGGGCTTAGTCTGGGAAAGGGGGGCTTAGTCTGGGGAATGCTGCAGTCAGTTTTTTCCCTCTCCCCATTGCCTAATTCTGATCCCCGCCAGCTAATCCCTCTAGACTGTAAGCTCGTTGTGGGCAGGGAATGTGTCTATTTTTATTGTTATGTTGTACTCTCCTGAGCGCTTAGTACAGCGCTCTGCACACAGTAAGCACTCAATAAATAAGATCGACTGACTGACGAATCCAATCGATCAAATACTTCATCTTCATCATCCTGCGGCCACCCTTACCCAAGTGCCCTCCCCAGGGAGTTGGCGCAGTTGTGCCGGGTGACTTCAGGTTGACCCCAGCGAGCATTCCCTTTATCTAGCTCCTCTTCCGGCTCTTGAGGTCTGCTGGTTTCTTTTTATCAAGAGTTTGGCTCCCTGCTGATTTTGTTTTTATTTTGTCTGGGTTGTGTTTTAATGTTTCATCATTCCTTGTGTCTGTCTCCAGTCCCTTCTACCCACTTAACCTCTTAGTTTGGGAGCCTCCTGAGGGATGGGGACCGTGTCTGACTCCCATCTGTATATTCTCCCCCCAGCGCTTACCACAGTGCTCTGCACATAGAAAGTGCCTAATAAATACTACTACTAATAATAATTATCACTAAGGTATTTGTTAAGTGCTTACTATGTGCCAAGCACTGTTCTAAGAATTAGGGTAGATACAAGTTAATCAGGTTGGACCCAGCCCCTGTCCCACATGGGGCTCACATTCTTAATCCCCATTTTACAGGTGAGGTAACTGAGGCCCAGAGAAGTAAATCTTGCCCAAGCTCACACAGCAGACATGTGGTGGTCTGGATTAGAACCCACGACTCTCTGACTCCCAGGCCCATGCTCTATCTGCTATACCATGCTGCTTCTCTTGTCGTGGGCAAGGGACGTGACTACCAACTCTGTTGTATCGTACCCTCCCAAGCGATGAGTACAGTGCTCTGCACACAGTAAGTGCTCCATAAATACCATCGACGATAATCGTTATGCCTTTGTGCAAAGACCAAGATGCGCTTTGCCCACAGTCAGTCAGTCGTATTTACTGAGCACTTACTGTGTGAGAAACCACAGATCCCAGAGCTTCGCAGAGGCTGAACCCATGTTCAATCCTGGAAGACTGGGTTTCATAAAAACTTTGGCCAAGTCAGGAACCAAGTGCTCACTGTTTCCAAGGGAAGTGCATAACCAAGAATTTAGATAAATGGAAGGCTAGACAATTGAGGCTGCTCTGTCCTTATAATCTTTCAAGCGGCCCCATAGGGGCTCAACTGAAAGAGATTGTGCCAGCCAGCAGGGTGTCTTGGCTCTCTAAACACCAATTCACCGATGCAGCTGTGTTGGTTTTCTCAGGGAATTAAGGTCTGTTCGGAAGTGGAGAAGACTGGTTGTTGGACAAAGCACCTCTGAGCAGTGCATATGGAATCCCACTGTCTTTGGCAGGTGTGAACCCTGAAGATCTCTGGGAAAACCAAAACAAATCTGACTCCTGGCAAAAGGGCACAGCCCAGAAAAGGCCCTGTATCAAGGTTTTCCTTATTGGGGCTGGAATCCTGACATGAGATCTAATGGAAAGGCTTTCAGGGGATTAAAAGGGGATAGATTCCGTTCTCTCCAGCCTGTGTCTTGGAGGCTTAAGAGAGCCGTGATGGAGTTCTGGACGCGTGCCCTGATGTTTCAGGAATCTCTCCGTGCTCTAAAGATTACATGCCTGACATTTTCAGGGCTACCACCGAGATTGCCTATCTTAGGCCTGGGTGACTTGGTTCCCATTAATAACATCTGTGGCCAAACAGCTCAAATAAGGCCCCTCGGGGTTCAGAAGGTGAATAATAATAATAATAAAAATAATAATAGTAATAACTGTGGTATTGGTTAAATGCTTACTCTGTGCCACAAGCACTGTACTAAAAGGTAAACTAATTGCCACAGAAAGGAAGGAATTTCTAGCCCCAACCAGGAGCCTTAACTAAGAGATCCATGCAATCCAGGCCTCTCTCCTTCTGTGGAGGATTGATTGATTGATTGATTGATTGAAGGCCAGGCCTTTGGCAGGAGCAGAACAGAGTTCTCAAGGCCAGTGAATGCTGCGGTGTCCATCTCATACAGTGAGTTTGCAGTGAGTTCAGAGGGCCCACCTGGGACCCATTAGGGGAACCTTCCCAGAAGTCATTGCTCCCCACATAAGAAGTTTCCAAAAATCTCAATTACTCTCTGGCCGCAGTACTCAAGACTTCGTATCTTTTTTTTCATCGAAATATAAGAATGCCAGAGCTCTAAACTTGAAAGCATTCCGGTGTTTTCAGTGAGGCAGGAAATTAAGCGCTTTCTTCCCTTCAGAGGTTCAGGATTGTGCACTGCAATCGTCTCCGAATTCAGGGGCCTTAGCACTTTGGTTCTCTTTAATCCTCTCTAGGAAAAAGCAGTGTAATCTGTAGTTTACTTCAGTGGAATGGGAATCTAGGATCCAGGATTCCAGCCCCAGCAGCCTCATTCTTTCACTGTCCCTTGTTGGCCCTTTCCCAGCTATCAATGCACCAACTTTTCCATTTGTACGTCTGGTCAGGCTCCCATTAACAAGTATTTACTGTCCTTCACAGAGCCGCTTAGCAAATTAACGGTTGTAAAAACATGAAGGCCCTTCAGTAAAGTTGTCAGTGAAGTATCCATTATGGTTGTGATCTTTTTCCATCCTGCCAAGCACCAACATCCAAATTTCCTCTCTTCTGTCTACTATTCACAGACTTGACAGTCTGGGCCTCCATCAGGAAGAGGCATAAATATAGGGGCACAAGGCCGTCCGCTTTGGGATTGCAGAGATGCTGATCTAAGACGTCGATCCTGATGAACGGTGCATCAATTACTGGTATTTATTGAGGGTGTGCTATGTGCAGAGCACTGTACTAAGTGCTTGATCATACACAATGTATGTATGGGGGGGGGGGGTTACAAAATAGTAAGTGCTTACTATGTGCCAGGCACTGTACTACGCTCTGGGGTGGATACAACTCAATTGGGTTGGACACAGTCCCTTTGTCCCACAGTCTCGATTCCCATTTTACAGATGAGATAACTGAGGCCCAGTATTCAAAAATGTCACAAACAGGCTGAGAAGGCCCACGTAAGATCGATAGTCCCAAAGCATCAGGCACACACAAAAACCGCCCCTGCCGAGAGTGACATATTTACAGATTTCAGCGGCTGGTGCTCATTTGAGTTTTGCCTCTCAGTCTCACAGTCCTCCTGAAGCTTCCGCTGGCAGAAAGCCCCTTCTGTTTGTTTGCAGCCACCCGGCTGGTCTGTCTGGAGCTGTTGGCTCTCAACCAGCACCAGCCTCAGACATGATGAGAAGCAGCCTGGTTTAGTGGAAAGAGCCCAGGCCTGGAAGTCAGAGGACCTGGGTTCTAATCCCAGCTCTGCCATTTGTCTTTTGTGTGACTTTGGGAACTTCACTTCTCTGTGTCTCAGTCCCCTCATCTTCCGAATGGGGAATCAATACCTGTTCTCCCTCCTACTTAGACTGTGAGCCCCATGTGGGTCCTGATTATCTTGTTTCTACCCCTGCTCTTAGTAATAATAATAATAATGTTGGTATTTGTTAAGCGCTTACTATGTGCAGAGCACTGTTCTAAGCGCTGGGGGAGATACAGGGTAATCAGGTTGTCCCACGTGAGGCTCACAGTTAATCCCCATTTTACAGATGAGGTAACTGAGGCACAGAGAAGTGAAGTGACTTGCCCACAGTCACACAGCTGACAAGTGGCAGAGCCGGGAGTCGAACTCATGACCTCTGGCTCCGAAGCCCAGGCTCTTTCCACTGAGCCACGCTTCTTCCCCAGTGCTTGGCACGTAGTGAGTGCTTAACAAACACCTCAATTATTATTTGGTCATTCTGAGCGGGAAGATAAAATGCCATCCCTTCCCTAGGGTCAATTAATCAACAATACAGAGCACCTTCTGTGTGCAGAGACTGAACTAAATGCTTGGGAGAGTTCAATAGATCAGTAAACATAATCCTTGCATTTCATGTATTTATAATCAGCAGGGGAGAGAAACACTCCGATAAAGGACAGGGAGGAAGAAAAAGAAGGAAAGTGGATATTTAGGTGAGCACGTGAGGGTTAATGTCTTTCACTGGACATGCAATATATTGTACTGATGTCATACAGCAGTCAGCATGAATATCCAAATTTGGAGAACTTTGAGGGACCCCCGCCTGGCTTGGTATCCATGGCAGGTCCTTCCTAGGTCCCAGTTAACACGGGAGCCACTTCCAAAGGGGCAAAAGGAAGCTGGGCACTCTCAAATTCTCAATTGCCATGGCCCCTCTCTGACAGTATTCCCTCAGGTGTCTGCCTCGCTCACCGTCTAAAGCCAGCCATGCTCTCAGCATTGTGAGAAACAACGTGGCCTGGTGGATAGAGCAGGGGCCTGGGAGTCAGAAGGACCTAGTTCTAATTCCAGCTCTACTGCCTGTCTGCTGTGTGACCTTGGGCAAGTTACTTCACTTCTCTGTGCCTCCGTTACCTCATGAGAAGCAGCGTGGCTCAGTGGAAAGAGCACGGGCTTTGGAGTCAGAGGTCATGGGTTCGAATCCCAGCTCTGCCACTTGTCAGCTGTGTGACTGTGGGCAAGTCACTTCACTTCTCTGTGCCTCAGTTCCCTCATCTGTAAAATGAGGATGAAGACTGTGAGCCCCACGTGGGACAACCTGACTCCCCTGTCTACCCCAGCGCTTAGAACAGTGCTCTGCACATAGTAAGCGCTTAACAAATACCAACATTATTATTATTATTATCTGTGTAATGGGGATTGACTGTGAGCCCCATGTGGGACATGGACTGCGTCCAACCTGATTAACTTGTATCTACCCCAGCGCTTAGAACAGTACTTGAAGCGCTTAACAAACACCATCATCATTATTATTATTGTGCTAGCAAATGTCACATTTTCTAAGGTTGCTTTTTACGTATCCTTGAAGAATTTCCTGTGCCCTTTCTGCTTTTGGTTGTCCCATTTCAGCACACCATATAGCAGCTGTCTAAATAGGGACCTAAAGCTATGCTTTGATGATGCTGATGTAGTGTCCTACTATGTGCCAAACACTACAGCAAGCACTGGGGTAGATACCAGGTAATCAGGTGCCACATGGGGTTCACGGTCTATGTAGGAGGGAGGGCATAATGAATAGAGCATGGGCCTGGGAGTCAGAAAGTCATGGATTCTAATCCCGTTTCTGCCACTTGTCTGCTGTGTGACCTTGGGTAAGTCACTTCACTTCTCTGGGCCTCAGTTCCCTCATCTGTAAAATGGGGATTAAGAATGTGCACTCCATATGGGATAGGGAATGTGTCCAGCTTGATTTGCTTGTAACCACCCCAGGGTTTAAAACAGAGATTAGAACATTGCTTGGCACATAGTAAGCCCTTAACAAATACCATCATTATTATTATTATTAGATATTGAATCCCCAGGAAGCCTTCCTTGACTCATCACTCATCTGCTCACCTTAATTCCTCATTTTGAATCCCCATTTTGCAGATAAGGAAAGTGAGGCGCAGAGAAGTAATAATAATTATGGTATTTGTTAAGCGCTTACTATGTCTAGGCACTGTACTAAGTGCTGGGATTGATACAAACAAATTGAATAGGCTACAGTCCCTGTCCCAAGTGGTCCTCACAAACTCAATCCCCATTTCCCAGATGAGGTAACTCAGTCACAGAGAAGTCAAGTGACTTGCCCAAGGTCATACAGCAGACAAGTGGTAGAGCTGGGATTGGAACCCATGACCTTCTGAGTCCCAGGCCCGTGCTCTATCAACTACGTGACTTGCCCAAGATCATCCAGTGGACAAGCAGCAGAGCTGGGATTAGAACTCAGAGCCTCTGGCTCCCACGCCCAAGCTTTTCCACTAGGCCACTCTGCTTCCCAGTGGTCGGTTACTCTTGATTGGTTTGGGGATCCTAAACTACATATTGTGCTTTCCTCTGGGACCTCTAAGCCCTGTGTAAGGAATAATAAACAAACTCCCCTCCGTCTTTATTACTCCCATCCTCGAGAGATCTGAGAGAAGGTTCATTCATTCATTCAATAGTATTTATTGAGCGCTTATTATGTGCAGAGCAATGTACTAAGTGCTTGGAATGTACAGTTTGGCAACAGAAAGAGACAATCCCCACCCATTGATGGGCTTACACTGGAGAAGCAGTGTGGCTCGGTGAAAAGAGCGTGGGCTTCGGAATCAGAGGTCATGGCTTCGACTCCCGGCTCTGCCACTTAGCTGCGTGGCTGTGGGCAAGTCACTTAACTTCTCTGTGCCTCAGTTACCTCATCTGTAAAATGGGGATTATCTGTGAACCTCACGTGGGACAAACTGATTACCCTGTATCTGCCCCAGCGCTTAGAACAGTGCTCTGCACATAGTAAGCGCTTAACAAATACCAACATTATTATAATCAGGGGAGACAGGCGGACAAAAACAAGACAACTTAATCACGATAAATAGAATCAAGGGATGGACACCTCATTAACAAAAATAAATAGGGTAATAAAAATATATACAAATAAGCCCAGTGATGAGGGGAGGGGAAGGGAGAGGGGGAGGAGGAGAGGGAAAGGGGGGAAAGGGGGCTTAGCTCAGGGGAAGTGAAGGGGGAGCAGAGAGGGAGCAGAGAGAAAAGGGGAAGCTCAGTCTGGGAAGGCCTCTTGGAGGAGGTGAGCCCTCAGTAGGGCTTTAAAGAGGGGAAGAGAGTTAGTTTGGCAGAGGTTACCTAGAAGCCCCGACTGTGTAATAATAATAATAGTATTTGTTAGGGGCTTACTATGTGCCAGGCACTGTAGTAAGTACTGGGGTGAATACAAGCAAATCGGGTTGGACGCAGTCTCTGCCCCGCATGGGGCTCACAGCCTTAATCCCCATTTTACAGATGAGGTAACTGAGGCACAGAGAAGTGAAGTGAGTTACCGAAGGTCACCCAGCAGACAAGTGGAAGACCTGAGATTAGAACCCTGGACCTTCGGACTCCCAGGCCTGTGGTCTATCCACTAGGCCACGCTGCTTCTCGTGTAGAAAAAAAGAGGGTTTATTTAAGGCGTGCGGTAGTGAGGACACAACCACAAACTCTCCCCAACCTTTCCCGTCCCTTCAGCACACTGAGAAGGGCGTTTTCCTGGCTAGAGGGACCTGACGTGGTGACCAGGGCGGATACAGCTGGGCTCTCAGTTGGTAGGCCTGACAGCTTAATTTCTCCTCCTGCTGGGGGCTGAAGATAGCCAGACAAAGTGTTGGGTCCCAGATGAGTCTTGGTGTCTTCTCTGCCTTTATTGCTGCTTATAAAATCTAATAAACAGATGGTTTGGTTTAAAGAAAGTATGCAGGCAAGGTTATTAAAAAGAAAAAAGAGAAAGCAAGGGATCGGAAAGGGGAAAGAGGAAAGGAGAAGTCTTGTATAACCGTTAGAACTTTGAACATATAAATAGTTGTCCTCTGTGTTTGAAAACGACACTGCGGGTGGTGAACTTGGAGTGTGCATGTTCGTGTGTGGGTGTGTGTTTGCACGTGTGTAGTGACCGAAAAAAATAACGTAAAGCCCTTCCAAACTGGGCACAGATAAAGATTGACCTTACCGCGTTTTTACTGTGTGGCCTAGTGGATAGAGCACGGGCCTGGGAGTCGGAAAGACCTGGGTTCTAATCCCCGTTCTGCCCCACGTCTGCTCTGTGACCTTGGACAAGTAATTTAACTTCTCTGTGCCTCAGTTACCCAATCTGTAAAATGGAGATTAAGACTGTGAGCCCTGTGTGGGACAGGGACTGTGTCCAACCCAATTATCTTGGATCTACCCTAGCGCTTAGTACAGTACCTGGCACATAGTAAATGCTTAACTAATACCGCAGTTATTATTATTATTATTATTACAGTTTTTAATTGCAGCACCAGGTAGTTTCTGATTCTTCTCTTAGTACTATGTACTCTGCACATAGTAAGCCCTCAATAAATATCACTTATTGATATACCATTGATTAATTGATTGATAGTAGCATGAGCTTCTTAGAGCCTCTTCCTAAAGATAGTCGCCTTTCCTCAATTGCTGGATTCCACACGGGTCTGCTCGCCTCTGTTTTCTTCCAACTGTCCACTCTTTGCACCGGTTTGCCTCACTGTGTCTTTGAAATATTGATGAGGCCCAGCCTGCTTGTGGCACTCCCATTTCAGCTCTTTATGCTTGATATCCCGCCGTCCGGCAGAAGACAGGACGTTCTGGAGAAAATAGATCGATGGAGTCTCTGTGAATTGGAAAGAACTCGACGGCACTTGCTAATGATAATCCGGCTGTCACCTTTCCTCTCCTAGTGTCCCATCCCGCGAAGCTGTGTTGGTGATGAGCATTGTTTTTATGCTGATAAGATTGACTGGTGATCCCATCTTGCCGTTTGTCAGCTCAGAAGTCAAATATCAGAGGCTGGGCATTCCCCCAGCATTTGTAACGCGGATCTTACCAACCACATTTAACATAGAGAAACTAGATAAAACACCTCTTCCTGCCTCTCACTAGATATAAAGTTGTCCTTCATATTCAAAGAATATGAAGAAAAGCAGCAAGGCCTACTGGATCGAGCACAGAGATGGGAGGCAGAAGGACCTGGCTTCTAATCCCAGATCCACCACTTGTCTGCTGACAAGTCACTTCACTTCTCTCTGCCTTAGTTACCTCATCTACTAAATGGGGATTTAAGGCTGTGAGCCCCACATGGGACATGGACTGTCCAACCTGATTAGCTCGTGACTACCTCAGCACTTAGAACAGTGCCTGGCAAATAGTAAGCGCTTAACAAATTCCATAATTATTACTGAAGACACCACTGGCATCAGTGAGTGCATGTGACTGAAAAGGCCAAAGTGAGACCCAGAGTCCCACTGGTCACACGAAAAGGCTGTCCCTTGTCATGTCGTTTAATAATAATAATTTTTATGGTATTTGTGAAGCCCTTAATATGTGCCATCCACTGTTCTAAGCGCTGGGGTAAATATAAGATAATTGGGTTGGACACAGTCCCTGTCTCATACAGGGCTCACAATCTTAATCCGCATTTTACAGATGAGGGAATGGAGGCACAGAGAAGTGAAGTGACTTGCCCAAGGTCACATAGCAGACAAATGATGGAGCCAGGATTAGAACCCATGACCATCTGATTCCCAGGTCCGTGTCTATTCACCAGGCCATGCTGCTTCTCCATTCTCTGTTATGTTTCATGACAGCAGCACCTAGTGCTCTCTCCTCTTTTGCCTCCTTGTCTCTTGTTCCAGGACCTCCTTGCTACAGCCCATCAAACAGGCTTGCTTCAGTGAAAGGGAAGGGAGTAAAAGATTCCTTTGGCATGCGGAAAAAGTCTGGAATCTCCTTATGTCATTAGTCGCTCAGTAGAGATTCCCAGAGGGAGATTTTCACGTTTCCTAGATGGAAGAGAGAAGCAGCATTAGCCGTTCACTCACATCCTGGATGGTGTAATGGGGTTTTCAGTTGAGCTTGTTGTGGGCAGGGAATGTGTCTGTCAACTCTGTTATGGTGTACTCTTCCAAGCGATTAATACAGTGCTCTGTATGCAGTAACTGCTCAATAAATACCACTGATGGATTGACTGTAACAGAAGCAGGTATGGGATACTGGCCTAAAATGGTAAAAGGAAAGATACAGGATTCCCCTTCGTCACGGGCCAGCCAAAGAAGTATTTCCAAGAGCCTTCACCCTAATGAAAAGCCACTGAATGGAAAATAAAGTTGCCAGATCTAAGAGCCTATAAAAATCCTGCCCAGTTTCAGCCTGCTCAATTAGAGTGGGAGAAGTGAGTTTAGTGGGGATCAATCGATGGTATTTATTGGGCGCTTACTGTGTGCAGAACACTGTACTAAGCACTTGGGAGAATCCAATACAATAGAGTTGGTAGACACGTTCCCTGCCCACATCGAGCTTACAGTCTGAAGGATGGAAATGAGGGGGAAAGCTTTTGTACACCAGTACACTCTGACCAGGAAAGAGCAGTAGTAATGGACACGGAGTCTTGGGAAGCTCAGTCTGTCGGTCAATCATATTTATTGAGCATTTACTGTGTGCAGAGCACTGTACTAAGCATTTGGGAGAGTACAATATAACAATATAACAGACACATTCTCTGCCTACAACGATCTTATAGTCTGAGGGGGAAGACGGACATAAGCACAAGTAAATAAAATTAGAGATATGTACATGAGTGCTGAGGGGCTGGGAGGGGAGAGAAGCAAAGGGAGCAAGTCAGGGCGGCCCAGAAGGGAGTGGGAGATGAGGAAAAGTGGGGCTTGGTCTGGGAAGGTCTCTTGGAGGAGATGTGCCTTCAATAAGGCTTAGATTAGGGGGGAGACATTGTCAGATTAGAGGAGGGAGGCCACTCCAAAGCCAGAGGCAGGAGGTGGGCTAGGGATTAGCGGCGAGACAGGTGAGACCGAGGCACAGTGAGAAGGTTAGCCCTAGAGTAACGAAGTGTGCAGGTGGGTTGTAGAAGGAGAGAAGTGAGGTGAAGTGGGAGGGGGGAAGGTGATGGACTGCTTTAAAGCCAATGGTGAAGAGTTTTTGTTTGTGGATGGTGGATGGCCAACTACTGTAGTTCTTTGAGGAGGAGGGTGACATGCCCTAAGCATTTTTGTAGAAAAATGATCCAGGCAGCGGTTTGAAGTATGGACCGGAGTGGGGAGAGGCAGAAGGGCGGGCGATGAGTAAGGAGGCTGTTGCAGTAATCCAGGGAGATTAGGATGAGTGAGTGTATTAATGAGGTAGTGGTTTGAATGGAGATGAAAGAGTGGATTTTAGCGATACTGTGAAGGTGGGACCGACAGGATTTGCTGACAGATTGAATATGAGAATCAACATAACCTATTAGAAAGACCATGGGCCTGAGAGTCAGAGGACCTGGGTTCTAATCCCAGCTCTGCCACTCGTCTGCTGTGTGACCTTGAGCAAGTCACTTCACTTCTCTGTGCCTCAGTTACCTCACCTGTAAAATGGACTGAGAGCCCTATATGGGATAGGTACTATATCCAACCCAATTATCTTCTGGATATCTTCAGTGCCTGTCATGTATTCAGCAAATACCAGAAGAAAGAGAGATGGGTGGGCAACAGTTGGAGATTTTTGAGGAGTGGGGAGATGTGTGCAGAATGATATTTTTAGAAAAATGATTTGGGCAGTAGAATGAAGTATAAACTGAAGTGGGCTGGACAAGATACTTAACTTTTCTGTCTCAGTTACTTCATCTATAAATGGGAATTACATTGTGAGCTCCGTGTGGGTCATGGACTGCGTATCATCCACTTGTATCATCCCCCAGGGCTTAGTACAGTGCCTGGCACATAGTAAGCACTTAACAAATACCATTTAAAAAAAAGAGAAAAGAGGGTGTGGATTCCAGAGATATTGTGAAGCTAATACCGATAGGATTTGATGCCAGATTAAATAAGCGGATCAAATAAGAACAATGAGTCGAGGATGATGCCAAGGTAATGGGCTTGTAAGACAGGGATGATGGTAGTATTGTCTACAGGGAAGACAAGAGTTCTGTTTCAGATATGTTACGTTTAAAGTGTTGGTGGACTTCCAAGTAGAGATGTCTCGAAGGCAGGAAGAAATACAGACTGCATAGACAGAGAGAGATTAGAGCTGGAGAGGTAGATTTGGGAGTCTTCCACATAGAGACAATAGATGAAGGCAGATAGTGAAATGACAGGAGGTAGCCAGTGGTTGCATGGCTCAGTGGAAAGACCCCGCCCTTGGGAGTCAGAAGTCATGGGTTCTAATCCTGGCTCCACTACTTGTCAGCTGTGTGACTTTGGGTAAGTCGCTTAACTTCTCTGTGCCTCAGTTACCTCATCTGTAAAACGAGGATTAAAACTGTGAGCCCCACGTGGGACAACCTGATCTCCTTGTATCCCCGAGTGCTTAGAACAGTGCTTTGCACATAATAAGCGCTTAACAAATGCCATCAGCCTTTATTTTATTTCGTTTATTTTGAAGGCCGGTAGGGAGAACGTTAATGTTGATGCGTTTTGGGTGTGACTGGAGCTCTGGATGCTAACTCCATCGTACTCTGCTTGTCAAACTCATCGGAGCTCCTCCCTGCACTACCTAATGCTTCAGCTTCGTCAGTCTGTCCAGAGAGAGTCCCCCTGCACCCCGTCCTCTTCACACACCCAGAGCTGGCCAGGCAGAACAGTCCAGCCAAAGCTTTATCGGTTGTTCAATGTGTGGACGGCTCTGGTACAGGACACATATTTGCCAGTTTCCTGAGGGCAGCAGAACCAAGTGTTTAGTACAGTATTCTGTACACGGTAAACGGTCAAAAAATAATATCCTTGTTAAGACTTTGGGTGTCCCGCCCTGAGTCAGGAGCAAGGAGTTTAATTCCCAAGTAGTGCTATGAATGATAATAATAATAATATTGGTATCTGTTAAGTGCTTACTATGTGCAGTGCACTGTTCTAAGCGCTGGGGTAGATACAGGGCAATCAGGTTGTCCCACCTGAGGCTCACAGTCTTAATCCCCATTTTACAGAGGAGGTAACTGAGGCACAGAGAAGTTATGTGACTTTCCCACAGTCACACAGCTGACAGGTGGCAGAGTCGGGATTCGAACCATGACCTCTGACTCCCAAGCCCGGGCTCTTTCCACAGAGCCGCGCTGCTTCTCTGATGGTGCCTGCGGCCTAAGGGTTAGGGCAGGTAACTGTCCGGCAGACCTATCTAACCTCCTACCACCTCTCTTGCCAAGGTTGTGATCGACTGGCCCTCCCATGCCCTCTTGCCAAAGTCAATAATAGACTGGTTCTCCTGCGTGGCTCAGTGGAAAAAGCCCAGGCTTGGGAGTCAGAGGTCATGGGTTCAAATCCCTACTCTGCCACTTGGCAGCTGTGTGACTGTGGGCAAATCACTTCACTTCTCTGTGCCTCAGTTACCTCATCTGTAAAATGGGGATTAAGACTGTGAGCCTCAAGTGGGACAACCTGATTACCCTGTATCTACCCCAATGCTTAGAACAGTGCTCTGCATATAGTAAGCGCTTAACAAAACCAACATTATTATTATTATTACCCTCTCCTGAGCTGCTGCCTCTAGACTGTATGCAGGGAAAATATCTGCTAATTCTCCCAAGCGTTTTGTACAGTTCCCTGCACATAGTAAGCACTCAATAAATACTATTGATGGATTGATTGATTGACTATAATGTTTCCCCTCCAACACTGAGCTTTAGTGTAAACTGGATAATCCTTGGACTCTTCTAGGCCTCAGTTTCCCAGCTGTAAAATGGGGATGATATTTCAGCATTACAACCTTCATTAAAAAGGAGTAGGAATTTAGGGCTCCACCCCCAGAACTCTCCATCGGTTGGTTCAGATCTTCCCTCTTAATTTTTTGTTAATGATATTTTTTAAGTGTTTACTATGTACCAGGCCCTGTACTAAGCACTGGGATGGAAAGAGTGCGGGCTTGGGAGTCAGAGTTCATGGGTTCGAATCCCGGCTCCGCCACTTGCCAGCTGTGTGACTTTGGGCAAGTCATTTAACTTCTCTGTGCCTCAGTTACCTCATCTGTAAAATGGGGATTAAAACTGTGAGCCCCAAGTGGGACGACCTGATTACCTTGTATTCCCCCAGCGCTTAGAACAGTGCTTTGCACATAGTAAGCGCTTAACAAATACCACCATTTATTTTTTATTGCATAGATACCAGCTAATCGGTCGCCCACAGTACATATCCCACGTGGGACTCACAGTCTTAATCCCCATTTTAAGGAAACTGAGGCACAGAGCAGTGAAGTGACTTGCCCAAGGTCACACAGTAGACAAGTGGCAGACTTGCATCGTCCCTCTGCCTCGCAGGCCCGGACTCTATCCTCTAGGTCGTACTGCTTCTCATCCTTCTAATCTAGAGAGAAGCAGCGTGGCTCAGTGGAAAGAGCACGGGCTTTGGAGTCAGAGTTCATGGGTTCGAATCCCGGCTCGGCCACTTGTCAGCTGTGTGACTTTGGGCAAGTCACTTCACTTCTCGGTGCCTCAGTTACCTCATCTGTAAAATGGGGATTAAGACCGTGAGCCCCACGTGGGACAACCTGATTCCCCCGTGTCTACCCCAGCGCTTAGAACGGTGCTCGGCACATAGTAAGCGCTTAACAAATACCAACATTATCATTATTATTAATCTAACCCCAATAACCTGCAGATACTCACAGAGGTTTCCATTCTGCTGCCCTCAGGAAAATGTGTGTCTGTCCCATACCAGAGCCATCCACACGACCAGTAAAGCTTTGGTTCAACTGCTCTGCCTGCTCTGCTATGGGTGTGTGAAGAGGTGGGGAAAGCATTAAGAGGACGGGGTGGGCCTTGAGGACTCCCTCCGGACCGACGGACGAAGCTGAAGCATTAGGTAGTGCAGGGAGGAGCTCAGATGAGTTTGACAAGCAGCATTAGGTCACCCTCCTTTCTCCCCCTTGGGTGGGATATGTCAGCAGGCAAGAGTTTGGCACAGTGCAGTGATTCATGACTCAATAATCGTTCCTATTGTGAGGCCTTATAAACCCCAAGGCTTCCCCACTAACTCCTTCTCCAGCTTTCCGGTTCCATGGAATGAGGGGTTTGGCCTCAAGTTTGCCCAGGGCAACTCCCCACCCTTCTCCAACAAAGTGTCCTGTGGATAATGAGCCGGTTGGAGGGTGGGACGGGGAGTGGCATGGAGGGATATTGTAGATTGGGACCTGAAAATGGCAGTACCAATTAGTTCATTAATTCAGTCAGTCAACCGTATTTACTGAGTGTTTACCCTGTGTAGAGCGTGGTACTAAGCACTTGGGGAAGTACGATACAACAATAAACAGTAACATTCCCTGCCCACAGTGAGTTGCAGCTGGACATCTCCTAGCAGGAATTTCAGGTGAATTTTTACTTTGAAAAATCAGTCCCACCGCAGTGCATCCCTGTTGCTCTGAGACTGTAAACTCCTGGTGGGCAGGGAATGTGTCTGTTTATTGTTATGCCATCCTCTTCCAAGTGCTTAGTACAGTGCTCTGCACACCGTAGGTGCTCAATAAATACGATTGAATGCGACCAATGAGAAGCAGTGTGGCCTAGTGGATAAAACACTAACCTGGGGACTCAGAAGGACCTGGATTCTAGTCCCAGCTCCTCCACTTGTCTGCAGTGTAACCTAGCGGCGTGGCTCAGTGGAAAGAGCACGGGCTTTGGAGTCAGAGGTCATGGGTTCGAATCACGGCTCGGCCACTTGTCAGCTGTGTGACTTTGGGCAAGTCACTTCACTTCTCGGTGCCTCAGTTACCTCATCTGTAAAATGGGGATGAAGACTGTGAGCCCCATGTGGGACCACCTCATTCCCCTGTGTCTACCCCAGCGCTTAGAACAGTGCTCGGCACATAGTAAGCGCTTAACAAATACCAACATTTATTATTCACTTCTCTGGGCCTCAGTGACTTCATCTGTAAAATGGGGATTAAGACCGTGAGCGCCATGTGGGACATGGACTGTGCCCAACCTGATTAGCTTGTATCTACCTTAGCACTTCGTACAATGCCTGGTGCAGAGGAAGTGCTTGACAGATGTCATGAAAAGAACAAAAGAGGTGTCGTCTCCATGTCATTTCACACTTTGGCAGCCCTCAACTCACTGCCAGCCGCTTCTCAGCGAGGCTCGGATAGCTCCCACTGCAGTGCCCACCCCGGGGACCAGTGTGGCCGGCTGAAGACCGATTAGGTCACTCACCCACCCTACCTCCTACATAGGATGAGATCTGCAGCCTGGCTGGAAATCCTGAGGATGCAGAACCCAGAGCCCAGAGGGCACAGGGGACAGAGAGCGGCGTCTGAGTGCTGGGCAAGAGCGGCATCGCCCATTTGGGAAAAGAGCCAAAGCTCAGGGGCAAAGATCCGATCCCAGGACTGTGAACCTGCCGCCGGTCAAACTCGGGAGAGGGGTTTCAGGCCGAAATTCCCCTCTGCACTCCAGTTTGAACTGCTTTTCCCCAAGACCGTCCCTTTCCCACACCATCATCATCTGAGCACCGCCAGCGCCAAGTGGCATTGGAAATAAAAACTCCCATGTCCCCGCCCCAGGAGGGCTAGAACGAAAGTCTTACACGTTCTGAAGCTGACAGCGTCTCACTCTGCCTGCATAAAGCTGAAAAGAAAACAGGTACCAGCTGGTTTGAATCTCCGCTCAGCGACTCAGAGCCCTGGAAATCCACCCGTCGAGAGTCTTTGCCGCTGAACAAGATGTTCTTGGCATCTGATTGGAGCTTGTTCTACCAGGTCTCATTAAAAAACAAGCACTACGTCTATGAGTAAATCATCCAGGCATTTCCACGCCCCTTCGGGATGGCTGGCCAGGTACGACCACTAGCCATTCCCAGAAGTACCCCATGCAGTGATCTCCCATGTGAACTCACCAGGGCATCCTGCTGCTAACTGTCCCTGGCAGGGGGGAGGGGACAGTGTGGCCTAGTAGATGGAGCACGGGCCCAGGAGTCAGAAGGACCTGGGTTCTTATCCCGGCTCTGCCACTTGTCTGCTGTCGGACCTTGGGCAAGCCCTTCACTTCACTGTGCCTCAGTTTCCTCATCTGTAAAATGGGGTCTAAGATTAGGAGCCCCATGTGAGATATGGACTGTTTCCAGTCTGATTAACTTGTATCTACCCTAGTGCTCAGTCCATTCCCTGGCACATATGAGCACTTAACAAATACCATAAAAAAAAAAATGGGCTAGTCACTTAACTTCTCTGGGCCTCAGTTACCTCATCTGTACAGTGGGGATTAAGACTGTGAGCCCCATGTGGGACAGGGTCTGTGTCCAACCTGATTAGTTTGTATCTACCCAGCGCTTAGTAAAGTGCCTGGCATATAGTAACCGCTTAACAAATGCCATGGGAAAAAAAAGGAAGGACAACAGTGGAGGAAGGGTGGGATGGAAGGAAGAGAGAAGGAAACGTCAGACTAGGCTGAAAACCATTAAAATTCAGATGAAAAATAAGCAGGCATTTCGTTTTTTGGCAATGCAATCTCTAACATTTCCGAGATGACGCCTTCAGCTGGCCCATTGCTGAGATGGATGCCATCCCATCCTTCCCCAAGGGCACCGAAACCTAATGAATTTCTATGGGGCTCCCTGGACCTTCCTTTGCCTTCAGCCCAAGCAATGACCCCTGACGGGTGGATTTTTTAGTCTTGTTGGGGTCATTTGAATTTTTGTTGACAAAATAATTTGGTTTTTTTGAGTTGGGTAAAAACATATCTGTTTCTTTCTACCTCATATTCCATGCTTCATTTTTTTTCATCTGAAACCATCGGAACGGTTTATGTTGGTTTTTCTAAAATCGATGGGGACCAACCTGGAGGTCTAGGTAGGGAAGGTGGTACATGGGAAGGAAAGGGGAGAGGAGGGAAGTGTGTCGCCCTTGTATTTGGATTTGTACCCTTTATTCACCCCATCCTCAGCCACCCAGCTCTTAATCATTCAGTCAATCAATTGTATTTACCATGGCCTTACTATGTGCAGAGCACTGTGTTAAGTGCTTGGGAGAGTACATTACAACAGAAATAACAGGCACGTTTTCTGTTCTTGTGTATATAGTGGTAATTTGTTTTAACGTCTGTCTCCCCACTATAGACTATAAGTTTCTTAAGGGCAGAGATAGTGTCTTCCAACTCTGCTATATTTTCCCAAGCTCTTAGTACCGTGCTCTGCACACAGTAAGTGATAAATACAATTGATTGATAGATTGACTGGCTGATAGGAGGTTGAAGGACAGTACATGTTTACTTTAGAGGCTGTGGATTTAAGAGCATCAAAGAAACTCCAATTCTAAATGCAACATGGTGATTGATAGAGATAGCTGTGCACAGCTCAACTGCAGCCTCGGGGGATTATCCCCAGTGAGTTAGTCCCAAAATGCCAGGCCTCTGCCTCTAGTCTGAATTCCATTTTCTGCATCGGCAAGTAACTGTGATCTTTAGCATTTGATAACATTTTCTATCTAGGGTGCTGAAGCACCGAGGCCCAGCGGATAGAGCATGGGCCTGGGAGTCAGAAGGACCTGGGTTCTGATCCCTGCTCCGCCACCTGTCTGCTGAATGACCTTGAGCAAGTCACTTAAATTTTCAGTTCCTCAGTTGGTTCATCTGTAAAATGGGGATCAAGACTGATCCCCAAGTGGGGACAGGGACTGTGTCTGATCTGAATAATTAGTATCTACCCAGTGCTTAGAACAATGCTTGGCACATATTAAGCACTTAACAAGTATCATTATTATTATTTAGTAGTGTGAGTGTGTATATATATATATACATATATATATATATTTGGATGCGGCGTGGCTCAGTGGAAAGAGCCTGGGCTTCGGAGTCAGAGGTCATGGTTTCAATTCCCGGCTCTGCCACTTGTCAGCTGTGTGACTGTGGGCAAGTCACTTAACTTCTCTGTGCCTCAGTTCCCTCATCTGTAAAATGGGGATTAACTGTGAGCCTCACGTGGGACGACCTGTTTACCCTGTATCTCCCCCAGCGCTTAGAACAGTGCTCTGCACATAGTAAGCGCTTAACGAATACGAATATTATTAAAACACCTACTGTGTGAAAGCACTGTACTAATTGCTAAGCTTTTCTCTGTGCCTGTCTCACCACTGACCCCCAGCCCTGGCCTGGAATGTCCTCCCTCCTCAAATCTGACAAAGACACTCCCCCGCTTCAAAGCCTTATTGAAGGCACATCTCCTCCAAGAGGCTTTCCCAAACTAAGCCCTTCCTTTCCTGTTCTCCCACTCCCTTCTGCATTGCCCTGACTTGCTCCCTTTGTCTTCCCCCCCATACACACAGCACAGCACTTATGTATGTCTTTGTAATTTATTTGTATTGATGTCTGACTCCCCTACTCTAGACAGTAATCTCATTGTGGGCAGGGAATGTGTCTGTTTATTGTTGTAGGCTCCCAACTGCTTAGTAAGGTGCTCTGCACACAGTAAGTGCTCAATAAATATGAATAAATGAATGAAGTGCTGGGGGGAAAAAATACATGGGTGAGCATTAGGCCTGGTCCCCTGCCCCTCAAGAGGCTCGCAATCTCAAAATAATGGTAGTAAAAGGGACCGGGTGAAGCAGCGTAGACTATAGGATACAGCATGGTCCTGGGAGTCAGAAGGACCTGGGTTCTAATCCCAACTCCGCCACTTCATTCATTCATTCAACTGTATTTATTGAGCACTTACTGTTTGCAGAGCACTCTACTCAGCTCTTGTTAAGTACAATTCAGCGATAAAGAGAGACGATCCCTGCCCACAACGGGTTTACAGTCTAGAAGGGGGGAGACAGACATCAAAACAAATAAACAGGCATCAATATAAATAAATAGAATTATATATACATATATACATAAGTGCTGTGGGATGGGGAGAGGGGGTTAGAGCAAAGGGAGCGACTCTAGGTGAAGCAGAGTGGAGGGGGGCTGAGGAAAAGGGGAACTTAATCTGAGAAGGGCTCTTGGAGGAGGTGAGCCTTCAGTAGGGATTTGAAAGGGGGAAGAGTGATTGTTTGGCAGATTTGAGGAGGGAGGGCATTCTGTTCATTCAATCGTATTTATTCCAGGCCAGAGGAAGAACGTGAGCCAGGGGTCGACGACAGGACAGGCGAGAATGAGGCACAGTGAGAAGGTTAGCACCAGAGGAGCCAAGTGTGTGGACTAGGATGTAGAAGGGGAGAAGGGAGGTGAGGTAAGAAGGGGCAAGGTGATGGAGAGCTTTGAAACCAATAGTGAAGAGTTTTTATCTGATATGGTGGTTGATAGACAACCACCGGAGATTTTTGAGAGGGGTGACATGTCCTGAACGTTTCTGTAGAAAGATAATACGGGCAGCAGAGTGAAGTATGGACTGAAGTGGGGAGAGACAGGAGATTGGGAGGTCAGAACGGAGGCTGATGCAGTAATCCAGTCGGGATAGGACGAGTGACTGTACTAACGTGATAGTGGTTTGGTTGGAGAGCAAAGGGCAGATCTTGGTGACGTTGTGAAGGTGAAACTGATGGGATTTGGTGACAGATTGGATAAGAGGGGTGAATGAGAGAGCAGAGGCGAGGGTAACACCAAGTTTGCAAGCTTGTGAGATGGGAAGGATGGTAGTGACAGTGATGTGAAAGTCAGGGAGAGGACAGGGTTTGGGAGGGTAGATAAAGAGCTCTGTCTTGGACATATTGAGTTTTAGGTGTCGGGACATCCAAGTAGAGTTGACCTGAAGGCATGAGGAGATGAGAGCCTGGAGGGAGAGAGAACAGGGGAGGAGATAGGTTTGAGTGTCATCCACACAGAGATGATAGTCGAAGCCATGGGAGCAAATGAGTCCGCTGTCCGCTGTGTGAACTTGGGCAAGTCATTTCACTTTTCAGTGCCTCAGTTATCTCATCTGTAAAATGGGGATTGACTGTGAACCCCATGTGGAACACGGACTGTGTCCAACCTGTCTTGCATCTACCCCAGCGATTAGTGCAGTGCTGGCACATAACAAGTGCTTAACAAATAGCATTTTTAAAAAACCTGGCAACAGAGACATAAGGAAAGATTAATCAATAAAAACATAAAAACAATATAAGCGACCAGTGCCTGGCACATAGAAAGTGCAGCATGGCCTAGTGGATAGAGCAGGGCCTGGGAGTCAGAAGGTTGTAGGTTCTAATCCCGGCTCTGACACTTGTCTGCTGCATGACCTTGGGCAAGTCACTTTACTTTAATGTGCCTCAGTAACCTCATCTGTAAAATGGGGATTGAGACTGTGAGCCCCACGTGGGATAGGGGCTGTGTCCAACCCAATTTGCTTGTATCCACCCCAGAACTTAGTACAGTTCCTGGCACATAGTAAGCCCTTAACATGTACCATAATGATTATTCATTCATTCATCCATTCAATAGTATTTATTGAGCGCTTATTATGTGCAGAGCACTGTACTAAGCTGTTGGAATGTACAAATCGGTAACAGATACAGTCCCTGCCCTTTGACGGGCTTACAGTCTAATCGGGGGAGACGGACAGACAAGAACAATAGCAATAAATAATAATAATAATAATGTTAGTATTTGTTAAGCGCTTGCTATGTGCCGAGCACTGTTCTAAGCGCTGGGGTAGACACGGGGAATCAGGTTGTCCCACGTGGGGCTCACAGTCTTAATCCCCATTTTACAGATGAGGTAACTGAGGCACCGAGAAGTTAAGTGACTTGCCCAAAGTCACACAGTGACAAGTGGCCGAGCCGGGATTCGAACCCATGACCTCTGACTCCAAAGCCCGTGCTCTTTCCACTGAGCCACGCTGCTTCTCAATAAATAGAATGAAGGGGATGATCATTATTATTAACACATAGCACTGAAAAAAATGGCATTAAATTTAAAAAAGAGCAACAGAGACATAAGGAAAGATGAAACAATAAAAATGGAAAAACAATATAAAAGGCCAGGGCCAAAATAAATACAAAGAATTTTAAATTAAAAAGAGGAATAGGGTACCATGGCTAGAGGAACAGACGTCGAGGCTCCCCGTAGCTCTGACAAGATGGTAGTCATCGTAGCCACAACCACAGCCATGATTTTCCCAGTGTTCTAAGTTGTGTGGTGGTACAAACTGCCACTGTTTGGGTCCTTCCTGCTGGAGCCAGGCAGGTTGGGAGTGAGACTCCAGTTTGGCATGGAGGGGCAGTGATGAGAATCCCCGGCTCAGGGGTCGGGTGAAATGGGAGGTTAAGAGTGCATGCGATGATATTTTAGAGCTTAGTAGAAGGAGAAGGAGAAAGAGGAGAAGTAATGGTATTCATTGAGTGACTACAATGCACTCCGCTCGGCATTTAGGAAAGTGCAGCAAAATGTCTCTCGAGGCCCATTTACTGCCCTTGGGAACCATTCACGGTCTCAGGGGAGGCCTCTAATTTCTTCAACCACCAGATGCTTTGGGGAAGAAGTTCAGTATTACCACTCTGATAGAGTGAGAAACTGGAGCCCAGAGAGGCAAAGGAACTTGTAAATAATAATAATAATGGCATTTGTTAAGCACTTACTATGTGTGACGCACCGTTCTAAACTCTGGGAGGGATACAAGCTGATCAGGTTGTCCCACATGGGGCTCACAGTCTTAATCCCTATTTTACAGATGAGGTAACTGAGGCACAGAGAAGTAAAGTGACTTGCCCAGGGTCACGTAGCTGACAAGCGGCGGAGCCGGCATTAGAACCCATGACCTCCAAATCCCAAGCCCGTGCTCTTTCCACTGAGCCACGCTGCTCGCCCAGCAAGTCCTAGGAGTAGACAGGATTAGAACGAGCACTTGCCATTCCCAGAGAAGGCTCACCCAAGTTACCCATCTAAATCGGACGTGGTGTTGTATGTTGAGTTTTAATGAAGTCAGTCGGAATTTGATTTCTCTCCAGGTGCTCATATGGTATCAATCATAGGCCCGTTAGTTGTTTAGTTCCCAATTTGCCTCCTGGACCCTAATCATTACCTTTCCAAATGTAACTCTGGGGAGAATTCTGCCTGGATCTTTTCAGGATTTCTCTGCCAGCCCAAAGTCTGGTGCCACAGCCTCTCACCTTTCTGGGCACGCACCGCATTGGACTGGGCTCAGAGAGCCTTCCCTTCCCCCAGCTCGAGCTATCACCTTAGTGCTGAAAGATGCTTACTTGTCCCCGAGTCTCTGGCAGATGGAGGATTTCTGCTCCAGCTTCTGGACCCTGCTTCTCTTGCCCCTCTCCCTCACTCAGAAGCATGCAGGAAGCAATCTTACCTTCTCCCCCTTGGCCAACTTCTCCTGCCCTCAAGCTTGAGCAACCCCAAGCCTTGTTTTCTCCCTCTCCACGTGGCCCAGTGCTCCCAAGGAGGGTAACCCCAACCATAGCCTCTGCTGCTTCCAGTTGGTCGGGGGGTGGGAAGTAGGGTAGAGACCTCGAGCTTCCTTGTCACCACAAGGACAGGAACCAGCTACACCCAGTATCTTCTAGGAGGCGGTGGAGTCTAGCGGGAAGGGCTCGGGAGAAAAGGCAGGAGACCCAGGTTCTAACCTCAGCTCTGCCACTGACCTGCAGGGTGATTTTTGGGCAAGTTTCTAGGGTGGACATAAGATATCGGCTCTCTCTGTCTTTTAGACAGTGTGCCCCAGGTGAGGCAGGAACTGTGTCCGATCTGATTCCCTGGTAGCTACAGGCTTCAAGACTGAAGACTCACTGTGGGCAGGGAACGTTTCTGCCAACTCTTTTGTATTGTACTCTCCCAACCTCTTAGTTTAGTGTTCTGCACATTGAAAGCGCTCAGTAAATACCGTTGTTGATGATGATGATGATAATGACTCCGGTGTTGAGCATAGAGGAAGTGCTTACTATGTATTATTGTTCCTTTTTATTTTTCAAAGAAGCTGTTCTACTAGAACCTAGAGTCAGTCAGCCATATTTATTGAGCGCTTACTGTGTGCAGAGGAGTGTACTAAGCCCTGGGGAGAGGGCACTACAACAATATCCTCCTCCTGCTGCCACCTCAGCCCGTGACAGCATCACAGCCCCAACCCCAGCAGCCCCCGCCCCTGCTGTCTCCAAACACGGAGGTGACTGCAGTGGGTAGGGGGCTCCTGGGGGTGAGTGGGGGTGTCAGAGGCAACAGGAGGTGGTGCGCCCACCACCTCGGCAGGGGTCCGCCACTGCCCAGAGACCGAGCACATTGTTGCCAACGACAACAACCCCGCAATCTGCCAGACAAGGAGCCGGGCCTGAAAATGGCAACAGGCAGGAACAGGAAAGTCTTTCTAAGTGAGGAGAGCTTGGCTTTGGGTCTCCACAGCAGCTCAGAGGGACTCCCTCCCCGCCCCCGGAAGCCGACGGCGGGATTAGAGGGAGTCTGGCAGGCCGGTGGGCCCTGCGTATCACTTCGGGAATGAGCCGGCTTAGTCCTCCTGCCCCATCCAAAGCCTCATTCATGCCCCGCTGGACCCCGGCACGTAGAGATTCCCTGGGTCACGGCGAGGCCAGTCCCGCCGCCTCGGGAAGAGAAGCCAGGGACTTGGGTTGGGGGGCGGCGCCGGAGCTGGAGAGGAGGGTGGTTGGGGCCGGCCTCCGCATTCCTCCTCATTCCTGTTGCTCACCAGAAGGGAATGTCTCTCCCTTTGGGCTCGGGGTGAAGGTGTGAGGGGATAAAGTGGAGACGGGACTCTCCCCTGCAGCCGACAGGCTGAGTGACCGCCGCCCCACCACTTCTACCCCCTCTGGGGCCGCTCTACATCTTGGCCAACTTGGGAAATGGGAACCATGTGAGGGACCGAGCTGAAGGGCAGAGATTTATGGATCATTTCACAAGAGATGTAAGCAAGATTATTGGGAATTCTCTGTGGTGTTCATTCCCGCTCTCCCCACGCCCTTCACCCTTATCCTGGAACCCAGGAAGAGACATGCCTGGCTGGCTGGAGCCAGACATATCTCACTCCCAGAAAAGCTTCTAGAAACTCCATGAGGTAGTTGAATCTTCTTATCTCTCCCTCCTTAGTCCCCAGTCTCCTCAGGTCTGCCCGTCTCTGCACCCCAATAACTCTAAATCAAAGGACTTGGTCTGTTCTAAGCCTTAAATTTAAAAGAAAATGGGGAAATCAGATTTCACGCCACCTCTCAAAGTCTACCCCCCCCCCCCGCACCTCCGATCCCATCCCTTTGCACCTTATCAAAACACTTAATAATGATAATAATGTTGGTATTTGTTAAGCGCTTACTATGTGCAGAGCACTGTTCTAAGCACTGGGGTAGACATAGGGGAATCAGGTTGTCCCACATGGGGCTCACAGGCTTAATCCCCATTTTACAGATGAGGTAACTGAGGCCCAGAGAAGTGAAGTGACTTGCCCACAATCACACAGCTGACAAGTGGCAGAGCTGGGATTTGAACTCATGACCTCTGACTCCAAAGCCCGTGCTCTTTCCACTGAGCCACGCTGCTTCTCTTGCCCCCCCCCTCTCT
This sequence comes from Ornithorhynchus anatinus, assembly GCF_004115215.2. Lineage (NCBI taxonomy): Eukaryota > Metazoa > Chordata > Mammalia > Monotremata > Ornithorhynchidae > Ornithorhynchus > Ornithorhynchus anatinus. The sequence continues at coordinate 68,857,311 of NC_041732.1, read as the reverse complement.
TCTTCCTTCCCTACTGCCATCTTCAACTGTTCACTCTCCACTGGCTTCTTCAGCATCCTTGGATGGGCATTCCCCAAGATTCATTCTCATTGTTCAGGACATCTTCATCTCTCTAATAACCTACCTTTCCCCTCTGACAGCTCATCAGGGATTTATCATTCACAAATTTATCTAAACCCCTTCATGAACTTTCTCATCTTTTCCTCTAACCCTTATTCTGTCCCTTCAATTATTATTCAATAATAATATTATTAATAATAATAATAACTGTATTTTGTATAATCATATAATAATAACAGTAAAGAGTGGGGAAGATATTCAGATTCAACCAGCCAAGAGCTGCCCAGATGCCAGTCATGGGGCTTAATCCACTTTGGCTTAATCCACCTTTTTCCCAAAACCCTCCCCTTCCCCCATTTTCCAGCAGAACCAGGCATCAAATGCAGGCAGGAAACAAAGTTGTATGACAACGGTGACACTGGAACACAGTCTTGATCTCATTCAGGCTTTAAAAAACTGGATATCAACCCTGCCCTTTAAGGAATCACCAAAGACAGGAGACCCCTATGCTCTCATTGCTCTTTCATAGTTATCAAGACCCTTCCCAAGCTTACCTCCTCTAAGCCACCAGCTTGAGTAAAAATAACGCTGGAAGTGCCAGGGAGGGCACGGCAAACCTGGCTCTAGAAACATATGTTTGTAGAGAAAGTGAGGCGGGGGGCAAATCTTCGTCTGGAGGCCCCTGACTTCCCTTTTCCACTTAGCCTCTTCCTGAATCCACCTTTTTTTTAAATGGTATTTGATAAGCCCTTACTATGTGCCAGATACTGTTCTAAAGCATTGGAGTAGAAACAAGCTTATCAGGTTGGACAAACTCCCTGTCCAACATGGGGCTCACAGTCTTATTCCCTCTTTTACAGATGAGCTATCTGAGGCACAGAGAGGATAAGTGACTTGCCCAAGGTCACACAGCAGACAAGTGGCAGAGTCCATTAGAGTATAGACCCCTTGAGGAGTGGGAGAGTAAACTCCCTGAGAACAGGGGACATGAGTCCTGCTTCTGTTATTCTTTCCCAAGCACTCAGTACAGTGTTCTGCACCCAGCAGGCATTCAACGGAAATGATTGATTGATTGAGTGAGTGAGTGAGTGATCCACCATGCCTTCTGCTTCAGGCATCTAATTGCCTTGAGATGGGAAAAACATTGCCTCCCCTTGCAAATATTTCTAGGGTTATAAATTATTCAAATTTTCAAACCCTGTTACTTTGTCATCCTCCTTGTTTGCAGTCTGAAGGCAGCCATAATTGGAGTACTCCCCCAAACCCTTAGTACAGAACTCTGCCTATGGCAGTGACTCCACAGATGCCACTGATCCATTGATTGAGTGATTGACTGATTGGATGGGGCCCCTCAAGGAGCTTGAACAGTTACAGCAATCAATGGATCAATGGTATTTATTGAACACATCATTTGCAGAGCATTGTACTAAGCTCTTGGGTGAGTACAATCCAACAGAGTTGGTAGATACCATTGGTGGTTCCCTGCCCACAAGGAGCTTTCGGTCTAGAGGGAGACAGACATTATTATAAATAAATATGTACATAAGTGCTATGGGGCTGAGATTTGGTTCATTCAGTCATTCAATCGTATTTATTAAGTGTTTACTGTGTGCAGAACACTGTACTAAGCGCTTGGGAGAGTACAATGCAACAATAAACAGTGACATTCCCTGCCCTCAATACCAAATGCCCAAAGGGTACAGATCCAAGTGCATAGATGATACAGCAGTTACTGATTCACTTCATTTCAGGAGAAATTAATCCATCAATGGTATTTATTGAAAACTTACTGCATGCCAAGCACATTACTAATCGCTTGGGAGAGTACAATATAATAGAGTTAGTAGACATATTCTCTGCCAACGAGGAGCTTGACCAAGACCCTCTCATCTGCTTCTGAGTGAAATGTCCTGTCTCCCTGAGGCCAAAGACAAGAGAGTGGACACATGGTCAGTGGGTGGGCAAGTTTAGGATTCATTCAATAGTATTTATTGAGCGCTTACTATGTGCAGAGCACTGTACTAAGCGCTTGGAATGAACAAGTTGGCAACAGATAGAGACAGTCCCTGCCGTTTGACGGGCTTACGGTCTAATCGGGGGAGACGGACGGACGAGAACGATGGCAATAAATAGAGTCGAGGGGAAGAACATCTCGTAAAAACGATGGCAACTAAATAGAATCGAGGCGATGTACATTTCATTAACAAAATAAATAGGGTAATGAAAATATATACAATTGAGTGGACGAGTACAGTGCTGAGGGGATGGGAAGGGAGAGGGGGAGGAGCAGAGGGAGATGGGGGGAAAAGAGGGTTAAGCTGCGGAGAGGTGAAGGGGGGTGGTAGAAGGAGTAGAGGGAGAAGAGGAGCTCAGTCTGGGAAGGCCTCTTGGAGGAGGTGAGTTTTAAGTAGGGTTTTGAAGAGGGGAAGAGAATCGGTTTGGCGGAGGTGAGGAGGGAGGGCGTTCCGGGACCGCGGGAGGAGGTGGCCCACGGGTCGACGGCGGGATAGGCGAGACCAAGGGACGGTGAGGAGGTGGGCGGCGGAGGAGCGGAGCGTGCGGTAGAAAGAGAGAAGGGAGGAGAGGTAGGAAGGGGCAAGGTGATGTAGAGCCTTGAAGCCTAGAGTGAGGAGTTTTTGTTTGGAGCGGAGGTCGATAGGCAACCACTGGAGTTGTTTAAGAAGGGGAGTGACATGCCCAGATCGTTTCTGCGGGAAGATGAGCCAGGCAGCGGAGTGAAGAATAGACTGGAGCGGGGCGAGAGAGGAGGAAGGGAGGTCAGAGAGAAGGCTGACACAGTAGTCTAGCCGGGATATTACGAGAGCCCGTAGCAGTAAGGTAGCCGTTTGGGTGGAGAGGAAAGGGCGGATCTCGGCGATATTGTAAAGGTGAAACCGGCAGGTCTCGGTAATGGATAGGATGTGTGGGGTGAACGAGAGAGACGAGTCAAGGGTGACACCGAGATCGCGGGCCCGAGAGACGGGAAGGATGGTCGTGCCATCCACGGTGATAGGGAAGTCTGGGAGAGGACCGGGTTTGGGAGGGAAGATGAGGAGCTCAGTCTTGTTCATGTTGAGTTTTAGGTGGCGGGCCGACATCCGGGTGGAGACGTCCCGGAGGCAGGAGGAGATGCGAGCCTGAAGGGAGGGGGAGAGGACAGGGGCAGAGATGTAGATCTGCATGTCATCTGCGTAGAGATGGTAGTCAAAGCCGTGAGAGCGAATGAGTTCACCGAGGGAGTGAGTGTAAATGGGACTCACATGAGCTGGTGGGACTAGGAAGGACTGTAGGTGCTAAAATAACCCACAGAGCACTGACGGCTTTTGCAGTTTCTAGTACAGAATTTTAAATGGCATTTGTTGAGCACTTGCTATGTGCCAGGCACTGTAGTAAGCGCTGGTGTAGATAATAATAATAATAACTATTATTATTATGGTGTTTATTAAACACTTACTATGTGCCATCACTGTACTAACTGCTGGGGTGGATCCGAGCAAATAGGTTGGACCCAGTCCCTGTCCCATGTGGGGCTCACAGTCTCAACCCTCATTTTACAGATGAGGTAACTGAGGCACAGAGAAGTAAAGTGACTTGCCCAAGGTCCCACAGCACACAAGTGGCAGAGTCAGCATTAGAACCCATGTATCCTGATTGCCAGGTCCATGCTCTTTCCACTAGGACACACTGCTTCTCAGGGTGATTTGATCTGATAGGGTTAGGATCTTTGTGCTAACCCAGAATAGAAACCATTCAGTATTATGTTCTGAGCCCTGGCCTTGGCAACTCTTGTAATCGAAATTGCCATTCATTAGCTGCCTGTTGTTCCATCTGATGCATCCTTCCCATCTGCCTCACAGACAAGACTCCTGCCTGAGCTGAGGAAAAATCAAGGCTTCTGTTTCTGGTTTCCTTAAACAGAATTTCAGGCCCAAATGAATAGAGACAGACGGACTCACAGTCCTTTGGGGCAAACCTTCCACGTAGGGATAGCCTTGTTCAGAGAAGCAGAGAAGTTGGAAACGAAACACACTTCTGGGTCACATTTAGTCTTTTCGAGCCAGCGGCAAGACAGTCCCGCGCTCAAGAGAACATTTTCTGGGACTTTGATCCTGCACCGTTTTCAACGTGTCAAGCAACGGAGCTTCTGCACTTCCCTGGAGGGATACTATTCTTCTCCGGGCAGGCTTCGTGCCCAGAAATCTGCTTGATCTTTGCATTTTCCGTTTTCTTCATTCCTTCCCAGGCCTCCTACTTACATCCTGCTGGAGAGTCCCAAACAACCTCTCCATCCCGAGACCCTTCAGAACTTGGAGACAGCCGTCATGTCTCTCTCTCTTTCTCTCTTTCTTTTTTTTCCTCTCAGAATTCTCTGAACCTCTTCTCTGAGCCAACTTGTCCTCATCTAATTCTTTCCATCTTCCCTTAGAAATCAGCCCCTTTGACTTCTTCATCACTTTTATTGCTTTTCCTCCTCCAAATTCCCTTCAAAAGGACTGAGCTCAGGGGCCCTGAAAGGAGGGAAAATATTGACCTGTTAAAAAAAAACACCTCATCCAATTCCAAAGATGTTTTTCAGTCAAAACAACACACCCCACCTCATCAAACTCTTGCTCCAAACCTATTAAAAGAAGAATTTGGCTGAAATATCAATGTTACTCCTGGATTGTATCTTCTTGAACAGAAGCCCAGGGGGTCCCTGCAGTGGAGTCCTGGCTCCAGAGGTGCTGTGCTATTCTCCCTTCTCGAGGTCTGGGGTGGCTGGAAAAATGTTCCAGTTGGCAGCAGTTTGGATCCAGCCACCCCCTGAAGATGCTCCGAGGGGCTGTGGGAAGTGGGTGGGGCAGGACAGGAACTCCCCAGCTCCTGGAACCAGGAAACCCTCCAAAGGTTTTTCATGTTAGGCAGCTCTGGGACGTGAAAACTGCCATGGGAACAGGGACCTCGCCACAGTGGAAACTGGGGCAATGAAGCAATTTTGGAAACTTCTCCTTTAGATTAAAGGGCCTCGATCCGTCAGTCAGTAGTATTCGTCATCTACGATGAGCAGAACACTACTCTAAATACTTGCTGAAGCAGTGTGGCCTAGTGGAAAGAGCATGGACTTGCGAGTTAGAGGACCTGGTTTCTAATCCTGACTTTGCCACTAGCCTCGCTGTGTGAACTTGTGCAAGTTACTAAACTTCTCTGGGTCTTGGTTTCCTCACTGAGGATTCAATACCTGTTCTCCCTTCTACTTAGAGGTCGGTGAGCCTAATGAGGACAGGGACTGTGTCCAAACTGATCATGTTGTATCTATCCCGGGGTTTAATACGATGTTTGACACATAGTACCTGATCAACAAATACCACCATCATTATTATTTCCCAAATAATACTTCATCTTCCCATCTCCCTACTGCATCACCCATGAACTTGAGTCCATATTCTCTAAGCACGAAAGTAATTCACCCCAATCTCCTCCCGCAACAGCCCCGATGTACGCACCATTATACTTGGCTGTTTCCTCTACCTGTGATTTCTTTTAATGTCTGTCCCCCAGCTAGATTGTAAACTCTCTGAGGGCAAGGATCATATATAACTACTCTGTTGTTCTTTCCCAAGTGTTTAGTACACTGTGCTCTGCATACAGTAAGCATTCAGTGAATGCTAACGATTGTGAGATTTTGATAGAAGTTAAAGGGATGATAGGTCCTTGCAGCACTTGTGTATATGATGATGATGATGGTATTTGTTAAGTGCTTACTATGTGCCGACTGCACGGTTCTAAGTGCTGAGGTAGACCCAAGGTAATTAGGTTGTCCCACGTGGGGCTCACAGTCTTAATCCCCATTTTACAGATCAGGGAACTGAGGCACACAGAAGTAAAGTGACTTGCCCAAAGTCACCCAGCTGACAAGTGGCAGAGCAGGAATTAGAACCCATGACCTCTGGCTCCCAAGTCTTTCCTCTTTCCACTAAGCCAAGCTGCTTTTCTTTGTATATGTATACATTTATCATTATAATTCTATTTATTTTCATTAATGATGTGTATATTTCTATAATTCTATTTATTTATAATGATGCTACTGATGCCTGTTGACTTGTTTTGATGCCTGTCTCCCCCTTTCTAGATTGTGAGCCAGCTTTGGACAGGGATTGTCTCTGTTGCTGAATTGTACTTCCCAAACGCTTAGTACATTGCTCTGCACACAGCAGGCACTCGATAAATATGAATGAATGAATGAATGAATGAATAATGGGAAGTTTAATTTTGGAAAAGGGGAGCTATTAACACATAACTATGACACATACAGCACATTACATAGCTACGAGTATAATACACAGCACTTCAGGGGTGCAGACCCGAGTGACACTATAGGAAGGGCAAATAGGGGAAGCCCCTATAGATCTGTACCCTTTGTCTTGTCTTAGGCTGTCGAGTCGCCTCCGACCCATAGAGACTCCATGGCCACATCTCTCCCAGAACGCCCCACTCTTCATCTGCAATCGTGCTAGTAGTGTATCCATAGAATTTTTTTGGTAAAAATACGGAAGTGGTTTATCTTTGCCACCGTCCGCAAATAAACTTGAGTCTCTGCCCTCAACTCTCTCCCGTGCCGCTGCTGCCCGGCACAGGTGAGTTTTGACTTATAGCAGATTGCCTTCCTCTAGCTGGCCGCTACCCAAGCTAGGAATGGAGTGGGTAGGCCTCTGCTTGACTCTCCCTCCCGTAGCTGAGACTGGTAGAGCACTGGAAACTCTCCAGGTGCGACCCTGAGAGGCGCTGTACCCTTTAAGCACCTGATATAATAATAATAATAATGTTGGTATTTGTTAAGTGCTTACTATGTGCAGAGCACTGTTCTAAGCGCTGGGGTAGATGCAGGGTAATCAGGTTGTCCCACATGAGACTCACAGTTAATCCCCATTTTACAGATGAGGGAACTGAGGCACAGAGAAGTTAAGTGACTTGCCCACAGTCCCACAGCTACCAAGTGGCAGAGCCGGGAATCGCTCAGCCTCACAGCACTAATAATAATGATAATAATAATAACTGTGGTATTTGTTAAGCACTCACTATGTGCCAGGCACTGTACTAAGAGAAACAGCGTGGCTCAGTGGAAAGAGCCCGGGCTTGGGAGTCAGAGGTCATGGGTTCTAAACCCAGCTCTGCCACTTGTCAGCTGTGTCACTTTGGACAAGTCACTTAACTTCTCTGTGCCTCAGTTACCTCACCTGGAAAATGGGATTTAAGATCGTGAGCCCCACATGGGACAACCTGATCACCTCGTATCCCTCCCAGAGCTTAGAACAGTGCTTTGCACATAGTTAAGTGCTTAACGAATACCACCATTATTATTATTACTAAATGCTGGGATCGATACAAGCAAACCTAATTGGACACAGTCTCTGTCCCATGTGGGGCTCATAGTCTTAATCTCCATTTTACAAATGAGGTAACCAAGGCGCAGAGAATGTTAATGTTAATGTTGGTATTTGTTAAGCGCTTACTATGTGCAGAGCACTGTTCTAAGCGCTGGGGTAGATACAGGGTGATCGGGTTGTCCCACGTGAGGCTCACGGTTAATCCCTATTTTACAGATGAGGTAACTGAGGCACAGAGAAGTGAAGTGACTTGCCCAAAGTCACACAGCTGACAAGTGGCAGAGCCGGGATTCAAACTCATGACCTCTGACACCCAAGCCCGGGCTCTTTCCACTGAGTCACGCTGCTTCTCTCCCTGCGTTCAGTGGAGTTTTCAGAGTTCACAGGTACACCATTCAAGACCCTTAATAGTAATCATACCATTAGTGGTTTTTATTGAGTGCGTATTGTGTACAGAGCACAATACTAAGTGCTTGGGACAATATAATACTACAGAGTTGGTTGGACATGTTCCCTGCCCACAAGGAACAAGAGAAGTGAAGTGACTTACCCAAGGTCACCCAACAGACAAATGTTGGAGTCAAAATTAGAACCCAGGCCCTTCAGGGAATGTGTCTGTTTATTGTTATATTGTACTCTCCCAATGCTTAGTACAGTGCTCTGCACACGGTAAGCTCTCAATAAATATGATTGAATGAATGAATGAATGAATCCATGAATGAATGAATCCCAAGCCTGTGCTCAATCTACTAGACAATGCTGCTTCACTCATGTACATTTCTGACATTTATTTGTTTATATTAATGTCTGTCTCCCCCTCTAGACTGCAAGCTCCTTATGGCCAGGGAAGATGTGCTCAGTATGCATAGAATGCACATGTGCATATTACAGAGCTTAACCCCTTACTACAGTGCTTTGCACACAGTAAGTGCTCAATAAATATGATTAAATGAGCATGTCTGCCAACTCTGTTGCCTAGTCCTCTCCCAGATGCTTAGTACAGTGCTCTGCACAGAGTAGGTGCTCACTGAATATCATTGACTGATTGATAGTTATTAGATATGCTCTGCCTTCAGATCCTATTAATTTTCAGGTTTGCCCCAAGAGCCCTTTTTTCAATAGTTCAGCACTTACTATGTGTCCAGCACTCTTCTAAGTGCTGGCTTACCTACAAGTTAATCAGGTTGGGCATAGTCCCTGTCTCACATGGGGCTCACAGCCTAAATTAGAGGGAGGAGGATTTAATCCTCATTTTACTGAGACACAGAGAAGTTAAGTGACTTGCTGTCACCCGTCGTCCGGGGACAGGTTCGTTTGGGAATCGGTGTGGTGAAAGAGACAGAGAGAGAGAGACCGGGGACAGAAAGGCTGAGTTTTATACAAAATTTATTTCCTGAAGTGAATTGAATTATTTGATTTTTTGGACATGGTGAATTATTTGATTATTTTTGGATGCGGTGAATTGAATTATTTAATGATATTAGAGCTTCCCTATCAGGAAGAATATACTTATGTGTTACTTGCGCGTGATGATGATGATGGTATTTGTTAAGTGCTTACTATTTGCCAACCACCATTTTAAGCTCTGGGGTAGATATAAGCAAATCAGGTTGTCCCATGTGGGGCTCACAGTCTTAATCCCCATTTTACAAAGGAGGTAAGTGAGGCACAGAGAAGTTAAGTGTCTTGCCCAAAGTCACACAGCTGACAAGTGGCAGAGCTGGGATTAGAGCCCACAACCTCTGACACTTTCCACTAAGCCACGCAAAAATACCCAGGTCCCACCAGGAAGGAATTCACTTATGGTTTGTTCGCATGAGGTGAGGCGGCTAGCTCTCACCCACGAGCACTTCCCCCTTGGGAAGAATCCACTTATGCATCACACACCCATGGCAAAGCGCCTGGCTTCCAGCCCCACGAGCGTTCAGTGGGACGGGACACTCACCCATCCCAGGGCTCCTCACTTGGTGCAGGCAGAGCGGGCATCTCATGCTCTGGGTAAAGGTGACCTGCAGCTGGCTGCTGCGGGTCTCAATCCACTGCGCAGAAGGTCAGAAGCCACAGGTATTTATCACCTGTGCTTCTAGGCCATTCTAGCTTCCGGCCTCAGTTTATCCTATCTCTACCCTCCTCCAATCAACCTAATTTGATTGGCACGGGGGCAAGGGACACCTTCTGTATTCCCAGCTTGGGCTGTTGATCTAACAGTTTCGGTTGTGGAAGTGGTATCCCATTCGCACTTCCGAGTTCCACCTGCTGGTTCAGGCAGTCATGAGATACCATTTGACCTTGAGATGGTGGGTACCCCGGGGTCACCTCGGGATACTTGCTCAAGGTCATACAGCAAACAATTACAGGAAGCAGCATGGCCTAGTGGATAGATCACATACCTGGGAGTCAGACGGATCTGGGTTTAAATACCAGCTCCGCCACTTCTCCGCTGGGTGACCTTCACTTCTCTGTGCCTCGTTCTGTGCCCCATGTGGGGTGGGGACTGTGCCTGAATATCCAAGCCCACTGAGGGCAGAGATCCTCTCTCTTTGCTGCTGATTTGAACTTTCCAAACGCTTAGTACAGTGCTCTGCACCCAGTAAGCACTCAATAAATACGATTGAATGAATGACTACCTTGTATCTACCCCAGTGCTTAAAACAGTGCCTGATACATAGTAAGCCCTTAACAAATACCATTAACAAAACTCCCCCCAAAATTGATAAAGCCAGGATTAGAACCTAGGTCTTCTGACTTCCAAGCCCATGCTCTTTCATCATCAGCAGAAGCGTCATAATAGTATTTACTGAGTGCTTACTATGTGCAGAGCACTGTACTAAGTGCTTAGAAAGTACAGTACAACAGAGTTGGCAGACACGTTCTCTCCCTACAAACCATTCTGATTCACTAACCTTAGCCTCGGTCATCAGAGCAGTCCCTCTGCCTTGCCCAGAGTATTGGTAGAGTGTTGGTAGTGCTCAATCAATCAGGGGTACTTATTGAGCACTTTCTGTCTGCAGAGCACTGTACTAAGCATTGGGAGAGTAAAATACAACAGAGTTGGTAGACACTTCCTCTACCCACGAAGAGCTTACAGTCTAGAGGAGAAGACGGACACTAAAATAAATTACAGATATGAACGTAACTGCGGTGGGGCTGAGAGTGGACTGACTGATGATGATGATGATGATGGTATTTGTTAAGCGCTTACTATGTGCCAAGCACTGCCCATTGGGTACAGATCCAAATGTGTAGGCAGCGCAGAAAGAAGGAGTAAGGGAAATGAGGACTTCACCTGAGAAGGCCTCTGGAATAGACGCGATTTTAGTAAGTCTTTAAAAGTGGGGAGAGTGGAGGTGGGGCATATATAAAGAGGGAGTTCTAGGCCAGAGGGAGGATATAGGCATGGGGTTGGTGGTGTTGAAAGTAATGATATTTATTAAGTGTCCATTTCAAAAAGAGCACTGTAGTAAGCATCCAAGGGAGTGCTTTGATGACTCTTCCATCGGGTTCACCAGAACTCAGCAAGAGCAACTTGAGAAGCAACATGGCCTAGTGGATACAGCACAGGCCTGGGAGTCAGAAGGACCCGGGTTCTAATCCCCACTCTGCCACTTGTCTGTTGTGTGACCTTGGGTGAGTCACAACTTCTCTGTGCCTCATTACCTCATCTGTAAAATGGGAGTTAAGACTGTGAGCACCCATAAAGGACATGGACTGTGTCCAACCACATTAACTTTTATCCACCGCAGGGCTCAATATAATAATGTTGGTATTTATGTGCTTACTGTGTGCAGAGCACTGTTCTAAGCGCTGGGGTAGATACAGGGTAATCAGGTTGTCCCACGTGAGGCTCACGGTTAATCCCCATTCTACAGATTAGGAAACTGAGGCACAGAAGTGAAGTGACTTGCCCACAGTCACACAGCTGACAAGTGGCAGATCTGGGATTTGAACCCATGACCTCTGACTCCCAAGGCCGGGCTCTTTCCACTGAGCCTGACACATAGCAAGTGCTTAACAAAGACCATTAAAAGGAGTGGCTTTTAACAGGCTGGGGCAAAACACCGTCTGACTTTTGGGTCTTATCGTTTCTGTCTGAAATTTTATCCTTCCAACCCGATCAGTTCAGTACTCTGCTCTCCCAGTTGAGAGACCACTAATTTTTGTGGTCTCAGAGCGCCTTCTGCTGGGGAGTTGGAGCAGAGATCCAGAAAGAAAGAGAGGAAAGAGAGAGAGAGAAAAAGAGAGAAAGAAAAAGAGAGACAGGAAGAGAGAATGAGAGAGAGAAAGAGAGAAAGAGAGAAAGAAAGGAAGAAAGGAAGAAAGGAAGAAAGGAAGAAAGAAAGAAAGAGAGAGAAACAGGACTGCAGGCCATTTTCCAAAGAAGACTCCACCTATCAGTCCCCTGTCACCTTTCTTTAACCTGAGTCCAGAGGAAAACTGACTTCTCCAACAGCCATTTCTCTAATCCTCATTGCTCCAGAAGTCCGTGATTACTACATCCAGTGACTCTGTCTTCCCTTTAATTAGCTTCCTTAGCAACGGTGCGTGTCATAGGGTACTCACTGTGCCTCGTTCTCGCCTGTCCTGCCCTCAATTCCCGGCCCACAACCTACCTCTGGCCTGGAATGCCCTCTCTCCTCATATCTGCCAAACTAGCACATTTCCCCCCTTCAAAGCCCTACTGAAAGCTCACCTCCTCCAGGAGGCCATCCCAAACTGAGCCCCCCTTTCTTCTGCTCCTATTCCCCTCCCCATCACCCCACTCCCTCCCTCTGCTCTACCTCCCTCCCCGCCTCACAGCACTTGTGTATATATGTGCATATTTATAGAGAAACAGCATGGCTCAGTGGAAAGAGCACAGGCTTGGGAGTCAGAGGTCATGGGTTCGAATCCCTCTCTGCCACTTATCAGCTGTGTGACTATGGGCAAGTCACTTAACTTCTCTGTGCCTCAGTTACCTCATCTGTAAAATGGGGGTTAAAACCGTGAGCCCCACTTGGGACAACCTGATCACCCTGTATCTACCCCAACGCTTAGAACAGTGCTCTACGCATAGTAAGTGCTTAACAATTACCAACAATATTATTATATTTATTTTATTAATGATGTGTATATATCTATAATTCTATTTATTTATATTGATGCCTGTCTGCTTGTTTTGTTGTCTGCCTCCCCCCTTCTAGCCTGTGAGCCCATAGTTGGGTAGGTATTGTCTCTATCTGTTGCCATATTGTACTTTCCAAGAGCTTAGTAAAATGCTCTGCACACAGTAAGCCTTCAATAAATATGATTGAATGAATGAATGGACTCTAGAATCTACACTCTGTGGTCTTCTAGTCTATAAATTCGTTGTGGGTAGGGAATGTGTTATCATATTGTACTCTTCCAAGAGCTTAGTACAGAGCTCTGCACACAGTGTTTAGTATGATTGACTGATTGATAAATTAACTTCCCTCTCTCAGCTCTTTTTTTGTTTGGTTGGTTGTTTTGTTTTGGGTAGAGTGGGTTGGGGTCAGAGAGCTGTTTAATAAATATCTGCAGGTTCCAGAGGAGTTTGGAAAAAGTCATGGACAAACGATCCATAATGGGCTAGGAGAGGGAAAGTTATGCGTGTAGAGGGATGTTGACTGGTCCATTCATAAAAACAGTGGGTTACAGCTCAAGAAATATCACCTGACTCTTCCAAACATCTTGATGGCACTATAGGAGACAGAATCCTGGCCTGGATGGACTAGTCGTCTCATACAGGAATAGTAATGGTATTTATTGAGCACCCAGAAGGCACTGTAGAAGCATTGGAAAAGTACGATAGAAACCAGAGGCACTTTCCCTGCTGACGAGATTATCTTTATAATAGAATACACTTGTACACACAAGTGCTGTCCTTGATCTTGTGAACTGAACACGCCTCACACCTGCTATGACACCCAAAACACCTGCCGGGTGAGTCGTCCAGCCCCTTCCCAGAATGCTCTTTGGTTCAGCCGACACACCTGCCTTCTTCACTACTCTAAGGTTCCAGCCCGTGTTTCGAGGGGGAAATGATACAATTCCATTTCTGTGGTTGAGGCAATAAAGGGGGGACATTGCAAAACTGTGGTGAGGCATCTTCTGTAAGCCAAGCATTACTAGAGTGAATGGGATGGTCTAAGACTGAAACAGGCTCTTACCTGTAGGAACAGGAAATTCAAATCTCAGCTTCCATTTGGATTTTGGGTTTTGTTTTTTTTTTTTTTACCTCAAAGGACTCATCTGCTCTTTAGTGCTTTCCTTTTCACCCATCTCAGTGGTTGGCCTTGCTTGCTTGGGGAGGTGCTTGATGAAGTGAGGGTCATGAACTAACTTTCCACACCTCTTTCTGTGGTTTCGATTGTTAGCTCTCCATTGTATAGTGAACTCCTTAAGGGCAGGGAAGGTGTGTTTTGCTTCTGATGTTGCCTCCCAAGGCGTAGTATAGTGATCTGCACTCAATAGGACCTCAATAAATACTCGTGATTGATTGGTTGATTAACGGATGGATTGTTCTAGGTTTATTTGAAAACACTAGAGAAGCAATGTGGCCTGATGGAAAGAGGACTGGCCTGGGAGTCTGAAGACTTGGGTTCTAATCCTGGCTTCACCACTTGTCTGCTATGTGACATTAGGCAAGTTGCTTAATTTCTCTGTGCTTCAATTACCTCATTTGTAAAAAAGGGGTTTAAGATCGTGAGCCTTATGTGAGACAGGGACAGTGTCTGACCTGATTATCTTGCTTAGTGCAGTTCCTGGCACCTGGTAAGGGCTTAACAAATATCATTTTTAAAAACCACTCAAATGTCTGATTGATTGTCAGTTAAAATCAGTGGATCTCAATTTACAGCCCTGCTGAGGCTTTAATTAGGTCCAGTCACCCAGGGATGCGTTATGAAATTGGCATGGCAAGAGAGAGAGAGAGACTGAGATCAGAAAGGCTTTATACAGAATTTATTCCACATGATGAATTGAACGTCCCTTTCTGAAAGGATATAATTAATTATTTTGGGTGGGGTGAATTGAACTTCTCTTTCGGGAAGAATATGATTATTTAAGTATCTGGAAGCGGCAAAATGAATTTCCCTTTCAGGAGGAAGATACATGTTACAGGGTATAAGCCCCGTGTGGGCAGGGATTGTCTCTATTTCTGAATTGTACTTTCCAAGAACTTAGTACAGTGCTTTGCACACAGTAAGCGTTCAATAAATACTATTGAATGTCACTTGCGCTTGGCAAAACACCTAACTCCCGCCCATAAACGCTTTCCATTCATTCATTCAATATTCAGTAGTATTTATTGAGCACTTACTATGTGCAGAGCACTGTACTAAGCGCTTGGAATGTACAAATCAGCAACAGATAGAGACAGTCCCTGCCCTTTGACGGGCTTACAGTCTCATCAGAGGAGACAGGCAGACAAGAATAATGGCAATAAATAGAGTCAAGGGGAAGAACATCTCATGAAAACAATGGCAAATAAATAGAATCAGTGTGATGTACATCTTATTAAACAAAATAAACAAAATAAATAGGATGATGAAGATATATACAGTTGAGCGGACGAGTACAGTGCTGAGGGGGTGGGACGGGAGAAGGGGAGGAGGAGAGGGAAAGGGGGGAGAAGAGGGTTTAGCTGCGGAGAGGTGAAGGAGGGGTAGAGGGAGCAGAGGGAAGAAGGGGGAGCTTAGTCTGGGAAGGTCTCTTGGAGGAGGTGAGCTTTAAGTAGGGATTTGAAGAGGGGAAGAGAATTAGATTGACGGAGGTGAGGCAGGGGGGCGTTCCAGGACCGCGGGAGGATGTGGCCCAGGAGTCGACGGCGGGATAGGCGAGACCGAGGGACGGTGAGGAGGTGGGCGGCAGAGGAGCGGAGCGTGCGGGGTGGGCGGTAGAAAGAGAGAAGGGAGGAGAGGTAGGAAGGGGCAAGGTGATGGAGAGCCTTGAAGCCTAGAGTGAGGAATTTATTTACGCCTTGTTGGCAACTTGGGGAGGCAGCAAGCTCCCACCCATGAACACTTCCCATTGGGGAGGAATCCATTTACGCATTACATGTCCGTGGTGAAGCGGCCTAGCTTCCAGCCCCACGGGCATTCAGTGGGACACTCGCCCATCCTGCGGCTCCTCACTTAGTGTAGGCAGAGCAGAGGTGATAGGCTGCTGGCTGCTGCAACTCTTGGATCCGCTAACCAGAAAGTCAGAGGCCACAGGTATATATTGCCTGTGTCCCCAGGCCATTCCAACTTCCTCAGTTCATCCTATCTCCACCCTCCCACCCGCCAAACCTATGTAGATTGGCACTGGGGTGAGGAACAATTTCTGTATTCTCGGCCTTGGCTGTCATTCTTGGTTTCGGTTCACTCCTGAGTTCCATCTTGCTGGCTCGGGCAGTCACGAGTTAGCATTTGACCTCGAGATGGTGGGTATGGGACAGGTCCTTACACACTCTCCAGGAACAGAGGATGGGCAAAAGAGTATGATCCTAACTCTCAACCACCAGGGCCAGGCCTCCCAAAAAGCCTGTGAGTCCTCCCCTTCCCCTGTTCCTTCCTCTCCCCTGACTGACTGGGCATCTCTCCACAGTGCTGATGAGAAGGTTTCTCAAAGGACTAATGTCTCCATTACCTGCAGCCTCCGAGGGGTGACTCGCCCACAAATACGAGTAGGCCAAGCCAGATTCACGTCACTAAGCATTCTTTCTTACAGCCGCTTTCCTAGCGGAAGCAAAATCCGGCATGCAAACCACGTGCAGAGCTCGGGCTGCTGCTGCCTCCACGAGAGGGACATCTGCTCCCCCTCTCTGCTCGGAGATGGGAGCCCTGCTTTCAGCACCCCTTGGTCCTCTTTTCTCCACCCCCATTCAGGAGCGGAGCTCAGCCGGACCCTCCCTCGGTGGCTCTTCCCCTCCCGCTCCATAGCACGTTCTCTTCTCACGGCAGCGGCGTCGAGGATCTGAGCTCTGTCCCCCCCAAACTCTGGGGTCGCAGCCTCGTGCTGACAACTAACCCAGGAGGGTGGGCCCCCACGTGCCCCAGCTGGAGGAGCCCATTCTGGGGGGCAGGGACCACCGGTTGCCTGTGGGAACCGATTGGCGGCCCAGCAACCGGTGGAAGGCCCGGGATAAATTAAGCCCGTGTGACCGTCTTGGGGAGGTACTATGTAAATGACCAAAGCAATAAAAGATAATAATAATAATAATAATGTTGGTATTTGTTAAGCGCTTACTATGTGCAGAGCACTGTTCTAAGCGCTGGGGCAGATATAGGGTAATCAGTTTGTCCCACGTGAGGCTCACAGATAATCCCCATTTTACAGATGAGGTAACTGAGGCACAGAGAAGTTAAGTGACTTGCCCACAGTCACACAGCTGACAAGTGGCAGAGCTGGGAGTCGAACCCATGACCTCTGATTCCGAAGCCCACGCTCTTTTCACTGAGCCACGCTGCTTCTCCAGCCACAGCAGGGACTGTCTCCATCTGTTACCAATTTGTACATTCCAAGCACTTAGTACAGTGCTCGGCACATAGTAAGCGTTCAATAAATACTATTGAATGAATATGCCACTGTGGACAGGGAATGTCACTGTTTATTGTTGCATTGCACTTTCCCAAACGCTTAGAACAGTACAGTAAGTGCTTAATAAATACAACTAAATGAATCAATGAATGACGTGCCCAGCGCTTGGACCTGTGGACCCTCTAGACTCTCAGCTCATTGTGGGCAGGGAATATGTCTACTAACTTGGTTAGAGCATTATATCTTACTCTCCCAAGCGCTTAGTACAGTGCTCTGCACACAGTAATACTAATAATAATTATGGTATTTGTTAAGCATATGGTATTTGTTAAGGTTTGGAGAAGCAGCGTGGCTCAGTGGAAAGAGCACGGGCTTTGGAGTCAGGGCTCATGAGTTCGAATCCCAGCTCTGCCACTTGTCGGCTGTGTGACTGTGGGCAAGTCACTTAACTTCTCTGTGCCTCAGTTCCCTCATCTGTAAAATGGGATTAAGACTGTGAGCCCCACGTGGGACAACCTGATTCCCCTATGTCTACCCCAGCACTTAGAACAGTGCTCGGCACATAGCGCTTAACAAATACCAACATTATTATTATTATTATTAAGCACTTACTATGTGCCAGGCACTGTTCTAAGCATTGGGTAGATACAAGATAATTGGTTTGGACACAGTCCCTCTCTCACATAGGGCTCATAGTCTTAATCCCTATTTTACGGATGAGGGAACTGAGTCACAGAGAAGTTAAATTCATTCATTCAATCGTATTTATTGAGCACTTCCTGTGTGTAGAGCACTGTATTAAGCTCTTGAAAAATACAATTTAGCAAAAGATAGAGACAATCCCTACCTAATAACGGGCTCACAGTCTAGAAGAGGGAGTGACTCACCCAGGGTCACACAGCAGACAAGTGGAAGAGGCAGGATTAGAACCCATGACCTTCTGACTCCCAGGCCTGTGCTCCATCCACTAAGCCATGCGTTCAATAAATACGATTGATGGATTGACTGTACGTTTGTGTAGAAAGGGAACATTTCTGCTAACTCTAGCA
Organism: Ornithorhynchus anatinus; assembly: GCF_004115215.2. Classification (NCBI taxonomy): domain Eukaryota; kingdom Metazoa; phylum Chordata; class Mammalia; order Monotremata; family Ornithorhynchidae; genus Ornithorhynchus; species Ornithorhynchus anatinus. The sequence continues at coordinate 68,839,319 of NC_041732.1, read as the reverse complement.
TATTGTCCTTTCCCAAGCACTTTATCCAGGGCTCTGCATACAGTAAGTGCCCAATAAGTATATTATAAAATTATTTATTTCTATTAATGTCTGTCCCCCCCCGACTGCAAGCTCGCTGTTGGCAGGGAACACATCTGCCAACTCTGGTGTACTGTACTCTCCCAAGCATTTAGTACAGTGCTCTGCACATAGTAAGTGCTCAATAAATACCATAGGTTGATTGAATAAATACTACTGATGATGATAGCCATCTGCAATTATTTTAAAGTCTGCCTCTCCCTCTGTTCTGTAAACTCCTTGTAAGCAGGGATCGTGTCTACCTACTCTATTGTACTTTACTCTCCCAAGAGCTTAATACAGTGCTCTGCAAACAGTCATCACTCAATTATTATTCTATTTATTTTATTCATGAAGTGTATAGATCCATAATTCTATTTATTCTGATGCTACTGATGCCTGTCCCCTTGTTTTGTTGTCTGTCTCCCCTCTTTTAGACTGTGAACCCGTAGTTGGATAGGGATTGTCTCTACCTGCTGTCCAATTGTACTTTCCAAGCGCTTAGTATAGTGCTCTGCACACAGTAAGCGCTCAGCAAATACGATTGAATAAGTGAATAAATATCAGAGGGATCATTTGATTGAACGTCGAACAGCAAAGCCGTGGGTAATGCCCCTTAGTAGCCAAAGTATAGGACCGGGGCCTCAGGGAACAGCGCCCAAGCTGGAAAGAGAAGGATCAAATCTCCAAGTGTGCTTTTAATGTTGCCATTAGGTGTGTGTTTATTTACAGCTCTGATTGGGTTCCGCAGGGTTTGCCTGGACTGACCTTATTCCCTTCCGTATTTGTGTTTTAATTACAGTTTGCGTATCGGTTTTCTCTCTGCACGTCCTCTACTTACTGTATTTACTTCTGTATTTAATATTTGCATGACGTTCAGTATTATGGTCTCCAACTATTTCATTCATTGCATTGATTTATATGAAAAGTATTTGTGGGGCATACTTTATGCCTTTTGTGTGACTCGTATTTATTACATTTACGCACTGCATTCATAATCTCCTTCCTTAAGAAACAACTCACACTGTAGCTTTCAGCCAAGACTCTCCAAGAGCTGCTTGCTGGTAAACAAAGTCACTAAAGGAGTCTGAAAGAGCAGATGGATTCACTGACGTGAAAATGCTTGGGAAATTAGTATCCTTTAGAAATATAAAGAATTAAGTACAATGAAGGATTTATTTTTAATGGTATTTGTTAAGCGCTTACTATGTACCAGGTAATGCACTAAGCCCTGGAGTAGACACAAGTTAATCAGGTTGCACGTAGTCCCTGTCCCACATGGGGCTCACACTTTTAATTCCCATTCTACAGATGAGGTAACTGAGGCCCAGAGAAGTGAAGTGACTTAGCCAAGGTCACACAGGGGACAAGTGGTCAAGTCTGGATTAGACCCCAGGTCCTCTGACACCCAGGCCTGTGCTCTTTCCACTAGACCTCACTTTTTTTTTTTTTGGCCGTGACTGAATTTTCCTTCAACTTTCACTAAAATATCTGGATTTCTCTGTCAAAATCCTGTAAGAGGTTGTCTGGAGCATTCTATTAATCAGTAGCCAGACACATCCTGTCAGTGACACGCAGGGGTCGAAAACTAAAGTTCACTGAGGGGGAAAAGAACACCAGCATCCTCTCAGATGACCCCTCTGACCTTCTCACCTCCATTCCACATGGCACATCCCCTGGCAGGAGTGTGCAGAAGGAATAGCAGGAGAAAACCTTCCTCTCATCGAACACCTCCTGGGAGAAAATGCCCTTTATACTTGGTATTGTGTCCAAGGCAACAAGAGACTCCTCCCTTGCCAGAGGAGATAATTTATTTGTAGGAATCAATTAATTGTATTTATTGAGCGCTTACTGTGTGCAGAACACTGTACTGAGCGCTTGGGAGAGTAAAATAGAACTGGTAGACACGTTCCACGAACACAATTATCTTATAGTCTAGAGGAGTGAATCAACAAACTCCCTGAGGGCTGAATGGGCAACTCTTAGTCTATCGGTCAATCAATCAATTGCATTTATTGAGCGCTTACTGGGTGCAGAGCGCTGTATTAAGCACTTGGGAGAGTACAATATAACAATATAGCAGAGTTGGTAGACACATTCCCTGCCCACAAAGAGCCTACCAACCAAAGAAGCTGGGAGTTAGGATCCCTGAGCATTATTGCCCCTAGAAATAATAATATCTGAACCTCTCTTGTTCACAGGATGTCAATTTAAAATGGCCAGCCACATCCCAGGAGCTTCTTCATATCTTTGAGCAAACTGACCTCATTTTACATTTTATCTTGCAAAATGCCGAGGGGAGAGGTTTATTTTCATAATCTTTTGAACAGGCACATCCTTTCCCTGATGATTATAATTTAGCAGCCTTGTTCTTTTCAGACCTCTCTGCTGCAAGGCTGCAGTGAACCAGCATGTTTTCTCTACTGTCTCCCTCCTCCAGACTGACTTTTTATTGAGCCTTCTCCTTTTGCCAAATTATGGGAAATGTACTTCCTGTTGGGGGTTTTTTCCCCATGAATTCCACATTAATATGCATTAATAGAGGAGCAGTGTGGTCTAGTGGAAAGAGCAGGAATCTAGGAGTCAGAGGACCTGGGTCATAGTCCCAGCTTCATCATGTGCCTGCTGTGTGACTTCAGGCAAGTCACTTAACTTCTCTGTGTCTCAGTTACCATATCTCTAAAATGGGAATTCAGTACTTATTCTCCTTCCTAATTATATTGTGAGCCCTGTGTGAGACAGGGACAGTGTCTCAGCTGTTTGTCTTGTATTTTCCCCCCTGTACTTAGAACAGTGCTTGACACATAACAATAATAATAATAATTATGGTACATCTTAAGTGCTTACTATGTGCCAAGCACTGTTCTAAGCACTGGAGTAGATACAAGTTAATTAGGTTAGACACAGTCCCTATCCCACATAGGGCTCACACTCTCAATCACCATTTTACAGATGAGGCAACGGAGGCTCAGAGAAATGAAGTAACTTGCCCAAGTTCACGCAGGAGACATGGCAGAGCAGAGAATAGAACCCAGATCCTTCTGACTCCCAGACCCGTCCTCTAGCCACTAGGCCACGCTACTTCACCTAGTAAGCACTTACCAAATACCACAATTACCACTATCATTATTATTCCCCATTTTACAGCCAGATGAAAGGAAGACCAGAGAGATTAAGTGACTTGCCCAAGGCCACACAGCAGGCCAGGGTCAGAGCTGGGCTTAGAACCCAGGTCTCCTGATCTCCCATTGAAATATTAGACCATATTGCATCATAATCGTGCTTCCCTATTGACTTTTCTTCTCAGAACTCCAACCACCTCTGGAAATTAAATGAAATAAAGATGGGGGTGACAATCTCTCCCCCTCCCCGCCGACCACCTACGTTTCAGGGGAGGGAGTTTCTGAATTCTTTCTTTGTGTGCTTCCTTCCAGGTTACCAATAACTTCCACTCAAATGAAATTCCAGATTCGTCTGACTGATCACAGCCTCCCTGCCCCTACACGGTCTAAGGTTCAGATTCGTTTCTAACTTTGCAAAGGTTCTAACTTTGCAAAAACTAGGACTTGGCCCCATTCCGAGCTGTAACAAACCGGTCTTATCCAGGAATTGTCCTTAGACAGCCCCGGAGATTATAAATAACTGCATGGCGGCGTTTGCCTCCATCTGAGGGTGTGTTTGAACAGCACGTACCCAAGTGAACCGACTGAAGCCTCTGGCTCCTTTGCCTTGTTATTGAATCTTTCAACCTATGGCATCAGCCGAGTTGTTATTCGCTGGAGGAGAGGAGGTGGGGGAGGTTGGGTGTTGGGGTCGGGCGGTTTGAATGTGTCCCATGTGACATTCCTGAACGAATCTTGCTCGACTTCGCCGGCCAGACAGTGCTCTAACTGCAGTCCTGAGAGGGAAGGGAAAGGTCACCTGCTAGAATTACTTAGATTAAACCAGGGCAAATTCAGGGTGATTCCTTAGGGACCTCAAACCCGTCACCTGTTTATCAGGTAAATCGATGCAGGGCGAGGAGCCCAGAAATGTGCCATAAGAGCTCGAAGAGAAAAAGCATCATTTGTCCCTTTTTTCTTTTAACCTTTAGCTGGTGGAGCTCAGGCCCTTTAAATGGCCTTCATCGTGCAGCCTTCCAGACCCCAGCTGTCACTAGGAAGCTGTCAGGACTTCTTTAGGAATTTGTTTTGCTTTGCTTTGTGGCTGCTGCTTCTCCCAGCTTATGTTTCCTCCTCGTGATTTCTCTTCCCATCACTGTGTGCAATGGCTTTGTAAAATTCTACCAGTCACAAAAATGTCAGCCTGCTTATAGAATTTTCCCATCCAGGCCCTCCTTTCCAGAATCATTCCACATATGTAGCTGATGGAGAGAAGTATCAGAAGCCTAAAGGAAATAGTACAAGCACTGTCAGTCACAGTTTCAGTTTTTAGTAAAATGCTTCTTTTAGTCACAGCCTGAGTTTTTTCAGGCTTGGCTCAAATTTTTTTTCTAGTCACTGAGCCTGTGAGCCTGAGATAAGTTGCATGGCTTATTATTATTATTAACAAAAATAATAATGATGATTATGGTACTTGTTAAGTGCTTACCAGGCAACAAGCATTGCTCTAAGCTCTAGGGTTAATTAGATTGAACACAGTCCCTTTCCCACATGGGGCTCACACTCTTAATCTCCATTTTACAGATTAGGTAACTGAGGACCAGTGAAGTTACTTGCCCAAGGTCACATAGAAGACAAGCGGCAGATCTGGGTTTCGAATCCAGTTCCTTCTGGCTCCCAGGCCCATGCTCTATCCACTGGGCCGTGCTGCTTCTGTATATTGGCCACCAAGTTTAAGATCCTAAGGCTCAGGGATCCCAGTGGAAAATCCTTTGCTTCGATTGCACATTGTCTGCATGAACTGAAATTTTCAGAGTGGAAATTTGAAGATCATTTGGAGTGCCAGACTCTGGACCAATCAATAGTATTTACTGAGCACTTACTGTGTGCAGAGCACTGTACTAAGCTCTAGGGAGAGTACAAGACCACAGAGTTGACAGACACATTCCCATATTAAACTTACATTCTAGAAGGGAGTTTACCATCCGAAGAGGATGCAAGCTACATGAATTTTATTCGAATGATCAACATTTGGAAAAAAAACCCTGATCTCTGTTGCTTCACACGCAGAGGGAAAATTATACTACTCCAGAGCAGGAAATGTGATATATAACTTAACAAATGTTATATATATTTGCTATATATTTGCATCTTGGCACAGAGTAAACATTTAACAAATGCTCTATGTATATAGTATAAGTGTTTACTACGTGCCAAGATCTGGGGTAGATACAGTTGAATCTGTTTGGACAGATTCTTGGGCTCACAGTCTAAGTAGGAGGGAGTAGGATTTAATCCTCATTTTACAGATGAGGAAACTGAGGCACAGAGAAGTGAAGTGACTTGCCCAAGGCCACAGAGCAAACATGTGGCAGAGTCAGACTGGAACCTAGGTCCTCTGACTTACTGGCCCATGCTCTTCCCACTAGGCCATGCTGCTTCTCTCTCTCATTTACCTTCATTGTGTGCTCCAGTACAGTGCTCTATCCACCTCAAGATGCTCAGAGAATAACACTGATGGATTGCTCCCGGAACCCAGTGTGGAAGTACAGCCCCTCCTCACCATCATATGCCTCGGCGCTTAGTACAGTGTCTCAGCTCTTAATACTGTGCCTGGCACAGAGTAAGTGCCTAACAAATACCATAATTATTATGATCATATATTATATTTGTATTTATTACATTATTTTAATTATTATCATACCAACTCACCTAACGTCTCTATGCCTCAGTAACCTCAGCTATATAATGGGGATTAAGATTGTGAGTCCCACATGGGACAGGGACTGAGTCCACCCCTAATTGTTTGTTGGTATTTGGTATTTGGAGCACTGTACTAACTGCTGGGGTAGATACAGGGTAATCAGGTTGTCCCACATAAGGCTCACAATTAATCCCCATTTTACAGATGAGGTAACTGAGGCCCAGAGAAGTTAAGTCACTTTCCCACAGTCACACAGCTGACAAATGGCAGAGCCGGGATTCGAACCCATGACCTCTGAGTCCCAAGCCCGGGCTCTTTCCACTGAGCCACGTTTCTCTCGTATCCATGCAAGCACTTAGAAAGTATCTGGCATGTAGTAAGTGCTTAACAAATACCACAGTTACTATCATTATTATTATTAGTGGGTGATTCTGCCCTCAAGCCAGAGCAGCGGCAGCTTCTAAGCACCTCTGGAAAGGACATTAAGAATGGTGCCAAGCACCCAGAGCGCCCAGAACCTAGGGCAAGGGCTAAGGACCCTTTTTTTATTTTATGGTCTTTGTAAGCGCTTTTTTCCCTGTAGTATCTGTTAAGTACTTACTGCAGCGTGGCTCGGTGGAAAGAGCACGGGCTTCGGAGTCAGAGGTCATGGGTTCGATTCCCGGCTCGGCCACCTGTCAGCTGTGTGACTGTGGGCAAGTCACTTCACTTCTCGGTGCCTCAGTTACCTCATCTGTAAAATGGGGATTAAGACTGTGAGCCCCACGTGGGGCAACCTGATTCCCCCATATCTACCCCAGCGCTTGGAACAGTGCTCGGCACATAGTAAACGCTTAACAAATACCAACATTATTATTATTATTATGCATGAGGCATTGTATTAAGCGCTGGGCTAGGTAAAGCTAATCAGGTTGGACACAGTCCCCATCCCGTAGGGGGCTCACACTCTTAATCTCCATTTTACAGATGAGGTAACTGAGGCCCAGAGAAGTTAAGTGACTTCCCCCAAGGTCACACAGCAGCAAAGTGGCAGAGACAGGATTAGAACCCAAGTCCTTCTGACTCCCAGGCCTATGCTCAACCCACAAAGGCCATGCGGATGCACGATTGGGTGTTACGGAGCCCTCGGCCCCAACCCCTCCCCCCACTAGGCTGTGAGCACGATTAACACTGTTTATTGTTGTATTGTTCTTTTCCAAGTGCTTAGTACAGTGCTCTGCACACAGTAAGCACTTAATAAATATGATTGAATGAGTGAATGAATGAATGAACCTCTCAAGGACCACTCCAGAGGTGCCTGCTGTAAACCCGACGAAGGGCAGGGACTGTCTCTATCTGTTACCGATTTGTCCATTCCAAGGGCTTAGTACAGTGCTCTGCACATAGTAAGAGCTCAATAAATACTATTGAATGAATCCACGGCTTGGGGAGAGGTGCAGCCTGGCTGCTCTTCTCCCCGCTCCTTCAGGGGTCCCTCAGCCGCCGTCCTCTGGAGGAAACCGCTCCGACTCTCCGGCTTCCTCCCTGAGTGGCCCTTGGGAAAAGTTAAAAGTTCCCTAAGAGAAATGATCATGTCATCTTGTTTACCGACCCAGATGATCCTCTTTTCCAGTCCTGTTTGCTTTTTGGCTTTTCTCATGGCGTCAGGCCCAGTCTATTTGGGTTAGAATATGCCGCAGCAGCATGTCAAATTGATTACTCAATTTTCCTCTCCTGCCTTTTTCCTTGTTTTAATCATTTTTGCTATTTGCCCAGAGATTATTGGATCTCAATCTGGGCCACACAAGCAGGATAAAATGCTGCTGCTGTTGCTTTCCGTTCAGTGTCCTCAACGGGCACTAGGGCATCCTGGCTGCTGAAGAAAAATTGATCTCTTGTCTTTTCTTGATGGCCCCTTATCCGGGGAAATCAGTATGACTCCGCAGATTTGTTTTTGAGGATTGAAATAAAGATCGGTCTCCAAGCTGAGTCCGCTGCTTCTCCAGCTAAAAAAGGGACCGGGCATGAGCCCATAATAAGCAAGTGAGCACCCACTGGGCCCAACGCATGGTACCAACCATTTGGGAAAATGCAACAAAAGCCCTAGACAGGTTCTCTGCCCACCAGGAGCTTACGTTCTGGCATTCATTAAGTGGGGTTTTTTTTAATTTTTTTGTAGTTAAGTGCTTGCTGTCTGTCAGGCACTGGAGCCGAACACAATCCATTCAGGTTGGACACAGTCCTTGTCCCACATGGGGCTCACAGTCTTAATCCCTATTTTACAGATGTGATAACTGAGGTGCAGGGAAGTTAAGTGACTTGCCCAAGGTCACACAGCAGAAAAATGGTGGAGATGGATTAGAGCCCAGGTCTTTCTGACTCCCAGGCCTGTGCTGTATCCACTAGGCCATGCTGCTTCTCAAATGGAACAAAGGGGAGAAGAAACGCCTAATGGATAAAGCACGGGCCTGAGAGTCAGAAGGACTATGTACTAATCCCGGCTCCGCTACTCGTCTGCTGTGTGACCTTAGGCAAGTCACTTAACTTCTCTGGGCCTCGGTTACCTCATCTGTAAAATAGGGATTAAGACGCCAAGCCCGATGAGGGACATGGACTGTGTCCAACCTGATTACTCTGTATCTACCCTAGCACTTTATACAGTGCCTAGCACCTAGTGAGTGCTTAGCAAATACCATAGTCGTTATTATTAATTATTACTCATTTTTATGAGAGCTTTTTGAAACTTCCCTCTAGCTGTCAGTCCTTTCTCTCTTAGATTGTCGGGTTTTGGAAGGCCAGGGATTATGATGGTTTTTACCTGTTTTTTCAATCTCCTCTAATAATAATGATAATATTGTGGTATTGTTAAGTGCTACTATATGTCAATCACTGTACTAAGTGCTGGAGTAGTTACAAGATAGTCATGTCCCACATGGGTCACACAGTTTAAGAAGGAGAGAGAACAGGTATTAAATCCCAATTTTGCAGATGAGGGAATTTAGGTCCAGAGAAGTAAAGTGACTTACCCACGGTCACACAGCAGGCAAGGGGTGGAGCTGGAATTAGAAGCCCGGTCCTCTGACTCCCAGGCCTGCGCTCTTTCCACTTTAAAAAAAAAAAAAAATGGTACTTGCTTTTTGATTTGCTTGAATCTACCCCAGTGCTTAGTGCAGTGCCAGGCACAAAGTAAGTGCTTAACAAATACCATCATCATCGTTATTATTACTATTACTAAGCGCTGAGGTGGACACAAGCAAATTGAGTTGGACACAGTCCCTGCCCCAAGTGGGGCTCATAGTCTCAATATCCATTTTACAAATGAGGAAATTGAGGCGCAGAGACCCTAGGACCATCGTGTCTCCTTGCTGCCCCCCGGGGTGGTTGGAAAATGCTCTCCACCTTCCATAGTCATAAAACAGAAGTGTGGCTTCTGCCCATGCTCACTTCAGCAAATAAGTAGAGCACTGGCGGGAGGAGAAGAGGTGTCATTTTTGATTCCTGCCACCCACTGAACTAATGATTTTATAAAAGCCAACTTAACTCTGACATCTCTTGCCTGAGTCATAGCTGATATTCCAAGCCCTCCACTGGAGAGTTCTAATTGAGATCATTGTTCCCCATCTGCATTGCCTTGCGCTTGTTCACATCCTGAAGTTCATCTGGCATTGTTCAGCCCACTCACTCAGTTTTATGAGGTCTTCTTGGAGCTTATCCCTATCTCTATGGCATTTCAACATTTGGTAGAACTTAGAGGCATCTGTAACCTAGGAGATTTCACTGCTTGCTCCCTCTACCAGATCATTTATGAAGATGGGAGGCCAAAATTAATCCTATTACAGATCTCTGGGGAACCCTAATTATTTTCACTTCAACATCCCGCAAAAAGGCCATTTATTCCTATCCTTGTTTCCTACTTTTTCTATCTCCTTTTTTTTAAATGGTATTTGTTAGGTACTTTCTACGTGCCCGGCACTCTACTAATTGCTGGGGTAGATACAAGGTAATCAGGTTGGACACAGTCCCTGTTCCCGATTAGACTGTAAGCCCGTCATTGGGCAGGGATTGTCCCTATCTGTTGCCGAATTGTACATTCCAAGCGCTTAGTACAGTGCTCTGCACATAGTAAGCGCTCAATAAATACTATTGAATGAATGAATGAATGAATGAATGAACATAGGGCTCACAGTCTCAATCCCCATTTTATAGCTGAGGTAACTGAGGCAGGGAGAAGTTAAGTGACTTGCCCAAAGTCATACAGCAAACAAGTGGTGGAGCTGGGATTAGAACCCAATTTCTTCTGACTCCCAGACCCAAACTCTATCCACTAGGCCACATTGCTTCTTGACTGATTCTTTTCTCCAATGCCACTCCACTGGACTGAACACTTCTTGGGAGCAGGGGTCGTATCTACCAGTTATCCTGTACTTTCTCCTTAAGCGTTTAGAACAGTGCGCTGCACACAATAAGCACTCATTATCTACCATGGATTGATTGACTGATGGACTGCCGGGATTACTCAGTTTTCTCAAAGCCCATTGTGTAGAACCTTGCCACTTTTGCAAATTGAAATATGTTTTGTCTACTGGTTCCCAGCCCTTCGTACTCAAAGAAGGTTCCATTCCTTCCCCCTTCAGACCAGCGCTCTCCCCATCTTCAAAACCCAACTGAAATCACATCTCCTCTAAGAAACCATCCCTAACATCTCATCTTCCCATCTTAAATAATACTAATAATAATGTTGGTATTTGTTAAGCGCTTACTATGTGCAGAGCACTGTTCTAAGTGCTGGGGTAGATACAGGGTAATCAGGTTGTCCCACATGAGGCTCACAGTTAATCCCCATTTTACAGATGAGGTAACTGAGGCACAGAGAAGTTAAGTGACTTGCCCACAGTCACACAGCTGACCCAACGGCTGTCTTACTGGTACAGGCTCTTATAATATCCCGACTGGATTATTGTATCACCTTTCTCTCTGATCTCAACTTCCTCCTGTCTCTCCCCGCTCCAGACTATTCTTCATTCTGCTGCCCGGCTCATCTTCCTTCAGAAACGCTCTGGGCATGTCACTCCCCTTCTTAAAAACCTCCAGTGGTTGTCTATCAACCTCCGCACGAAACAAAAACTCCTCACTCGTGTCTTCAAAGTTCTCCATCCCCTTGCCCCCTCCTACCTCTCCTCTCTTCTCTCTTTCTACTGCCCACCCCGTGCTCTTCACTCCTCTGCCGCTCACCCCCTCACGGTCACCGTTCGCGCCTGTCCCGCCGTCAACCCCTGGGCCACGTCCTCCGGCTGTCCTGGAAAGCCCTCCCTCCTCAACTCCACCAAACTAATTCTCTTCCCCTCTTCAAAGCCCTACTTAGAGCCCACCTCCTCCAAGAGGCCTTCCCAGACCGAGCTTCCCCTTTTCCCTCTGCTCCCTCTGCTGCCCCTCTACCCCCCTTCACCTCCCCTCAGCTAAGCCCCCTTTTGCCCCCCTTTCCCTCTGCTCCTCCCCCCCGCCTTCCCCTCCCCTCAGCACTATCCTGGTCCGCTCATTTGTACATATTTTTTATTACCCTATTTATTTTGTTAATGAGATGTACATCCCCTTGATTCTATTTATTGCTATTGTTTTAATGAGATGTCCATCCCCTTGGTTCTATTTATTGCTATTGTTTTTGTCTGTCTGTCTCCCCCGATTAGACTGTAAGCCCGTCAGTCGGCAGGGACTGTCTCTATCTGTTGCCGATTTGTACATTCCAAGTGCTTAGTACAGTGCTCTGCACATAGTAAGTGCTCAATAAATACTATTGAATGAATGAATGAAAGTGGCAGAGCTGGGATTAGAACCTATGACCTCTGACTCTCAAATCCGGGCTCTTTCCACTGAGCCACGCTGCTTCTCCCTTGACTTTCAAATTGTCTGTACACCTGGTTCTATACCCTTTAAGCACTTCGTTAATCACCTCACTCCCAGGCTCAGAATACCTATGTCCATATCCTTATACTCTGCTGCTTCCCCTAATTGTAATTTATTTTAATGCCCATCTTCTCCACTAGATTGTAGCTCTTTGAGGGCAAGGATCACGTCTAGCAACTCTACTGTATTGCACTCTCCCAAGCAGTTGGTACAGTAAGCACTAAATAAATACCACTGATTGATCTTTCGATTAAGTAAGTCCGAGCCTTTATCTGTCCTGGTTGACTCCACAATTAGTTGTTCCAGAAAGAAGTCATTTGTCCTATCCCCAAACCTGTCTGCTACTTCTCTTCCTGATGGGTTTTTCAATTAGGTGAATATAAATTGAAGTTTCCCACTCTTACTCACTGCTCTAGTTTTATAGCTTCCACAAGGTCTTCTGAGATTTTCTGACTACTTTCCTTAATGGGATAAGGTGGTTTAAGGAACTCTCCCATGATATTATTTTGGTTTAAATATCTCCCACGCCCTTCTGTATCACCCTTGCATTTAGATTTGCTCCCTTTATTCACCCTTCCCTGGGCCCCACAAAACTTAGATACAGATCTATAATTTATTTATTTATTTGTATTGATGTCTGCCTCCCCATTTGGACTGTAAGATCCTTGTGGGTAGGGAACGTGTCTACCAACTCTGTTATATAGTACTCCTCCAATTGCTTATTACAGTGTTCTGCACACAGTAAAAACTTAATAAATATGATTGATTGATTGATTGACCAAAGTTTGAAAATTCTAGCCAAAGGGATTCCATGCTATTCCTTATCCACCTGTCTATAAACATGTCTACTTGACTCTATTGTATTGTGCTCTCCCAAGTGTTTGGTCCAGTGCTCTGCCCACAGTAGTCAATAAATACCATTGATTGATTGATTGATCCACTAGGACTTTTTAAATTATGACTCTTTATGTTGATTTACACATACAGAGTCAAGCCATACCTAGATACTCATTCTGGTCTTTCCCATAGAGTTTGTCATCAGACAGCATTGTTTCCCATTTATTTTTTCCCGCCCCCAAGTTTCAGGAATGCCAATTATGTCAAGATCCTCATTAGCCATCGAGCATTCTAATTCACCCATTTTATTCTTTAAGCCCTTAACATTAGTGTTGAAGCATATGTGCATTTTGGCTTTGCTGTCCTGCAAATGTCATCTATCAGTTTCCCTATTAGCTGGTCGATCTAATTTGCCCTTATCCTTTTTCGCAAATGCCCTGCTTTATTCCCTCCAGGAGGTTTGGGGGGATTGAGAGGCTTCCTCATGAGAGATCGAAAACTCTTACGTCTGTAAAGATGCAGGCCGAGAGGGGAAGTTTACAAGGTCTACAGAATGATGAATCAATCAATTAATCATATTTAATGGGTGCTTACTGTGTGCAGACCCCTGTCCCAAGCGTTTGGAAGAGTACAATATAACAGAGTTGGCAGATACACTCCCATCCAACAACGACCTTACAAGTCTAAAGGCGGAGACATACATTAGCATAAATAAATTATGGCTATGTACTATGGGGCTGATGGTACGAAGGGTACAAATCCAACTTGAAGGGCAATACAGAAGGGAGTGGAAGAAGAGGAAATGAGGGCTTAGTTGGGAAGGTCTCCTGGAGGAGACCTTCAATAAGGTTGTGGACAGGGTGAACAAAGAATTGTTATTCACCAAATCTCTTTAACACCGGAACAAGGGAACAACCAGTCAAGCTTGACAGTGGAAGATTCCAACCAAATAAATAAAAAACAAAAGGTGGCAAGCATGTGGAATTTATGACCACAGGAAGTTATGCAAGCAGAAAACATCAGTAGGCTCAAACATGCTTAGTACAGTGCTCTGCACAGAGTAAGTGCTCAATAAATGCATTTGATTGATATATGGAGGAGCATTTCTTAATGGGCTACTAGAAGGAGAGTTGGTAATGTAAAAGGGAAAAGTGAGAAATATTAGATAATAATAATTGTGATATGTGTTAAGTGCTTACTTTGTGCTAGGCACTCTACTGAACGCTGGGGTAATTATGTCCCTGTCCTACATGGGGCTCACAGTCTCAATCCCCATTTTACAGATGAGGTAACTGAGGCACAAAGAAGTGAAGTGACTTACCCAAGGTCACACAACAGGCAAGTGGCAGAGCAGGATTAGAACCCATGATCTCTGACTCCCAAGCCTGTGCTCTATCCACTAAGCCATGTTGCTTCTCAACTGGCTGATCACTAAGCATTAGATGGTCATTCCCTAAGCATGGGCTCTAATCCCATCCCCGCCACTTGTCTGGGAGACAGACATCAATACAAATAAATAAAAATTACAGATATGTACATCAGTGCTGTAAGGCTACGAGGGGGGAGGAACAAAGGGAGCAAGCATCCCGGCTCTGCCATTTGTATCCCGGCTCTGCCATTTGTCAGCTGTGTGACTGTGGGCAAGTTACTTAACATCTCTATGCCTCAGTCACCTCATCTGTAAAATGGGGATTAATTGTGAGTCTCACGTGGGACAACCTGATTACCCTGTAGCTACCCCAGGGCTTAGAACAGTACTCTGCACATAGTAAGCGCTTAACAAATACCAACATTAACATTAAGTCAGGGTGAAGGGAGAAGGGGAATGGAGGGCTTAGTCAGGGAAGACCACCTGAAGGAAATGTGCCTTCAGTAAGGCTTTGAAGGCAGGTGGGGAGAATAAAATGTAAAACTCCATTTTATAAATGAGGAAACTGCACCCCCCATTAGCTTCCCCCTCCATTCCCTTACTCCTTATTTTGTCACTCTAGAGCGCTTCCCCAGCCCATGCCTTGGGAAGGAAAAGCCCTGCCACTGTGTGCCCAAGACTGTGGACTAAGCAGTAATAATAGAAATAATATTAGTAATAGTATTTAAGTGCTTACTAACTGGCAGGTACTGTAGTAATCTCTGTGGTGAACATAAGCAAATCAAACTGAACACTGTCTATATTCTTCGTGGCATTCACAGTCTTAATCTCCATATTATGGTTAGGGTAACTGAGAAGTGAAGTGACTTGCCCGAGGTCACACAGTAAGTAATCGATAAAGCCGGGATTAGAACCCAGGTCCTTCTGACTTCCAGGCCCATGTTCTATCCATTAGGCCTCTCTGCTTCTCAATTTTGCCCAGTCTTTGCTTGATAAGCTATCTGGACCTTATTAATAATAATAATAGTGGTATTTGTTAAGCACTTACTATGTGCCAGGCACTGTACTAAGCACAGGGGTAGACACAGGTTTATCAGGTTGAATACAGTCCCTGTCCCATATGGAACTCACAGTCTCGATCCCATTTAGACTGTAAGCCCATCAATGGGCAGGGACTGTCTCTATATGTACATTCCAAGCGCTTAGTACAGTGCTCTGCACATAGTAAGCGCTCAATAAATACTATTGAATGAATGAATTTTGCAGATGAGATACCTGAGGCACAGAAAAATGAAGTGACATGTCCAAGGTCACAAAGCAGATAAATGGCAGAGCGGGGATTAGAACCCATGACCTTTTAACTGTCAGGCCTGTGCTCTATCCATTACGCCATGCTGTGTTCTTGCCAATTAGCTGAGCGTCAGAATCTCTGCGGACAAGAAAGTCTCTTGGCCTGGTCCTGGTATTGATTTTACCTTGTTTGTACTCTCCCTTTAGTACAATGCTCTGCACACAGTAAATACTACTGATTAAATACAGGTATTTAAATGGGCTTGGAAAGCTCACTGCCTTACAGAGATCATAGGTATTTTGTAGGAAAGAAACAAAAATGAAGCCAAAGTTAGGGCAAGGCCAGCTGCGGTGGCTATAACAGAAAATGGGTTGTGGATCATCCTTAATAATAATAATAATGTTGGTATTTGTTAAGCGCTTACTATGTGCCGAGCACTGTTCTAAGCGCTGGGGTAGACACTGGGGAATCAGGTTGTCCCACGTGGGGCTCACAGTCTTAATCCCCATTTTACATCCTTCTGTCTTAATCCCCATCCTTCTGTCTCCCATGCATCATAAGGGATTATTTCCTGGCTCTTTAAGATCATTATGGGCAGGGAATGAGTCTGCTAATTTCTCTTGAATTGTACTCTCCCGAGTGCTTAAAACAGTGCTCTGCATATAGTAAACACTCAATAAATACCATTGATTGATTGATTCTCCACTGACTCACCCTAATTGTCCTCTCCCAAGCATTTAGTACAGTGCTCTGCACACGCAATAGGCACTCAATAAATTCCACTGATAGAAGCAGCTTGGCCTAGTGGATAGAGTACAGGCCTGGGGGTCAAAAGGATCTGGGTCCTAATCCCAGCTAGTGACAGTGTCTGACGTGTTACCTTGGGGAAGTCACTTCTCTTCTCTGTGCCTCAGTTCCCTCATCTGTAAAATGGGGATTAAGACTGTGAGCCCCATGTGGAACATGAACTGTCCAACCTGATTCATTCATTCAGTCGTATTTATTGATTATCTTATGTCCACCCCAGCACTTACTATAGTACCCAGTACATTTTCTTGTCTTATGCTGTCAAGTAGCCGCCGACCCATAGGGACTCCATGGACACATCTCTCCCAGAATGCCCCACCTCCATCGGCGATCGTTCTGGTAGTGGATCCATAGAGTTTCCTTGGTAAAAATACAGAAGTGACTTAACATTGTCTCCTTCCATACAGTAAACTTGAGTCTCCGCCCTCGACTCTCTCCCACGCCGCTGCTGCCCAGCACAGGTGAGGTTTGACTTGTAGCCGATTGCCTTCCACTTGCTAGCCACTGCCCAAGCTAGGAATGGAACGGGTAGGCCTCTGCTTGACTCTCCTTCCCATAGCCGAGAATGGTAGAGGACTGGAAACTCTCCAGGTGTGAGAGGGGGCCTAGCACATACTAAGCACTTAGCAAATGCCATAAAAACAAAACAAAAGAAATTGATAGACTGATCGATGATTGATCCTGGGACATTTTGCCCTCTATTGGGCTGGTCAACCACTCTGACCAAGGAGGCAGAATCATTCAAGGGTTTAGAATTAAAGAGGCCTGTGGAGGCCAAAGTCCTAAGTCCCACAAGTGCTGACCAATATTAATTCATTCAGTAAGTCAGTCGTATTTTTTGAGAGTTTACTGTGTTCAGAGCACTGTACTAAGTGCTTGGGAGAGTCCAATATAACAATTAACAGACATGTTATCTGGCTCAACGCCTGGCCAGGCCCAGTGGGGAATGATAATGCAGAGACTGCCCAGAGATTCATGCTTGTGGGAATCTTATTATTGTTATTATTAATAATAATAATTGTGTATTTGTTAAGTGCTTACTGTGTGCCAGGCACTGTACTGGTGCTGGGGTAGTTACAAGATAATCTGGTTGGACATAGTCCCTGTCCCACATAGGGCTCACAGTCTTAATCCCTATTTGACAGATGAGGAAACCGAGGCACAGAGAAGTTATGTGACTTGCCCAAGGTCACAGAGCAGACAAGTGGAAGAGCAGTATTTGAACCCAGGTCCTTCTGACTGCCAGGCCTATAATCTACCCATTAGGCCACACTGCTTCTATCAGTAATATTTACTGACCACTTGCTGTTTGTGCAGAGCACTGGACTAAATGCTTGGGAGAAGATGTGTGGGACATGAGACAGAGGCGAAATTAGAACCCCAATCCTTCTAACTCCCAGGCCTGTGCTCTACCACTGAACCATGCTGGTCTAATCCTGGCTCCGCCACTTGTCTGCTGTGTGACCTTGGGCAAGTCACTTCTCTTCTCTGTGCCTCAGTTACCCCATCTGTAAAATTGGGATTAAGAGTGTGAGCACTAGATGGGACAGGGACTGTGTCTAACGTAATTACTTTGTATCTACCCCAGAATTTAGTACAGTGCCTGGCAGATAGTAGGTGATAGACATCCTCCTGTCTCTCCCTGTTTCAGTCTATACTTCAATCTACTGCCTGGATTATCTTTCTACAGAAATGCTCTGGGCGTCACCTCCCTCCTCAAAAATCTCCAGTGGTTGCCTATCAACCTCCGTATCAAGCAAAAACTACCGACTATTGGCTTCAAAGTTCTCCATCCCCTTGCCCCCTCCTGCCTCACCTCCCTTCTCTCCTTCTACAACCCAGCCCACATACTCCACTCCTCCAGTGCTAACCTTCTCACTGTGCCTCGTTCTCGCCTGTCCTGCCCTCAACTCCTGGCCCACGCCCTACCTCTAACCTGGAATGCCTTCCCTCCTCACATCTGCCAAGCTACCACACTTCCCCCCTAAAAAAGCCCTACTGAAAGCTCACCTCCTCCAGGAGGCCTTCCCAGGCTGAGCCCCACTTTTCCTCTGCTCCTCCTCCCCTCCTCCCCTCCCCATTCCCCCTACTCCCTCCCTCTGCTCTACCCCCTTCCCCTCCCCACAGCACTTGTGTATATTTGTATATATTTATTACTCTATCTTATTAATGATGTACGTATCTATAATTCTATCTATTTTGATGGTATTGATGTCTGTCTATTTGTTTTGTTTTGTTTTCTGTCTCCCCCCCTTATAGACTGTGAGCCCGTCGTTGGGTAGGGATTGTCGAATTGTACTTTTGCCGAATTGTACTTTTCAAGCGCTTAGTACAGTGCTGTGCACACAGTTAGTACTCAATAAATACGACTGAATGAATGAATGAATGAACAACCCCTCTCCCCTCCTTCAAAACCTTATTGAAGTCATATCTCCTCCAAGAGGCCTTCCCTGACTAAGCTCCACTTTTCCTCATCTCCCACGCCCTTCTGCATCACCCTGACTTGCTCCCTTTGCTCTTCCCCCCACTCCCAGCCCCAAAGGACCTATGCACATATCTGTCATTTTATTTATCCTTTTGCTCTTCCCCCTGCTCAACCCCAAAGCACTTATGTACATATCTATATTTTATTTATTTGTAATTATGTCTGTTTCCACCCCCCCAGACTGTGAGCCCACTGTGGGCAGGGAATGTCACTGTTTATTGTTGTATAGTACCTTCCCAAGGGCTTCGTACAGTGCTCTGCACACAGTAAGACCTCAGTAAATACGATTGAATGAATTAATGCTTAACAAATACCACAATAATATGGAATAATAATACCACATATAATAATAAATTATTATTATTAAAGGGATCCTTGTGCCCAGGGCTATTTCCAGTGGAAGTTGGGACTCTCTTGGGGCTGCACGCTAACACACCCTGAGATTGCTTCAGAAGTTTGCCGTCGTCATTCCTGACTCATAGATTCGGTACTACTGAAGGGCATAGGAAGCTTTTGAGGTTCAGCTAACCAGTCCGGCACCCTAAGGTCGGCTGCTGAGGTTTGGCTGGAATGTCCAACGCCCTACTCCCTCCCCGTGACAGTGAATCTCGGACTAAATTTGCAGGTTCTACACATGCACACACTTTCTCTCTCTCTCCCTCTCTCTCTCTCTCTCTTTCTCTCTCTCTCTCTCTCTCTCTTCATGTACCTTCTTTGGTTATAAAATAGACACAAAACAGAGAAGCAGCACGGCATAGTGGATAGAGCTTGAGCCTGGGAGTCAGAAGACCGTGGGTTCTCTAATCCTGCCTCTGCCACTTGTTCATTCACTCAATAGTATTTATTGAGCTCTTACTGTGTGCAGAGCACTGTACTAAGCTCTTGGAATGTACAGTTCGGCAACAGATAGAGACAATCCCTGCTCACTACGGGCTCACTTGTTTGCTGTATGACCTTGGGCAAGTCACTTCTCTGTGTTTTAGTTCCCTCATCTGTAAAATGGGGATGGAGACTGTGAACCCGACATGGGACAGGGTCTGTGTCTAACCCGATTTGTTTGTATCTACCCCAGCGCTTAGTACAGTCCCTGGCACATAGTAAGCACATAACAAATATCACAATTATTATGGAGAAGCAGCATGGCTTAGTGGATAGAGCATGGGCCTGAGAGTCAGAAGGTCATGGGTTCTAGTCCCAACTCCGCCACATGTCTGCTGTACGACCTTGGGCAAGTCACTTCACTTCTCTGTGTCTCAGTTACCTCATCTGTAAAAGATGTGGATTAAGAGCGTGAGCCTCATGTGGGACAGGGACAGTGTACAACCCGCTCAACTTGTATCTACCCCAACACATCGTAAGCATTTAACAAGTACCATAATTATTATTAATATTATTAGGGCCGTGGCCCCCAGAAGCTGATCTCATTTGCTCTGAACAATCTGATCCTTTCATTCATGTTCTTCCAACAGGAACAGCGTGCATCCCCCTCTTCTAATCTCTACCTGGCCCTGTCAACACCCACTCCCACAAAATTCCTGGAGGCTGTAGAGTTCCATAGGAAGCTTCCTTTGCAGGGGTGCTCTGCTCTGCTTGCCTTTCAGCTGACTGGCCCCCTCTAGTCTGTAAGCTCACTGTGGGCAGGGAATGTGTCTGTTTGTTGTTGTAGTGTACTCGCCCAAGTGCCTAGTATCCTCAGCGTACCCAGAGACCACAGTCATAGGATAGAGCCAATCTTGTCCACTGGTAATTGATTACAATTCTTCCAAGAGATCTTCCCAGAGTAGGCCCTAATTTACTCTTCTCCCACTCCCTTCTGCGTCGCCCTTGCACTTGCACCCTTTATTCACCCCGCCAGTAGCCCACATCACTAAATTTATTTATATTAATGTCTCTCTCCCCCTCTAGATTGTAAGCTTATTGTGGTGAGGGAACATATCAACAAACTCTGTTTTAGTGTACTCTCCCAACTGCTCAGTAAAGTGCTCTATACGCAGTGTTCCGCACATAAATAAATATGACTCATTGATTAAGAGCAGGAGTCTTAGCCACACTGGCTTGGCAAATCAATGAAGCGTAAAGGGACAGAGAAGAAAAAGTAATTAATAACCGATTGATACTAAGGGGAAGAATCCCGCCAGTGCTGAGGGTTCTAGAATGCTAAACCAGGCAGAACAGTCCTGGCACATCTCTTATTATCATCTCTCCCCTCCCTGCCTTGCTTCTCTGGCATCAAATTTTAGGTTATTGAGGCCTTTAAGAAGAAACAGGACTCTAAGCTTGTTGTGGGCAGGGAATGCATCTGCTTACTGTTGTATTGTACTTTCCCAATCGCTTAATACAGTGCTCTGCCCATAGTAAGTGCTCAATAAATAGGATTGAATTAATGAAGTAGGTTATGTAAAAAAGTGAAATACAGAATGACCTAGTGGAAAGAGGGTAGGCCTGGGAATCAGGGGACCAGAGTTCTAATCTCAGCTCTCTCACTTGCCTACTGAGTGACCTTGGGCAAGCAAGTCATGTAACCTCAAGTCATGTAACTGTGCCTCAGTTTTCTCATCTATAAAATGGGAATTCAATACCTGCTTTCCTTCCTATGAAGACTGCAAGCTCCCATGCAGGACAGGGATTGTGTGTGACTTGATTATTTTATACCTACCCCCCTCGCCCCAATCCAGTGCTTAGTATAGTGTTTGTCATGTAGTAAACACTTAAAAAATATCACTGTTATTGCTCTTATAACTATAATTAATAACAAAGGTCAGTGACTTTCTTTTGGGTACTGATGTATTGGTACTGATTCCTGTTTTATCCTCATTCTTCTGCTTTTACTTTCTACAAATTATTTTTGGTCTGCCTCTTCCAATAGATTGTAAGTTCACTAAGGCAAAGAACATGTGTCTTGATAATTATTGTACTCATCCAGGTGCTTATTACAGGGCCTAGCATTCGGTAGCTGCTCAATAAATATCATTGCTTGCTGGCTTGACTGATTGATAGAGTTTGTAAGCATTCATTTTGGGCCTGAGCCACTGGAAGAAGATGATTGTCTGAAAGTAAACTATTTCCTCAAATGACATGAATGATCTCTTCTAGGCCATCATTAAGAATTAGGTAAAAGAACTCTTTCTGCTCTTCAAAGGCCACGCTAACTGTGGTTACCCTAGGGTTCTAGCTAAAAAACACTGAATTCAATTGTGCAACTGCAGAGCACTACATAGTTCTCTAAACAAGTGACAACAGCCACTTGTCGGCTGAGTGACTGTGGGAAAGTCACTTCACTTCTCTGTGCCTCATTTACCTCATCTGGAAAATGGGGATTAAGACTATGAGCCCCACGTGGGACAACCTGATCACCCTGTATCTCCCCCAGCGCTTAGAACAGTGCTCTGCACATAGTAAGCGCTTAACAAATACCAACATTATTATTAACAATCAACTGTGGAGCTCTTGCAGGGTTAACGCCTCTTGGAGTGAGAGGACATCTGAGAAAGTCCCTGGGGCTTTAGACAGTTTTTACTGAGCCAGGATGGCAATTTAAGAACTTCGTTCAGTTTAAAAGTCAGGGTCTGTTTGCCTTCCAACAGTGTTGCCTTGCAGAAAACTATAGACTGCTGCTTTTTTATCGTTAGTATTAGCATTAGTATTATCTTAGGCACAATAAGGAGGATGACGTTACTCCAAGAAAAATATATCATGTTTGCACAGATCTGTAAAAGGCTCTGCTCCCGTTTCTTAGGTTCTCACCTGCAATGAGGGAGAAGCTGCAGGAGACCCAATAGGAATTTCTGGCCATTTCTCCAGCTGAAAGTGGATTTAGATTAGCTTTTTGAAGAAACAAAATGAAACAGAACAATTTTGATAGAGGAAAACATTCTCTTGACTCTGAATGTTTTAATGATTGCTTTTTAACATTAATAGAAATAGCTTTATTAGCAATGAGTCATTCATTCATTCAATCATATTTACTGAGTGCTTACTGTGTGCAGAGCACTGTACTAAGCGCATGGGAAGTACGGAAAGAGCCCCGGCTTGGGAGTCAGAGGTCAGGGGTTCTAATCCCGGCTCCACCGCTTGTCAGCTGTGTGACTTTGGGTAAGTCACTTAACTTCTCTATGACTCAGTTCCCTTTCTTATCTGTAAAATGGGGATGAAGACTGTGAGCCCCACGAGGGACTACCTGTTCACCTTGTATTCCCCCCCAGAGCTTAGAACAGTGCTTTGCAAGTAATACGCGCTTAACAAATACCATCATTATTATTATTATTATTACAATTTAGCAACAAATCGAGACAATCCCTACCCACAACAGGCTCACAGTCTAGAAGGGGGAGACAGACATCAAAACAAGTAAACAGGCATCAGTAGCATCATTATAAATAAATAGAATTATAGATATATACAATCATTAGTAAGAATAAATAAAATAATAAATATGTACGTATTTACACAAGTGCTGCAGGGCGGGGAGGGGGGTAGAGCAAAGGGAGCGAGTCGGGGTGATGGGGAGGGGAGGGGGACCAGAGTCTCTTTACCAAGTGGAGTTAAATTTAAAACAATTATCATCTAGACCATCAGTTTGAATGTGAAGGCAAGGCCACAGAGTACTACATAATACCCGAAAGTGCTACAGTTCCAGCACTCAAGGAATTTACATTCTAAGGAAGGTGATTATGTCCTAAGAAATGACAAGGAACATGTAGGGGGGCAGGGACAGGGCAGTTATAGGAAAGCTGGTTTCATCCCTCGTGGGCATAATTGACTGTGAAACCCCACAGTGATAAAAAGCTCTTGCTGGAGTCCAGAGTAAACTTGGAAAGGAGAACAACACAGGCCTTCAGCGAGCGGCTGTGAAAACTTGGACTGAATATCCTCATTAGGAACAGAATCCTAAAAAAAGACTATCGGATGCGACATTTGCTAAAGAGAAACAAAATCGGGCAAGGGCTGGCATGCTAAAGAGATGTCCTTTGTGCTGCTATCAACAATGGCTCAACTGCTTACAAACTCATTTGAATAAGGATCTTTAGAGCAAGCATTTGGTTGTATTATTTAAGGTGCAGCCCCAGGCTACAGAAATCTGCCTTTTAATTCCAAGTAAGCCACTGTGCTTCTTTGCCTTTTCCCTCAAATTCATTCATTTATTCCTTCAATCGTATTTATGAAGCGCTTACTGTGTGCAGAGCACTGTACTAAGCGCTTGGGAAAGTACAATGCAACAATAAACATTGACGTTCCCCGCCCACAGTGAGCTAGAAGGGGGGAGACGGCCATTAATGCAAATAAATAAAATTACATATATACACACATATGTCAGTGCTTTGGGGCCGGGACGGGGGGCAGAGCAAAGGGAGCAAGTCAAGGCGATGCAGAAGGGAGTGGGAGATGAGGAAAAGTGGGATTTACTCTGGGAAGACCTCTTGGAGGAGATGGCTCTTAAGAGCACGGGCTTTGGAGTCAGGGCTCATGAGTTCGAATCCCAGCTCTGCCACTTGTCAGATGTGTGACTGTGGGCAAGTCACTTAACTTCTCTGTGCCTCAGTTCCCTCATCTGTAAAATGGGGATTAAGACTGTGAGCCCCACGTGGGACAACCTGATTCCCCTGTGTCTACCCCAGCGCTTAGAACAGTGCTCTGCACATAGTAAGCGCTTAACAAATACCAACATTAATTAATTAAGGCCTTGAAGACAGGGAGAGTAACTGTGTGGTGGATTTGAAGAGGAAGGGCGTTCCAGACCAGAAGCAGGACACGTGCCAGGGGTCGGCAGGGACATTTAAACTCTGAGCATTTGTCGAGCAGTTTCATTCCTGTGACTTGACTGTGCAGGAAGCTCTTACTGGAAACTTGCAAAGAAGCAATCAATTAATTATTATCATTTTCATAGTATTGCTTAAACGCTTACTATGTGCCAGGCACTGCATTAAATGCTGGGGGACATACAGGTTAATCAGATTGGACACAGTCCCTGTCCCACATAGGGTTCACGGTCTTAACCCCCAATTTACAGATAATGTAACTGAGGCCCAGAGAAGTTAAGAGACTTGCCCCAGATCACACGGTAGTCAAGTGATGAAGTCAGAATTAGAACCCAGGTCCTTCTGACTCCCAGGCCCGTGCTCTATCCACCAGATCATGGTATTTACTGAGCACTTGCTATGTGCATAACACTGTACTAAGTGCTTGGAAGAGCACAGTACAATAGAGTAGGTAGAAAAGAAAAGAAAAAAACAATTCACTGATTGTAGAAGTTTAATAGACTACAGTCAGAGGAAAGAGAGGAAGCACACAGAGAGAACAGCATCATGGAGTTTTGTATGCTGTTGGGCGCAAAATTTGGAATCTGAGCATACCAAAAACATTTATATGACCAACATCCAGAGGTTCTAATGTGAGTCTTTAAAGTAGAACACCTGCCTAAGTTATTCAGTTATTTCTGCTTTAGCACGTTTCCATTATTCAATTTGGAAATAATTTGTTTTCCCACAATTCCAACAAGTTCTGGGTGTTACACGATCTACAGATTGGAGCAAGTAGATTGGTGTGGGAATAAATGGTTATGCACATGAGTGTGGAGTCGATCAAGGTGCTTTTTTTAATTGTACTTGTTAAGTGCTTACTATATGCCCAGCACTGTACTAGGCACGGGGATAAATACAAGAAAATCAAGTTGGTAACAGTCCCTGTCCCACATGGGGCTCACTGTCTTAATCACCATTTTACAGAAGAGGTAACTGAGGCCTATGGAAGCTAAGTGACTTGCCCAAGGTCACACAGCAGACAAAGGCAGAGCCGGGATTAGAACCGAGGTCCCTCTGACTCCTAGGCCCATGGTCTATCCATTAGGCTAGGCTGCTTTGGTGTGTCTTGGCCTTCCTGTACGGTAATTTGTAAAGTACTTTGTGTTCGTTTTTGCAACCTCACAATGAATTGCAGGGCATAAAGCATACTATAAGAAGTGGACTTAATATCGGAATTTATATCAAAAAATGTCGGTCATGGTGGAATCTTTAAATGGAGAAGCAGCGTGGCTCACTGGAAAGAGCATGGGCTTTGGAGTCAGAGGTCATGGGTTCGAATCCTGGCTCGGCCACTTGTCAGCTGTGTGACTTTGGGCGAGTCATTTAACTTCTCGGTGCCTCAGTTACCTCATCTGTAAAATGGGGATTAAGACTGTGAGCCCCACATGGGACAACCTGATTCCCCTGTGTCTACCCCAGCGCTTAGAACAGTGCTCGGCACATAGTAAGCGCTTAACAAATACCAACATTATTATTCAACATTATTAAATGTGGCCTAGAGAAAACAGACGGGCCTGGGAGTCGGGGGACCTGGGTTCTAAACCTCACTCTGCCTCTTGTCTGCTGCGTGATCTTGGGCCAGTAAACTCACTTCTGTGTGCCTCAGTTCTCTCATCTGCAAAATGGGGATTCAATACCTGTTCTCCTTCCTACTTAGGCTGTGAGCCCCAAATGGGATCTGATTATCTTGTATCTACCGCAGCACTTATTACAGGACTTGGCACATAGTAAGCGCTTAATAAATATTATTATCATTGATGCCTGACACACTAATTAACATTGAATGATCCCTAATATGTATTTTTTTCCTTAACATGAAGTTGTGCAGGAGTATAACTTCTCCATTTGAGCAGAAATGATCATATAGATTATAAAATCTACGATATAGGTGTATCTCCGCTTGGTATAGTTGAACATTTGCCTAAATAGCTACATATTTTACTTGTAACATGGATATATATTTGTCATCTTCTTTTAGATTGCAAACTCCCTGAGGATAGGGACTGTGGTTTTCCATTCTAAATTTACCCTCCCTGAGACCCACCAAGCACACGGATACAGTATTTGGAAATGAAGGAATGGACGACTGAAATTCCTCAGGCCTCTGAGATTTATTCCAAGAAAAAAAGAATGTAAGTAAGTGCCGACCAAGCTGTAAAAAGTTTTGCAGGTGGAGGAGAGAATCCGACCTGGAAGGAAAAGGTCCATTTTACCTGTTAAATGTTACCCTTGCTATTTAGATGGAGAAAATAGTCCTAATCTTAAAATAATTCCTGTTCTTCCAGGTCTAGAAACTTTGTTTTTATCCTTAAAGGCAAGAACATTGATTTCCTAAACAAAAGAACCTGGCTAAGCTTAGCAAAGTGCGGGATACCTATCTTCTTTTTTCTTTCACAAATCTTCCCTTAGTTTTCACCGCTTTCACATGCACTCTGACTTTACAAGTCTATTTTCATTGGGTGCATGTGAGTGGACTAATCTTTTAGTTCCAATTTGGGAAAGGTACAAAGGGTCAAACTTCCAAACACAACTCAATATGGAGTGCCTGCCACATTTGTAGTAAGGAAGTCTGTCACATGTGCGGAGATACACAGGCCTAAAACACTGTGTACACAGTCAACTAGATTTTAAACCTAGGGAAAAACTGTATTGACCTTTTTTTTAACTTATGCAATTATCTATCTTTTGGGCCTGACATTTTCTAATGGGCACTTCTCAAGCTTTTACCACCTGTGGGAAATTTTAGCTCCTAGATTTAATTTAGAGTAATTGCCTAATTTTGTATTTTGGACGCATACACATAGAGAAGCAGTGTGGCCTACTGGAAAGAGTGCAGACCTGAGAGTGAGAGGATCTTAGCTCTAATCGCATCTCCCCCACTTGTCTGCTGGGTGACCTTGGGCAAGTCACTTAACTTATTTGTGCCTCAGTTTCCTTATCTGCCCAATGGGAATTAAATCCTATCCCCTCCTACCTAGACTGTGAGCCTCATGTGGGACAGGGACTGTGTCCAAACTGATTACCTTGTATCCACCCCAGTGCTTAGAACATTGGTTGGCACATAGGAAGCACTGAACGAATACCATTTTTAAAAAAATGACAAACTGTCTCCTAAGATTGTTTTTCATGAACTGCAAAAATAAATAATTCAAATTTGGATTGAATTGCTTCACAGCAGTACACATACAACTCCTTTCAGGTAAGCCAACGTTTTGTTTACATGAGCCTACCATCTGGTTGGACTGGACCATAAATCAATCATTCAATCAATCAGTCAATCAATCAATCCATGGTGTTATTTTGTGCTAAGTACTGTAGGATGTACTTGGGAGAGTACAATACAATAGAGTAGATAGATGTGTTCTCTGTTCACAAGGGACTTAGACTCCAATGAAGGAGACAGACATTAATATAAATACCTTACAGATACTGACCTAAGTGCTGTGGGACTGCGGATGGGGTGAATATC
This sequence comes from Ornithorhynchus anatinus, assembly GCF_004115215.2. NCBI lineage: Eukaryota > Metazoa > Chordata > Mammalia > Monotremata > Ornithorhynchidae > Ornithorhynchus > Ornithorhynchus anatinus. Next base: position 68,811,521 of record NC_041732.1, on the reverse strand, counting down.
AAGTGCTTAAAGGAGACAGATCCAAGTGCGAGGGTGACACAGAAGGGAGAGGAAGTAGGGGAAAGGAGGGCTTAGTCGGGAAAGGGCTCTTGGAGGAGATGTGTTGGTAAAGCTTTGAAGGGAGAAAGAGTGGGTGGTCTGTCATACAAGAAGGGGGAGGGAGTTCCAGGCCAGGGGGAGATTGTGGGCAAGGGGTCGGTGGCAAGGTAGATAAGATTAAGCTTCAGTGAGTAGCTTAATGTCAAAGAAGAAAAGTATGCAGGCTGTACTGTAGTTGGAAAGAAACAAGGTAAAGTGGGGGTCGGGAGCTGAAGAGTCGGGAAGATGTGGATTGAACATTTTTTAAAAAAATGATCCGGGCAGCAAAGTGAATAATAATATTTGTGATATTTAGATGTGTAGACGCAGATCTACATCTCTGCCCCTGTCCTCTCCCCCTCCCTTCAGGCTCGCATCTCCTCCTGCCTCCGGGACGTCTCCACCTGGATGTCGGCCCGCCACCTAAAACTCAACATGAGCAAGACTGACCTCCTCATCTTCCCTCCCAAGCCCGGTCCGCTCCCAGACTTCTCCATCACCGTGGATGGCACGACCATCCTTCCCGTCCCGCAGGCCCGCAATCTCGGTGTCATCCTTGACTCGTCCCTCTCGTTCACCCCACACATCCTATCCGTTACCGAGACCTGCCGGTTTCACCTCTACAATATCGCCAAGATCCGCCCTTTCCTCTCCACCCAAACGGCTACCTTACTATTACGGGCTCTCGTTATATCCCGGCTAGACTACTGTGTCAGCCTTCTCTCTGACCTCCCTTCCTCCTCTCTCGCCCCGCTCCGGTCTATTCTTCACTCCGCTGCCCGGCTCATCTTCCTGCAGAAACGATCTGGGCATGTCACTCCCCTTCTTAAACAACTCCAGTGGTTGCCTATCGACCTCCGCTCCAAACAAAAACTCCTCACTCTAGGCTTCAAGGCTCTCCATCACCTTGCCCCTTCCTACCTCTCCTCCCTTCTCTCTTTCTACCGCCCACCCCGCACGCTCCGCTCCTCCGCCGCCCACCTCCTCGCCGTCCCTCGGTCTCGCCTATCCCGCCGTCGACCCCTGGTTCACGTCCTCCCGCGGTCCTGGAACGCCCTCCCTCCTCACCTCCGCCAAACTGATTCTCTTTCCCTCTTCAAAACCTTACTAAAGCCTCATTTTCCCCTTTTCCCTCTGCTCCTCCACCTCTCCCTTCCCATCCCCACAGCACTGTACCCGTCCGCTCAACTGTATATATTTTCGTTACCCTATTTATTTTGTTAATGAATTGTACATCGCCTTGATTCTATTTAGTTGCCATTGTTTTTACGAGATGTTCTTCCCCTTGACGCTGTTTAGTGCCATTGTTCTTGTCTGTCCGTCTCCCCCGATTAGACTGTAAGCCCGTCAAACGGCAGGGACTGTCTCTATCTGTTGCCGACTTGTTCATCCCAAGCGCTTAGTACAGTGCTCTGCACATAGTAAGCGCTCAATAAATACTATTGAATGAATGAATGAATATTTGTTAAGCGCTTACTATGTGCCAGGCACTGTTCTAAGCACTGGGCTAGATACAGGATAATAGGGTTGGACACAGTCCCTGTCCCACATAGGGCTCATAGTCTTAATCCCCATTTTACTGATGCAGAAACTGAGGCACAGAGAAATAAAGTGACTTTCATTCATTCATTCATTTGATAGTATTTATTGAGCACTTACTATGTGCAAAGCACTATACTAAGTGGTTGGAATGTACAATTCGGCAACAGAGACAATCCCTGCCCAATGATGAGCTCACTGTCTAAATGGGGGAGACAGCAAAGCAAAACAGAACAAGATAAATAGAATCAAGATAAATAGAATCAAGGAGATATACACCTCATTAACAAAATAAATAGGATAATAAATAATATATACAAATGAGCACAGTGCTATGGGAAGACAAAAGGGGAAGAGCAGAGGGTGGGGGGGAGGGGAGAGGTGGGGGAGCAGAGGGAAAGGGAGGCTCAGTCTGGGAAGGCCTTCTGGAGGAGGTTAGCTCTCAGTAGAACTTTGAAGAGGGGAAGATAGTTTGGCCAATGTGAGGAGGGAGGGCATTCCAGGACAGAGGAAGGACGTGGGGCAGGGGTCGACAGTGGAATAGGCGTGAAAGGGGGAGAGTGAGGAGGTGGGCGGCAGAGGAGTGGAGTGTACGGGGTGGGCAGTAGAAAGAGAGACGGGAGGTGAGGTAGGAGGGGGCAAGGTGATGGAGAGCTTTGAAGCCAAGAGTGAGGAGTTTTTGTTTCGTGCGAAGGTTAATAGACAACCACTGGAGGTTTTTGAGGAGGGGAGTGACATGCCCAGAGCGTTTCTGTAGGACTTGCCCAAGGTCACACAGCAGACAAGTGGCAGATCTAGGATTAGAACCCAGGTCCTCTGACTCCCAGACTTGTGCTCTTTCCACTAGGTCACGCTGCTTCCCTAGGGACTGTGAAAATAAGGACTGGAGTGGGGAGAGACAGGAGGCAGGGAAGTTAGTGAGGAGAATATGAAAAGTGCTTGGAACAGTGCGGTAGCTATTTGGAAGGAGAGGAAAGAGAAGATTTTAAAGATGTTGTGAAGGTAGAACCAACAGGGTTTGGTGAAAGATTGAGTATGTGAGGTTAATGAAAAAGATGATTCAAGATGACTTCCTGTGAAACAGGCAAGATAGTGGTGTTGTCTACAGTGATGGAAAAGACAAATCGTTCCAGAAGGAGAATGGCTTAGTAGATAAAGCAAAGGTCTGGGAGTCAGAAGGATGTGGGTTCTAAACCCAACTCTGCTACTTGTCTGCTGTGTGATCGTGGGCAAGTCATTTAACTTCTCTGTGCCTCAGTTAACCTCATCTGTAAAAATGGGGATTGAGACTGTAAGTACCACATGGGATATGGACTGTGTCCAACCTGATTAGCTAGTACCTACCCCAGCAGTTAGGATAGTGCCTGGCACTTAGTAAATGCTTAACAAATACTATTTAAAGAAAAAAAAAAACCTGCTGGGGTAATGAGAGAAAGAGAAGGAATGTTCTGCACAGTTTCTAAGTCATTATAGCTGCTTTGTGTGTTCTGATGCTAAGGCAATTTTAGTGTCGGCCTCCCCTGCAAGATGGTCAACTCCTTAATGGCAGGGTTCAAATCTACTAATTCAACTGAACTAAGTGCTTGATATAGTGCTTGGTACTGATTAAAAGTACTACTGACTGAACAACAAACATCACTGTCCACCTTAGAAATGGGTAGAGAATTGTTCATTTGGTTTTTATCAAAGAGAAGCAGCGTGGCTCAGTGGAAAGAGCACGGGCTTTGGAGTCAGAGGTCATGGGTTCGAATCCCGGCTCTGCCACTTGTCGGCTGTGTGACTGTGGGCAAGTCACTTCACTTCTCTGTGCCTCAGTTCCCTCATCTGTAAAATGGGGATTAAGACTGTGAGCCCCACGTGGGACAACCTGATTACCCTGTGTCTCCCCCAGTGCTTAGAACAGTGCTTTGCACATAGTAAGCGCTTAACAAATACCAACATTATTATTATCAAGTACTATCCCAAGCTCTTAGTCCAGTGCTCAAGCACTCGGCAGGCTCTTGTTATATCCCGGCTAGACTACTGTGTCAGCCTTCTCTCTGATCTCCCTTCCTCCTCTCTCGCCCCGCTCCAGTCTATTCTTCAGTCCGCTGCCTGGCTCATCTTCCTGCAGAAACGATCTGGGCATGTCACTCCCCTTCTTAAACACCTCCAGTGGTTGCCTATCGACCTCCACTCCAAACAAAAACTCCTCACTCTAGGCTTCGAGGCTGTCCATCACCTCGCCCCTTCCTACCTCTCCTCCCTTCTCTCTTTCTACCACCCACCCCGCACGCTCCTCTCCTCCGCCGCCCACCTCCTCACCGTCCCTCGGTCTCGCCTATCCCGTCGTCGACCCCCGGGCCACGTCCTCCCTTGGTCCTGGAATGCCCTCCCTCCTCACCTCAGACAATCTAATTCTATTCCCCTCTTCAAATCCTACTTAAAACTCACCTCTTCCAAGAGGCCTTCCCAGACTGAGCTCCCCCCTTTTTCCCTCTGCTCCCTCTACCCCCCCTTCACCTCTCCGCATCTAAACCCTCTTCTCCCCCCTTCCCTCTCCTCCTCCCCCTCTCCCATCCCACCCCCTCAGCACTGTACTCGTCTGCTGGACTGTATATATATTTACCACCCTATTTATTTTATTTTGTTTAATGAGATGTACATCACCCTGACTCTATTTAGTTGCCATTGTTTTTATGAGATCTTCTTTCCCTTGACTCTATTTATTGCCATTGCTCTGGTCTGCCCGTCTCCCCCATTAGACTGTAAGCCCGTCAAACGGCAGGGACTGTCTCTATCTGTTGCCGACTTGTTCATTCCAAGCGCTTAGTACAGTGCTCTGCACATAGTAAGCGCTCAATAAATACTATTGAATGAATGAATGAATGAATGAATGAAATATAATTGACCAATTGATCCACTCTTCACTCGGTTCCCTATCGGGTTCACAGGGTTCACTGCTGAGGAGCAGGAGGGAAAGCTTAGTTTTCTGTTTTGCACAGGCTATTATAGGCTCTTGTTTGAGCACAATGGCATATACGCTGGGCCATTTGGTACACACATGCATCTAGCTCGGCAGTTTTCTCTCCAACTGCCACTGTGGCAGGCATGCTCAAAGTGCCTGCGATGGAAAGCGTGGGCTGGAGTTGGAATCGCTCAATCAATTTATTAAGCACTTACTGTATGATGAGCACTGTGGCAAGCACTTGGGAGAGCACAACTCACCAGAGTTGGTAGACACTCTCCCTGCCCACAGCGGGCTTACAGTCTAGAGGGGGAGACGGATCTTCCTATGAGTAAATAAATTGAGTGCTACGGGTCTGAGGGAAAGGTGAATAAATGCAAGGATTGCAAAGCGTCTCTGGGATTAGATGTTGGAGAACCTTTGGCTGTTGGAACAATATTATCTCCTCAGCATTTTCCCCGACTTGGCCTGTCTGGCTCTCGGCATTGGTCCGACTCCTGAGAAGGCCTCTGGGGTCCCTGGGCCCCCCATAAGCTCGGCACTAACACTGGTGCAGGACTACAGTGCTAAGCGCTTAGTACCGTGCTTTGCGCACAGTAAGCACTGAATTTCTGTGTGCCTTAGTGGAAAGAGCCCAGGCTTGGGAGTCAGAGGATGTGGGTTCTAATCCCGGCTCCGCCACTTGTCTGCTGGGTGACCCTGGGCAAGCCATTTCACTTCTCTGGGCCTCAGTTCCCTCATCTGTAAAATGAGGATGAAGACAGTGAGCCCCACATGGGAAACCCTGATGGCCTTGTATCTAGAATAGCGCTGGGGACAGAGTGAGCGCTTAAGAAATACCATCATCATCAATTAATGAGGCTGAGCGAAGGAAGGAGCCCCACACCTTGGCCCCCATGGCAGGCTCCCGACTCCTCCGCTGCCCTCCGATTGGCCTCCTTTCTCTCTCTCCCTCAGTTTCCCCTTCTCCCCTCCCCCTCCCTCTCTTTCCCTCCTCCCTCTCCCCTCTTTCTCTCTCTCCCTCCTCCCCTCCTCTTTCTCTCCCCCTCCTCCCCTCCTTAGTATTTATTAAGTGCTTACTATGTGCAGAGCACTGTACTAAGCGCTTGGAATGTACAATTCGGCTCCTCCTCCTCCCCCCCTCTGTCTCTCTCTCCCCTCTCGTCTCCTCCCTCTCCCCCTTCCTCTCCTCCCTCCCCTTCTCCTTTTTCTCTCTCTCCCCACTCCTCTCCTCCCCCTCCCCATTCTTCCCCCTGCTCCCTCTCCTAATAATAATAACGTTGGTATTTGTTAAGCACCGTTCTAAGCGCTGGGGGGAGATACAGGGTCATCAGGTTGTCCCACGTGAGGCTCCCAGTCTTCATCCCCATTTTCCAGATGAGGTCACTGAGGCCCAGAGAAGTGAAGTGACTTGCCCACAGTCCCACAGCTGACAAGTGGCAGAGGCGGGATTCGAACCCGTGACCTCTGAGCCAAGCCCGGGCTCTTTCCACTGAGCCACGCTGCTTCTCTCCTCTCTCCCCCCTCTCCTTTTTCTCTCTCTTCCCCTCCCATCTGCCTCCTCCCCTCCCATTTCTTTCTCTCTCTCCCCGCCCTCCCCTCTCTCTCTCCTCCTTCCCTCTCTCTCTCTCTCTCTCTCTCTCTCTCTCTCTCCCCATTCTCCCCTCTATCTCTCTCTCTCTCTCTCCCCCCTCCCCTCCTCCCCCTCTCTCTTTTCCCCCTCCTCCCCCCTCCCCCTCCTTTCTCTCTCCCCCTCCCCCTCTTTCTCTCCTCCCTCCCCCTCTCTCTTTCCCCCTCCTCCCCCTCCCCTCCCCTCCCCCCTCCTCTCTCTCTCCCCCCTCCCCCTCTTTCTCTCCTCCCTCCCCCTCTTTCTCTCCTCCCTCCCCCTCTTTTCCCCTCCTCCCCCTCCCCCTCCCCCCTCCTCTCTCTCTCCCCCTCCCCCTCTCTCTCTCCTCCCTCCCCCTCTTTCTCTCCTCCCTTCCCCTCCCCTCCCCCTCCTCTCTCTCCCCTCCCCCCTCCTCTCTCTCTCCTCCCTCCCCTCTTTCTCTCCTCCCTCCCCCTCTCTCTTTTCCCCCTCCTCCCCCCTCCCCCTCCTCTCTCTCTCCCCCCTCCCCCCCTTTCTCTCCTCCCTCCCCCTCTCTCTTTTCCCCCTCCTCCCCTCTCTCTCCCCCCACTCTCCCCCTCCTCCCCTTTCTCTCTCTCCCCCTCTCTTTCCCCCCTCCCCTCTCTCTCTCTCTTCCCCCTCCTCCCCCCTCCCTCTCTCTCTTTCCCCCTCCCCCCCTCCCCCTCTCTTTTCCCTCTCCCCTCCTTCTCCCTCCCCCCCTCCCTCTCCCGCCCGGCCCCGCCGGTCCCCCTCCCGGTGACGTGAGCGGTTGCGGGCTTCCCCCGGCCACGTGACGGCGTTGGGCCGGCGTTGGGCGGTCGGTCGGTCGGTCGGTCGGTCGGTCGGCCGGGCTCTGCAGTGTCGGTTGTGTCGACGCCTTGGCGGCGGCGGTACCCCGGCCCTCCGGATCCCCCCGGCCCCTCCGGACCCCCCCCCCCCCCCGGGCCCCTCCGCAGCCCCCGCCGCTCCCATGGAGCCGGTGACGGCAGCCGCCGCCGCCCCCTGCGGCGCCCCGGCACCGGCCTGAACCGGACCCACGGTTGGGCGGCCCCAGGGCGAGCCCGAGCGCCGGCTCCCCCCCCCGAGCCCCCCGAGCCCCCCGAGCTCCCCCGAGCCCCCCCAGCGGCCGCCGGCGCGGGAGGCCATGGCGACGGCCACTCAGCAGAAGGAGAACACGCTGCTGCACCTCTTCGCCGGCGGGTGAGCCCGGGGTCCCGGTCCTTCCTCCGCCTGTCCGCCCCGAGGGCCCCCTCCCTCTGGGGGATCCACCGCCCTGCCCTGCCCTGCCCTGCCCTGCTCTGCTCCCCCTCCTCCCCCAGCCCCGGCCCTTAACCTTTGCTCTGCCCACCTTCCGACCACTACCTTTATTCTTCCTCTCACCTCCGACCCCCACCTCCCTTCTGCCCACCTCCGACCCCCACCTTCCTTCTGCCCACCTCCGACCCCCACCTACCCTCTGCCCACTTTTCCTCTGCCCACCTCCGACCCCCACCTCTCCTATGCCCACCTCCAACCCCCAACTATCCACCTCCCCTCTGCCCACCTCCGAGCCCCAGCTTCTGCCCACCTCCAACCCCCACTTCCCCCTGCCCACCTTCCCTCTGCCCACCTCCAACCCCCACCTCCCTTCTGCCCACCTCCAACCCCCACCTCCCTTCTGCCTACCTCCGACCCCTACCTCCTCTCTGCCCATCTCCGACCCCTAGCTTTCCTCTGCCCACTTCCAGCCCCCCACCTGCTCCCTGCCCACCTCCGTCCCCCAGCTTCCCTCTCCCCTTCTCCTTTCGCCCATTTGTCCCAGATGCTTCCACACCCGGATTCCCTCCTCCCGTTTGTGCGGGCCTTATCCGACCCACACCCTGCCCCTTTTCCATCCCATTCATCGATGCAGTCGTATTTATCGAGCGCTTACTCTGTGCAGCGCACTGTACTAAGCGCTCGGGAGAATCCCGGCTCTGCCACTTGTCTGCTGTGAGACCTTGGGGAAGTCACTTCACTTCTGGCCCTCGGCTATCTCTTCTATAAAATGGGGATTGAGACTGCGAGCCCCACGTGGGACAGGGAATGCGTCCAACCCAATTTGCTGTAGCTGCTCCAGCGCCTAGTACAGTGCTTAGGACAAAATAAGCGCTTAACAAATACCACATTTATTATTATTTTTATTCTCCAGGCCTCAGTTCTCTCGTCTGTCAATTGGGGATTGAGACTACAAGCCCCACGTGGCACAGGGACTGTGATGATGATGACTGGTATTTGTTAAGCGCTTACTATGTGCCAAGTACTGTTCTAAGCGCTGGGGTAGAAACGAAGTAATCAGGCTGTCCCATGAGGAACTCACAGTCTTCATCCCCATTTTACAGATGAGGGTACTGAGAGAAGTGAAATGAGTTGCCCAAAGACACACATCTGACCAGTAGCAGACCTGGGATTAGGATCCCCGACCTCTGACTCCCAAGCCCGTGCTCTTGCGACTAAACCACGCTGCTTCACCCATTTTGCTCTATCTGCCCCAGCGCTTAGTACAGTACCTGGCACATAGTAAGTGCTTAACAAATACCAGAATTATTATTATTACAGTATAGCAATAAACAGACACATTTCCTGCCCACAACGAGCAGGCATTTCCGCGCCCTCTGCCTCAGGCCCAGGTTGTGTTTCCATCCCCAACGGTGTTCATGGGTCACCCCCCTTTCGTCCCCAGTCCCCTTGGCCTTGCTTTTTAGCACCCCAAGGGTCTTTTCCCTCCTTTGCCACGGGTGGCCTGCAGAGACACCGGTCTCTGAGAGGTGCCTGGGTGGGGGCCGTGAGTGGTCACGGACCCTCCTTAACACTTCTCACCCTTTATCGACAGCTCCCCACACATGCTTCTCTGGCACCTGGATTTTCCCTTTAGAGTCTGTGCATGACTGGAGGGAGTAGGCCAAGAAAGGAGTGTATTTCCTCCCCATCAATAGGCCCGAATGATGTTCGCCCTCAAAACTTTGGGCCGGCTGGTACTGTTGCCTGGCTTTGAGTTTTTATGCATCCTGTTCCCAGATCACCACTTTTTATGGTATGGCACTTACACTGTGCCAGGCAATGTACTAAGTATGGGTAGATACAAGAAAGTCATCTTGGACACAGTCCATGACCCATGTGGAGCTGACAGTCTTAACCCATATTCTGCAGGTGAGGTTGAGGCCCAGAGAAGTGAAGCGACTTGCCCAAGGTCACATAGACAAGTGTTAGAGCTGGGATTAGAAGCCAAATCCTTCCAATTCCCAGGCCCCCTGCTCTATCCACGAGTCCACTCTGCTTCCCATTCTTGGCTTTCCAGAGCGCTCCAGCTCCCCTGTGCCATTGGGTTTCCTGTCCTTCCTGCAAGTTGTCACTCTGTATTGGAGTCCCAGAGTGGTTATTTTCTTTAGCACTTAATTTGTCCAATGTTCTGTAAATGTTAAAGTGTCTTCCTCTAAGGTAAAAGGACTCAGTAGCCTTTCAAAAGGGGTGGACTTTAGCAGCTGTAAAAGCTTCAGCATCATCACTGACCTCATCATCATGAGCTGAAAATTGAGTAGGCCACTCTTTTTATAAATAGCCGTTAAATAGGTGTGACCGAGTGGGTGTGGGTCATGACTGGCATTGTTATTTTAGGTGAATTCGAGTTGCTGTGTCTCATCTCCTTTACTGTAAACTGTAAGCTCCTTGTGGGCAGGGATCTTGTCTGCCAAGTCGTTTGAACTTTCCCAAGTGCTTAGTGTACCACTCTGCACCCAGGAAATGCTCAGTAAATACCACGGATTGAGTGGAAGACACAGCATTTTGGATTTGTGTGGATTGCAGGAATGTTCTGGGTCCCCACAGTTTTTACAGGGGCTGTGCATCTTGAGATAAATCTTTAATTTGCATGTGAATTCCTGTCAGAATCGTACTTTTTTGTAACCTCATTCACTTTGGTTCCCCCGATACAGTACTTGCAAAGTGACTCGAAGCAGCACCACTATATTATTACGTGTCGACAGAAGATAATTTACCGAGGCAGGTAAATTGGGAGCATTATGAGAAGTAGCATGGCCTAGTGGAAAGAGCGCGGGCTTGTTGAGAGTCACAGGTCGTGGGTTCTAATTCCATCTCCGCCACTTGTCAGCTGGGTGTGTTTGGGCAAGTCATTTAACTTCTCTGTGCCTTAGTTACCTCATCTGTAAAATGGGGAGGGATTAAGATTGTGAGCCCTGCGTGGGACAACCTGATAACCTTGTATTTACTGCAGCGCTTTAAGGGGTGCTTGGCGCATAGTAAGTGTTTAATAATTACCATTATTATTACTATTACAATGCTGAAGCATTTAAATATAATAAAAAACCAAAAGCAGGTCACTATTATCATTCAGGATTTCCTTTCCCCGACCTGCTCCCCCCCAAAAAAGGATCCTCAAGCACGGGACTTGGTACTTGTACTCTCCCAAGCATTTAGCTCAGTGCCTGGCAGCCTCATGTTCAAGAAATGCCAGTGATTGATATGCTGATTCTGGCTGGGGGAGTTGTGCCTCCCCATGCACTTACTACAGTGCCCTGCCCACAGTAAGCCATCAATAAATAACATTGACTGATTGAAGTGGAGATTCTTTAGCATTGTTCATCTCAGATAATGGAATTGGGAGATTTGGACAGTTCACATTTAAAGTCAAAGCTTCCCTCCATTGGTCTTTAGGAATCTGCTGTTCTGTGACTGTTTACTAATTATGGTAGTTGGTACGCGTTTACCATATACGAAGCATTAAGGTAGATTGGTAATGGACTTCCCTGTCGTGAACAGCAAATGAGGAATTGATTATTGTGGTAGTGGTTTAGCGACACTCACTCTCCTCCCTGTCAGCCATATTCTTGTGGGGACATGGAGTAGTTACAAGATCATGAGATCAGACACAGTCCCTGTCCCAGGATACTCCGCAATCCAAGAGATAGGGAGACTGTTGTTGAGCACTTAATGTATTTTGTACACCTCTTTTCCTACCTTTACTCCTCAGTGGCCTTGAAATTTTACAGAAAGAAGGTTACCTTCTGATTACGATTAGCAAAACATAATGGAAACTAAATGACTGCAGTTTCCACATCAGTGTTCTAATCCAATCTGCAAAATAGGATAATCCCTTTTAAGTCTAAAGCTCAGATCAACTCAGAGGTGCTTTGACACTATTCAACCATTTATGCGCATATTGAAAACAATTGGAATTTTTTTAAGGAGCTTGATGAAAACTTGACATTATCGATATAAGCAGAATTTTAACAAATGAAGCAATAGCTCTTTTGATACATTTGAATATAAAGAAAAAAATCAAGTCTTTGAAACCACTTAATATTTCTAGCCTGAAAATCAGGTGCTACAACAGATTATGTAACTCACTGCAATAATAACTACTGGTAAATCTGAGGAAGTATTCCATTACAGTGCCCTCTAGGTGCTGGTTTTTCTTAACGTTTTAATAAGTTCCTTAGGACATAGCTCTTATTTTATTTTTGTTACAAAAAGCATGTTAGGTGTGTATAAATTGTTGAAATTCAAGAATCGCAGCTTAAGGTAGAAAAAAACACTTGAAAAATTTAATAGGTTTATAATTTATTGATCTCGGCTTATTGCCCAATACCCGTTACACATTCTGATTGTTAGGATACTCAGCCAAAAATCAGTGGTGCCAAGTTTTGAAGGGCATTGGCAGTCAAAATGACTCACCCTGGTACACCTCTCCAGGTCAGAGTTGGGACCGTGAGGATAAATTTATAACGTTCTGTATTTTATATATAAACAGAGCTTGAGTCTCCACTGTTTGTCCATCTGGTATCTTTCCAAGGAACTAAAATTCACATGATTTACATAGCTAAAAGAAACTAAGCCAGAGCATTTAAAGATGCTTATCACATCTCTACTTTTGAACCGTTGTCTTTCTAGGTGATCTTCAGCATTGTTATAAATCACTTCTAACATATATTACGTTCAGGTACTTAGAACCGTTGTCTTTCTAGGTGATCTTCAGCATTGTTATCAATCACTTCTAACATATATTACGTTCAGGTACTTAGAAGGTCCCGTGGTGTCTGCCACTCTAAGAGGTTAGGAGAGGAGGTAAAACACACAGAAGTTAACTTGGAATAATGTGGAAAGCTTAGAAGAATACAGTAATAAGTGAAGAAACATGAAAATAGTGCTAAGATATAACTGTTGAATTCAAGATGCAACCTGGGGTACTTCTGAATTAAAATTGTACATGTACAATCTGTACATGATAAAGAGCTTCACCAGTGAACTCTCCCTGGGAGTTTAGGGGATTCATAAAGAGGTTGATTAATTGATAATAATAATTACGGTATCTGTTAAGCCCTTACTATGTGCAGAGCACTGTCCTAAGAGCTTGGGAGAGTACAATACAACAGAATGATCAAACATGCTCCCTTCCCTTAACAAGCTTACAGTCTAGAGGGAAGAAGGAGGGAGAAGGAGCCCCAGGCAGCATTGTTTATTTCTGATTAAATTGGTAGAGCAAGTAAGGTGAAGTCTAAAGAAAATTAGCAGTTATTTTAGTAGAAGTAATGGTCATAGTAGCATCTATTGGTCAAACACTTGGGAAGTACAGAATATCTAAGTGACAGGTTCTTAACCCACAAGGACTTTACGCTGTGTACACGAGATAGGGTCATACAAATAGTTTTACTGAGAATAGTTAAAACTAAAATTGAAGAGTTATGTGGACATGAGTACTAAATAGGGTGTAAATAAGCTCGTAAATGTTAGGGTTGGTTGAAAGAAGATATGTTTCAGGGTGGTGGAAAATTAACCCGGCAAACTTGTGGGAGGAGGTGGGATTCAAGAAGAGAAGTAGCCTGGTCTGGTGGATAGAGCATGGGCCTAGGAGTCACTAGGACCTGGGTTCTATTTCTGGTTCCACCACTTGTCTGCTGTGGGAACTTGGGCAAATCACTTAATTTCTTTGTGCCTGTTACCTCATGTGTAAAATGGGGGTTAAAACAACTCCATGTGGGACATGGACTGTATCGATCAACTGTATTAAGTACTTATTCATTTGATGGTATTTATTGAGCACTGTGTGCAAAACACTGTACTAAGCGCTTGGGAGAGTTCAACAGACACATTCCCTGCTCACAGTCTAGAGGGGGAGACACATTATTATGCGTACATAATAGTTTATGGATGTATACATTTGCTGGGGGGCTGGGAGGGAGGATAAATGAAAGAAGCAAGTCAGGGTGATGCAGAAGTGAGTGAGAGGAGAGGAGGGCTTAGGGAAGGCTTCTTAGAGGAGGTGTGCTTTCAATGAGACTTTGAAATGGGGGAGATCAAATATCTGTCTGTTATGAGGAGGGAGGGCGTTCCAAGCCAGAGGCAGGATGTGGGCGAGAGGTCGGCGACCAGAGCAGTATATTAAGCGCTTGGGAGAGTACAGTATAACAGAGTTGGAGGACATTAAATTCACAGTCTATAGGGTGAGTTTACACTCTATACAACCTGATTAGCTTATATCTACCCAGCACTTAGTACAGTACCTGGCACATAGTAAGTGCTTAGCAAATAGAGAGACAGGACATGTGCGTACGTGTGCCAGTGGTCAATTTGATGTGGAAAGGGAGTTCCAAGCCAGGGAGATGAAGGCAGGACAATCGAGTGAAATTCAAGAGGGGAAAATATGAAAGCTTGGCAAGTATTTTAATCCAAATTTACAATCTAGCAAAGCAGATGGACACTCAAATTACAGCTACAAGGAACTAATAGAGTATAAAGATAGGAACATAAGTGCTATGGGGTTTTGAGTGCTGAGGTGAGGCAGAAATGCCAAAATGGCATTTAGGGGGAATGTAAAGAGGAGAGATTAGTAGACCAGGAATCAACTGGGAAGATCTTCTGGAGGAGATGTAGTTTCAGAGGGTTTTTGAAGATGGAGAGATGATGTGATGAGTGTGAAACAGGAGGGGGTTCTGGGCAGGAAGGAGGTGTGAACAGGAGCTAACAGGTAGTCTGGCATCAATATCAAGATAAATAGAATCATAGGTATATACACATCATTAACAAAATAGAGTAATAAATAATGTATACAAATATGCACAAGTTTTGTCGGGAGGGGAAGGGGGACGAGCAGAGGGAGGGAGAAGAGGAAAAGGGGAGGAGGAGAGGGAAAGGGAGGGCTCCGTCTGGGAAGGCCTCCTGGAGGAGGTGAGCTCTCAGTAGGATATGTTTGTCTCCTTCGTTTTGACTGTGAGAATGTTGGGCAGGGATTGTCTCTATCTTGCCGAATTGTACATTCCAAGCACTTAGTACAGTGCTCTGCACATAGTAGCACTCAAATACAGTTGAATGATTGTATGAATGAGGTATGCAACCTATAGAGGGTAAATGACTTTTTTAGGTGTCAACCATTACCTGGATGGAATTTTGAATTTTTATTTTTTTTTGTACTAGTTGACTTCTAAATGTCTCGAATTACTTAAGAATTCTTGACATACAAAACTGAAAGTAGGGGGTGGATTGGGGGATGTTTGGTGAGATATATATTCCTATAAACTACTCCTACCTTCTAACTAGTTTTCATATAGTGAATTCTCATGAGAACTTCCAAGCCATTTAATATAGTATTTTTGTTTGTTTTTATGGTATTTGTTAAGCGCTTAATATGCATCAAAAACTGTTTTAAGTGCTAGGTGGGTAGGTAAAAGTCAGTTACATTGGTCACAGTCCCTGTCCCTCATGGAGCTCACAAGCAGGAACAAGTAGGAAGGAGAATAGGTATTTAAATCCCCGTTTTACAGCTAAGAAAACTGAAACACAGAGAAGTTAAATAACTTGTTCAAGATCACCCAGCAATTGTCAGAGTCGGGATTGGAACCTAGGTCTCTGACTCCCAGGCCCGTGCTCTTTCCACTAGGCCGTGCTGCATCTGTTGATTGAAACATGACCACTGCTGTACTTAGTAGCCTTTATCTGAAGCGATGAAAGATGAGTGCAGTCTTAATATTGTAAAATAAGAAAACAAATAGAGTAATAAGTTGGATAAACTTATGATTGGGATTGTGTTTAGCTTCTTGTGCATCTAGTTTGGATTTAGGATTGTTATCGTTACTTGGATTCACTGTGGGAAAATAAATAACTGTGTAAAATGCTATTCTATTAGTCCATACAACATTATTTGACCAGTTAGGAAAATCACTCGAAATAAAATAGATATCTGTTTGGAGAGGTGCACTGCTTGGTGGTAGTAAAAATAGTTTGCTATTTCAGTGAAGATAATGGGAAATTTAAAAGTCATGGGAAACCTGTTTAACAAAATTGTCAACACTGAGAAAATGAAAATATCCTTACAAGTCTTTATGTTAAGTGATTCTTATTTTAACAATTTCTTTGATAATTTGTTTTAAAAAGGTCAGTTCTGACCAATGTCCCCTGTGTGAGTTACTGTTGTGGCATGTGACTTGATGTCAAAAAACAACTTGAAACTTTCCATTGCAAATTAAACTTGGTCATATTGGATGTACGTGCAGTAACCACTGTTTTATGAGATGTTTTATATCTCCTTTCCCAGGAATGACTTTATGATTCCAGTGACAAGGGAGGGCTTGACTAAATAATAAATAGCATTCCCTATTGATACACATTTTGGACAGTTATTTCATTCATCTGATGGTATCAGATTTTAAGTTTGTAGTTTTTTTTTAAATCAGTGAAAGGAAAGAGGCTTTATCCAAATCTCCCCAAGCTATTCCATTTTAAAGTCATTCTTTGGATTTTTTTACTTCAGGAATGTTTCAAAATGGCTGGCCTGAAGAAGCAAAGGTTTAGAGGTGACAATTATGTCTGCAAGTATATTAAAGGTATTTATGAAAGCCAGTTCATTTCCAGGAAAGGCTTAAAATTTAGTTGTGCATAATAAAAACCATTTAACTCAGAAATCCCCCTAATCTGTCAGACCAGTGCTTTCCCCACTTTCAAAGCCTTAATGTATCCCTCCCCCAACAAACCTTTCCCCAGAAAACCCCAACACCCCAAATCATATCAACCCATCAGTCAACTCTATCACTTAATTATTAATACCATCCCTTATTTCATATATATATATATTCTCAATTGTACAGTTAACTTGGAACATCCTATTTGTAATTTGACTTTTATGTATGTTTTTAACATTAGAATGCAGACTCCCTGTGGTCAGGGATCATGTTTTCTGCTTTTGTCGTACTTTCCCAAGCACTTAGAAGAGTGCATTGCACCCGGGGAGTGCTCAATAAATTCATTTACTACCACTACTGGAATAAACCACCAAGGAAAGTAGTGGAGTGTCTGTCCCTGGAGAAATTTAATAAAATAATAGTCAATCACCTGTCAATCAAGTACGTAAGTGATGCAGAAGGAAGGGAGAATGAGGGGGGAAGATGAGAGGTTCAAAGCCAAATTACAAATAGTATGTTCAGAATAAATTGACTGTACAATTGAGTGTACATACATAAGTGAAAAGGAGGACTGGCTGATGAGTTGCTGTGATTTGGTGTGTTGGGATTTAATAGGGGAAGACTATTATTAGGAGAAGCAGCGTGGCTTTGCGGAAAGAGCAAGGGCTTGGGAGTCAGAGATCATGGGTTCTAATCCCAGCTCTGCCACTTGTCAGCTGTGTGGCTTTAGGCAAGTCACTTAACTTCTCTGTTCCTCAGTTCCCTCCTATGTAAAATGGGGATTAAGACTGTGAGCCCAACATGGGACAACCTGATTACCTTGTATTTAACCCAGTGCTTAGAACAGTGCCTGGCACGTAGTAAGCGCTTAACAAATACCATCATTATTGTATTGAGAAGCAGCGAGGCCTAGTGGATAGACCACGGGCCTGGGAGTCAGGAGGACCTGGGTTCTTAATGCTGGCTCTGCCACCAGTCTGCTGTGTGCCCTTGGGCAACCCACTTCACTTCTGTGTCTGTTGCCTCATCTGTAAAATGGAGATTAAGCCTGTGAGCCCTGTGTGGCACAGGGACTGTGTCCAACCTGGTTAACTTGTATCTACCCCAGCACTTAATACAGTGCCTGGCACATAGTAAGCACTTAACAAATACATCAATTATAGGAACACTGCAACTGCTTCTGACAGACATGATGCAATTCCTCCACCCTTTAAAGTATTTGGCAATCTCTTCCTTCCCTTTCTTTTGCTGTCTTTATTCCCCTGAAAAGACTACTGCACGTAAATTGTCACCTTCTCAACTTTATTACTATTAAGTGCCATCGAGTCGTTTCCGATTCATAGAGACTCCATGGATCTACTTTCTCCAAAACATCCCGTCCTCCGCCATAATCTGCAACCTTTCGAATTGTTCTTCCGTTATCGTTGTTATGGTTTCTAGCTAACTAGCTGCTGGTCTGCCACTTCCACGTTTTCCCTGGACTTTTCCTAGCATTAGTGTCTTCTCCAGAGAATTCATCCTGATTGTGTCCAAAATGTGCTAATCTAAGTCGAGTCATTGGCCTTCCGAAGACCACTTCGGTTTAATTTGCTCCAAAATTCATTTGTTTGTTTTTCGGGCAGTCCATGGTATTCGCAAAAGCCCTCTCCAACGCCACATTTCAAAAGAATCGATGTTCTTTCTATCCTTTTTTTTTCCACTGTCCAGCTTTTGGATTCATACATTGTCACTGGAAACACCATAGAGTTGGCAATTTGTATTTCTATGACAGTTGTTACATCAGCACAGTTCATGACTTTTTCCAGGCTCTTCATAGCACTGTTCTCAGTTTTAGTGGTCTTTTAAACTTCCACTTCCATGTAGTCAAGTGACAGAGCCGGGATTAGTCAATTCTTCAATTTTGGGGGCTATGTTCCTGATGAACCCTGAGTTAAGGAAAACTCATTACTAGTTCCTCAAGGGTCAGTTCTTGGCCCTCTTCTGTTCTCCATTTACAGTCACTCCCTCGGTGAACTCATTCGCTCTCACGGCTTTGACTACCATCTCTACGCAGATGACACGCAGATCTACATCTCCGCCCCTGTCCTCACCCCCTCCCTTCGGGCTCGCATCTCCTCCCGCTTCCGGGACGTCTCCACCTGGATGTCGGCCCGCCACCTAAAACTCAACATGAGCAAGACTGAGCTCCTCATCTTCCCTCCCAAACCCGGTCCTCTCCCAGACTTCCCTATCACCGTGGATGGCACGACCGTCCTTCCCGTCTCTCGGGCCCGCGATCTCGGTGTCATCCTTGACTCGTCTCTCTCGTTCACCCCACACGTCCTATCCGTTACCGAGACCTGCCGGTTTCACCTTTACGATATCGCCGAGATCCGCCCTTTCCTCTCCACCCAGACGGCTACCTTACTGCTACGGGCTCTCGTTATATCCCGGCTAGACTACTGTGTCGGCCTTCTCTCTGACCTCCCTTCCTCTCTCGCCCCGCTCCGGTCTATTCTTCACTCCACTGCCCGGCTCATCTTCCTGCAGAAACGATCTGGGCATGTCACTCCCCTTCTTAACTCCAGTGGTTGCCTATCAACCTCCGCTCCAAACAAAAACTCACTCTAGACTTCAAGGCTCTACATCACCTTGCCCCTTCCTACCTCTCCTCCCTTCTCTCTTTCTACCACCCACCCCGCACGCTCCGCTCCTCCGCCGCCCACCTCCTCACCGTCCCTCGGTCTCGCCTATCCCGCCGTCGACCCCCAGGCCACGTCCTCCCGAGGTCCCGGAACGCCCTCCCTCCTCACCTCCGCCAAACTGATTCTCTTCCCCTCTTCAAAACCCTACTTAAAACTCACCTCCTCCAAGAGGTCTTCCCAGACTGAGCTCCCCTCTCCCTCTACTCCCTCTACCGCCCCCCCTTCACCTCTCTGCAGCTAAACCCTCTTTCCCCCCCATCTCCCTCTGCTCCACCCCCTCTCCCTTCCCATCCCCTCAGCACTGTACTCGTCCGCTCAACTATATATTTTCATTACCCTATTTATTTTGTTAATGAAATGTACATCTCCTTGATTCTATTTAGTTGCCATTGTTTTTACGAGATGTTCTTCCCCTTGACTCTATTGCCATTGTTCTTGCCTGCCTGTCTCCCCCATTAGACTGTAAGCCCATCAAACGGCAGCGACTGTCTCTGTCTGTTGCCGACTTGTTCATTCCAAGCGCTTAGTACAGTGCTCTGCACATAGTAAGCGCTCAATAAATACTATTGAATGAATAGTACTAGTGACTGTGGGCATAGCTGTTTTTTTCTTACACTGCATCATGTTGGGGGGAACATTCCCCAATTGTGCATTCTGTCTAAAATGGAAACATACCCTAAGTCAGAACTCCCCGTAATACATCTTAACATTAATTCATGCAAATGTTGCCAAACGTTTATGGTTTGAAGTAAGACAGATGTTTTCATGGGTCAAGAAGTTCTGTCCTTAAGTACCACCCGAACACTAAATTAAAGCAATTGTACTTTACATCCTGTTGAATCTGCTCATTTTCTTCCAGATGACACTTCCTGTGCCCCATCTCACTTGGGAATAGAGATGAAAATAGCTCACTGAATAAAGAAAATACTTTGCAGAACTCCCAGGCCCTTAGGAGAATCAGCATCTGGGAAATAAAGGCAACTATACTTAGGAACGTTAAAAAAAAAATCAAGAGTCGAGGACTTTGAAACATGTTTATCTGCTAGTTGTGTTCTAGAGGAAGGTTATTTTCTATAATAATTGATTCAAGTACTAAAGATGAAAAGTGAAATTATTTTGGTATATGGAATACCTGGAAAACATGAGTTACTATAGGTGACACCTTAATAACAGCTTATAAAAATTTCAGAAGGTACTCGTTATAACAAGGTTTTTATAGCAAAGATAGGCTCTGTTGTGATATAAGGGTATATAACTGTTTCGCCTCAATATGTAATACCAATTGAATTGAGGCCTCACCTAATATCTTAAATTTATATTAAGTGCATTTTATGAGAAAAATATTCATGTGGGATTAAAGGAAGAGATGGCTGGAGACATTAAATTATGGCTATGATGGTTGTTGTAATTATCCTCATTCCTTGGCAAGCGGGCAAAAAGAAAAATGTTGATCACTGTTGGCTTTTTTGAATTATTAATAGAACCAGAGCTCACTGTGATGCAGTCTTTCATGTCTCTTGAATAAATTTGATATTTCAGCTCTTAAAATGTATTTTATTCTAATATTGGATTTGTACAGGGTCCAAAATCCTGTTTGTTTTCCCAGTGAAGAGAAAAAAAAGTATTTCATCTAACCTAGTATTTAGAAGAGAAGAAAATCTAATAATGACCAAATTAGTGTGCATTAGCAAAAAGGTGGGAGAAATAAAATGGAATATAATATTACTAATAATAACAGTTGTGTGATTTGTTAAGAGTTTACTCAGTGCCAAGCCCTGTAATAGGGCTGGGATAGATTTAGGATAATCAAGTTGGACACAGTTTAAGTAGGAGGGAAAATGGGTATTTAATCCCCATTTTGCAGATGAGAAAACTGAGGCTCAGAGAAGTGAATGATTTACCCAAGTATAGAAGTAAAGTGACCGAGCTGGGATTAGAACCCAGATTTTCTTTCCCTTCTGCATCACCCTTGATCTAGGATGTGTTCCCTTTGTTTCCCTAACCATCAGCCCCACACCACTTAAATACGTATTTATAATTTAATTTAATGTCTGACTCCCCTCTAGACCGCATGCTCCTTGTCTGCTCCTTCCCTCCCCATTGCCCCTACTCCCTCCCTCTGCTCTACCCCTCTCCCTGCCCCACAGCACTTGTGTATATATGTACATATTTATTATTCTATTTTATTTACATTGATGCCTGTCCACTTGCTTTGTTTTGTTGTCTCTCTCCCCCCTTCTAGACTGTGAGCCCGTTGGGTAGGGATTGTCTCTATTCATTGCTGAATTGCACTTTCCAAGCACTTAGTACAGAGGTCTGCACAAAGTAAGCACTCAATAAATTCGATTGAATGAGTGAATGAATAGGGAACGTGTCTACCAACTGTTTTACTTACCCAAGCTTAGTACAGTGCTCTGTACACAAGACTCAATAAATATGATTGGTGACATGTATTTGTAAAGGTATTTGATTCAGAATAAGCAATTTGTAAGTAAATATTTTGTTAGTTGCCCCTACAAATGTGGAACTACAAGAATTTTTTTCTTTCTGAAAACATTTTCCCAATTTTGTGTTGCTACCTTTTTATTCATGGTACATACCATAATACCAAAATTTTTCCAATGAAGAATAAAATCTCTCCCCACTTCAGTCTATACTTCACTCTGCTGCCCTGATTATTCTTCTATAGAAACGCTCTATCACCCCCCTCCTCAAAAATCTCCAGTGGTTGTCTGCCAACCTCCGTATCAAGCAAAAACTTACTGTTGGCTCCAAAGCTGTCCGTCACCTTGTCCCTTCTTAACTCACCTCCCTTCTCTCCTTCTACAGCCTAGCCCGCACACTCCGCTCCCCTGCCGCCGCTAACCTCCTCACTGGGCCTCATTCCGGCCTGTCCCACCGTCGATCCCTGGCCCACGTCCTACCTCTGGCCTGGAATGCGCTCCCTTCTCACCTCCGCCAAACTAGCACACTTCCCCCGCCTTCAAAGCGCTACTGAAAGCTAGCTCACCTCCTCTAAGAGGCCTTCCCAGACTGAGCCTCCCTTTTTCTCTGCCCCTATTTCCTCCTCCGCTCTACTCCCCTCCCCGCCCCATAACACTTGTGTATATATGTACATATTATTTTATTTATTTTATTAATGATGTGTACATATCTAGAATTTTATTTATATTGATGCCTGTCAAATTGTTTTGATGTCTGTTTCCCCTCTTCTAGACTGTGAGCCTGTTGTTGGGCAGGGATTGTCTCTATTTGTTGCCAAATTGTACTTTCCAAGCGCTTAATACAGTGCTGTGCACACAGTAAGCGCTCAGTAAATATGATTGAATGAATGAATGAATGAATGAAAATCATCAGGAGTTATCTTTAATTGGACAACTGGGTCACTGCAATTCTAAATTTCACCTCATGGCATAGTTTACTATCTAGGTTAGTCATTCAGGGCTCAACAGTAAATGAGCAATCACAAAGTGCAGGGCAGTCCAGTAAAGTACTATGGCGATTTACAAAGAAAATGGCAGACACGGTTACATAAGGCATGATTGAATCCACAAGAAAATTGATCTGTAATTGACCAAAAGCTACTTGTAATGTTTGATGTAACCAGGAAATGATTTAACAAATTTTTCCTTAAATAAAGGGAAACCTTAGGTTGCCCTATTATCTGTTTTCCTTCTTTTGCCCAGGAATTGTTTCAGTGATGATATCTTGCAATTTGATTATCTGCAGCATATAGTTAGCGATGAAAGTCATAATTAGGGAATTCTGTTGTTCTCTGCTGCTTGAACCTGGTTTAAAGAGGGACATTATACACTGAGAGCTAATTAATTATTTTAGACTAAGGATAAAATTAGTGCAAAACCCGAAGTCGTCTTTCTAGTGAAACTTTTGTCCTGAAATTTGAAAACTCGGTAACAAAATCCAGTTCAGAGTAGGGTGCTTTTTGTTGGTTTTTTATATATCAACACAGAGAATGAAATATAGGAAAAGAATGCTTTCATTTAGTACCAGAACACTTACATATATATCTGTAATGTATTTATATTATGTCTGTCTCCCCGTCCGACGTGGGCAGGGAACGTGACTACCAACTCTGATATATTGTACGATCCCAAGCGCCTAGTACAGTGCTCTACACCTAGTAAGCACTCAATAAATACCACTGATGATGAATGATTGATTGATTGACCAGTGCTTAGTACAGTTCTCTGCCTGCAGTAAGGGCTCAATAAATAATTTCCTGTTTTTCCAGAGGTTTTTGGAGCAGATACTGACCTATAATCTGTAAACCTATGAGAAAAATGGCCCATAAGACAGCCATGCTTTTGAGGAATGTGGCTGTAATGTGGGGTTGGTCTGTATTGCATTTTTTCTGATATTGTTGAATTTTGCCTTACAGGTGTGGGGGCACTGTGGGTGCTATTTTCACCTGTCCTCTAGAAGTCATTAAGACAAGGCTTCAGTCCTCAAAATTAGCCCTCCGAACTGTCTACTACCCTCAAGTCCAACTAGGGACCATCAGTGGAGCGGGAATGGTCAGACCAACATCTGTGACACCCGGACTTTTACAAGTTCTGAAGTGAGTACAGATATTTCATTTTTCTTTGTGGTTCAGAGAGTATCTAAAGCAAATAAATAGAATTTGGGGCTTGGGTGGTTTGATCCAACACTAAATAAAAGCATTTTTAACACTGCCATCTCGGTCCTTGATCAGAATACAACATAGTCACTTGTAGGAAGTGAGTAAGCAGCAGAATGTCAGGGGAGATGAAATATAGTTGAGTAAGGGAAGAATTATTTGAATGTTTGTGAACCAGAAAGTGTAGGAAAAATATTTTAAATGTATTCATGTAAAGTTTCTGAGCCCAATTCTTTTGATGCCTGAAGTTACTCCCTCTAAGTTGGATACTTTGGGAAGAAAATCTTTCAAGTCACTGGTAGATTTGGAACATGAATTGGACAATGAAGTTCAAAAATTCAGAAGGCAAATAAAGCTAAATATAGTTGAAATGAATAATTAATCAAATTTGAGTTCTTTCTGTGTGCAGAGCACTGTTTAAGCATTTATTAGAGCACCATAAAGTAGACATGATCCCTGCCCTCAAGGAACTTATAATATGGTGGGAGAGACGGACATTAAAATAAATTATCGTTAGTCAACCAAGTATAAAGATATGTATGAAACTGCCATGGCAGAGGTGGGGGGGAAGTGTATTTGCTTGGAGGTAAGGACTCAAGCGCCTAGGTAATAATGATAATTGTAGGGTTAGTTAAGCCCTTACTACGTGTTAAGCACTGTACTAAGGGCTGGGGTAGATACAAGATATGCAGGTCGGGCACAGTACATATCTCACTTAGTGCTCACAGTCCAAAAGTCCAAATAGGAGGAGAATAGGTATTGAATCCCCATTTTACAGATGAGGAAACTGAGGCACAGAAAAGTTAAGTGATTTGCACAAGGTCATATAGCAGGCCAGTGACAGAGTTGGTTGGACCTCTCACACGCCGGCTTGTGTTCTTTCCACAATGAAGGGAAAATAGGGTAGAGAGGGAAGTCAGGGAAGGCTTCTTGGGGGAGTTTTCATTTTAGTAGTGCTTTGACGATGGGGAGAGGGGCATTCTGTTGGATATGAAAGGGGAGGCAGGAAGTTGTGAACAAGGGGTTGATGGGGGGGAAAGAGATAAGAGTGAGGCACAGTTGGTATTAGAGGAGTGAAGTGTTGTAGGGAGAGAGAGCAGAATTAAAAAGGTGGATTTTTCAGAAAAGGCAGATAAGAAATCAGGGCAACTACTTAGATAAAACTTGTGTTAAATTTATGAGGAGGGCTGGGAAAACAATAGGGTTACTGAAACGTATTACTTCATTAAAATCCGCATTTGGAAGGATTTGTTCACATTTTAGCTAAAACCGACTGAACTGGAAAATACTTCAGTTTAGTTGATGGCTTTTCACTATAGAAAAGGCTGGTACTTTTTAATTGTCATTTTATTTTACTCCAGAATTCTAGAACCAGCAATTTGGATTTGCCTTTCCACAAATCCAGATTACAATTGTGTTAGATTTAGGTTCAGAGTTCCAGGTAAACAAGGATGTTAACTAGGGCACTGCTGTTTTCTTAAATTGTAAGAGAAGCAATGTAGCCTAGGGGATAGGGCAGGGGCCTGGGAGTCAAAAGGAACTGGGTTCTAATCCCAGATCCACCACTTGTGTTCTGTGGAACCTTGGGCATGTCACTTGACTTCTGTGCCTCAGTTACCTCATCTATAAAATGAGGATTAAAACTGTGAGCCCTGTGTGGGACAAGGATTCTGTCCAACCCAACAACCTTCTATCTACCAGTGCCTGGCACTTGGTAAGCACTTAAAATACTATAAAAAAATTACAAATGAGCAGTAAGAGTGGCTTTTGGCTGAGTGTTGGCTACTTGGTGCAGGCAAGGATTCCTGTTTTGTGTTTTGTGCTGTCCCTGACTAGGGAATCTGTTCGCTGCCAACTTTTATCTCATAAAAATAAAGGATAACCCAAGGGTGTCTTGTCCTGAGTAGTTATAGAAGTATGTGAATTTGGTAGGTTGTGAGCTACCTCTTTTTTTGAGAGCTATTAAAGGGCCAATACTTTTTAGGATAGAAAAGCAACCTACCTCCGCCCCTTCCTTATTCTTCATTTGAGAGTTGTTTTGGCTTTGGGTAACAGTTACATATACTGCTGCTTCCCAATATTTAATATTTAATGCCTTTTTGAGATGTGCTAGGATAGTGAAGTAATAGGACCTATCCCCAAATGTACCATTTGCTATGTCCCATTTCTTGCAGTGCAACATCCTTGGCTGTGTTCAATGGGCATAGTGAAGACAACCCATTGTCCCCCTAAGCAGGGAACAAAATTGAGCTCAGTAATAATACGGTGAATTTATAAATAAGAGCCCAAAACACTTTTTAGAGCTTGAAAACCGAAAGAGATGCTTGCCGATTTTAACATTCAAAGCAGGCTTCCCCTTGTTTAGTTTGTCAAATAGTGCGTGACTAGTGCATTCATGTTTTCCATACCTGGGGAGCTGTCTCCTTGAATTGGTTGGCGGAAACAGACTCTCTCTGTTGTAATATTAGCCTAATCTGAAACTTTCAACAAGAGTTGTTTATCCTGTCCAAATCAAATTCTTTCAGGTTTTACTCCTTGGTTACAGAAATTGGGGAAGAAATTTAGAAGTTAAAAATTTCCATTTGAGACGTTGGCTATAATTTGCATTTTCAGTAAAATATGTGGTATCCCACCTGCTTGAGGCAAATTTGTAGTGTATCTTATTTGAGAGATATATATTAAGACCAGCCTAAAATCAATATTTTGCCACGTTTATTTTTATGGTATTTGTTAAAGCGCGTAGTATGTTCTAGGTCCTATACTAAGCCCTGGAGTAGATACAAGCCAATCAGGTTGGACACAGTCCTTATCCCACATGGGGCTCACAGTCTTAATCCCCGTCTTTACAGATGAGTTAACTGAGGCACGGTGAAGTGACTTGCCCAAGGCCACACGGCAGACAAATGGCAGAGCTGGCATCAGCACCCAGGTCCTTCTGACTCTCAGGTTCATGCTCTGTCCCCTAGGCTAGCTGCTTCTCATTAAAACAAAGGACTGGGCCTTTTAAACAAAGGACTGATTTAAGACATTACAGCAGTATTGAGCTTTCTCTCACTTTAAACTCTTAATTCTGAAGGCTATTTACTGGTCTTTTAAAGTACCCCTTCTCATGAAGTCATGATTCATTGATTTTTTTTGAACAAAATCAATTAAAAGCTAGACGCATTGCTTTTTAGTTAAGATTCATTTGACCCTTTTGATAACCTTATTGGATGTTAAAGTAAAGTTCGGGTCTAGAGAACTTTAAGAAAACAGATTGGTTAAAAGTTTGGATTGTGTCATAGACCTGTTTGGCCGTTTGCCTGTTGTTCATATGACTAACTAGCCAGTAGCTACCAGTTCCTCCGGAGACATGAGTGGTCTGAGTCACTTGAGGACTCTTCTCTCTACTGCATTATAGATTAGAGGTTATTGATTATCCTGAAGCCAAGGAGTCTTTTAACCCGAGTTTTCAGTTGAGTCATGATGTGTGATGCATTCGGTTTCAGAAGTTTTTATCTTTTATACATTTCTGATTACAAATGTCATTGTTGTTTTAAAATGCAGGTAGTCAGGCTTGCTGACTGCAGTGTGGAGGTTTTCACAATAGCTTCCGACATTGCTGATTTTGATGGGCCAGGGCCAGAAAGATAAAATTGAGGCAAATTATAGGAAAGGCAGATTGGTAGTAATAATAATAATAATAATTACTGTATTTGTTAAGCACATACTCTAAAGTGTCGTGGGAGTTTGCCTACCCTATAGAGTATTGTACTTAGTACTTCCAAGTACAAAATACCCCTTAGCTAGGAAGACAAATGAGGCAGTTTATTACTAACCGGAAGTAATTCAATGTTCTTTACTTTGTGGCCACATTAAAGTGAACAGTTCCGTGTAAAAGAGACCTGTGTTGACAAGTTTAGATTCGCCTAACACACCATCGTCTGTGTCTTTGTGGGAGAGGGAGGGTAAACCGGGTGCATTATTCCATCATTTGCTCCAGGCTTACTAGAGGGACTGATCTTGAAAAGCTTCCGGGCCACTGACTTGCAGCATGGGGTCACAGTTTGTGTGCTTGCAAGGCCTACAGCCGTTTCCAAAATTGATGTGTTCCCCAATCTCCTTCTCCGCATTACCCTACCCTTTACTCTCTGGATGGGCCTGATGCTCCAGTGCTTTCCCCATCTGCTGCTGCTGATAAATCTTGGAGAAGTAAACTCCACATACTGTAATTCTAATGTGACATTTTAATTTGGGTGTTTTCATTAGGGAAAATAACAATTAGAAAGCCTTTAATGAGTGCAAGAATTAAAGTATACTTTCACTGCACTGTGGGATGAGAGAGCAAATAGGGCTAATGTAAGCATTTGGAATGATGTACTTGGGTAAATGCAGTTCAGTATGGCCTAATTCAGGGAATATGACAGCCATTTAAAGGAACATTTCTTCAGAATCCTAGCTTTGGAGAAGGTAGGATGCTAAAAGGGTTAATTGGCAATATTTAATGAGCTCCGACTGGGGTGCGGAGCACTGAACCAAGCACTTGGAAGAGTACAGTAGACATAATCCCTCACCTCGAGGAGTATACAGTTTAGGAGGAAGTAATATAATATAAAGGTACGTACACAGTGCATGAAATAACACTGAAAGATCATTTGGGAAGGCCCCCTCGGAGAGAGATGATTTCTGAAGGGCTTTTGAAGATGGGAGAACAATAGTCTGTCAGATTTCAGGGGTGAGCGAGTTCCAGGCAGGAGGGAGGATATGAGCAAGAGTCAGTGGCAGGAGAGACAAGAACAAAGCCCCAGTAGTAGGTTAGCTTGATAGGAACAAAATATACCAGCTGGGGTATACTAGAAGAAAAGTCTAAGTAGGAGATCTGATTGAATGCCTCAAAGCCTATTGTCAAGAGTTTCTACTGGATGCATAGGGGAAGGGACAATCATTGAAGATTGTTGAGGAGTGGAGAGATTTGTGAATTAGGCTTCACAAAAATCAGTCAGCACAGTGAAGTATGAATTGGAGCGGGGAGTGATTAGAGGCAGAGAGATCAGCAAGGAGGTTGATGGCTGAAGTCAAACTGTGATGTGTGACAATTTCCCGGACCAATGTGCTAGCCGTTTGTCTGGAAGAGAAGGGTCGGATTCTGAAAATATAGGGTTAGAGACAACATTAGTTGGCAACTCCTAAGTGTGAAGGTTGAAAGTGGAAAAAGTCCAGGATAATGCCAGGGCTGTGGGCTCTGGAGATGGGGAGGATGATGGTGGTGTCAACTGAGGGGAAAGGTTGGAGAAGGGATTTGGAAGGGAAGTAGAGAGGTTTACTTTTGAACACATTGAGCTTGAAGTGACCAAGATATTACATTACATGATATTGAATATAGTATGGTAGAAATTTACCCAGGTGTAATTAAAATCCCTGCAAGAGGTGAGAGGGCACCCTGAGTTAGCTCCAGAGTGAATTGGAGGTGGGGTTTCCAAAGGTCAAGGCCCTCCCAGACAGCCTGAAGTGTGTGCAATGCCCCTTAGGATCAGCCTACAGCTTGGGGCTGGAAAGGGTTAGAAAGTCCCCAAGTGGTCAGTGGAGAGGGACGGGAAAAGTTATGGCCTGCCAAACGACCCCAGAAAGCTACCAGCTTTGCCCCTGCAGTCCAAATTCTGCTGGGCTAGTAAGCCTCATGGCTGCCTCCCTTCCTCCCAAGTCAGGGCTTATGCCAAGGAGCGCAGTATGATGATTTAAAATCTGATTGACAGTAATGACATTGGAGATTCTAGAAAGAATGGATTCAACCTGCTTGCCCAAGCATTGGGCTGAAATGGAAAATACTCCCCAAAGGACAGGCTGTGCATAATCCTTTTTAAGTTGTGATGAGTCACTACAGCTGGAAACCACATTCGTGATTTAAGTGAAGAATAAGCAGTCATTGTATCAGGCTCGTAGTCTCCTTGGAGACACTTGGCCTCCATTGAATCAGTGTGCACCTACATTGTGGGGGTGAATTTCAGGAGATTCTGCACATTTTCACCACCTAATGGCCATAATTTTAGCTCTGCTGAATGTAATGGGAGAGGTGAAGTACCCAGAAGTTAAACTAGGAGGTAGAAAAATCAGGCAAAAATACAATAAATTCCCATAACTGTATAATCCCCAGAATGAGCTGTTGGACTATTTTCTCACATGGGAAAGTAAGGATTGGGGAGACAGTAATGGTTTATCTAGATAGACTTGGCAGTCAGTGGTTTGTATTGAGGAATAACTGTGCAGAGCTTTGTACTAAACACTTGGGAGAATATAATACAATAGAGTGGGTAGACAAAATCCCTGCCCTTAAGGAGCTAATTTGATGATGGTATTTGTTAAATTCTTACTATGTGCAAAGTACTGTTCTAAGCGCTGGGGGAATACAAGGTGATCAGGTTGTCCCACGTGGGGCTCACAGTCTTAATCCCCATTTTACAGATGAGGCCACTGAGGCACAGAGAAGTTAAGTGACTTGTCCAAAGTCACACAGTTGAGAAGTGGCGGAGCCGGCATTAGAACCCAAGACCTCTGACTCCCAAGCCCGGGCTCTTTCCACTGAGCCACGCTGCTTCTCTAAGGAGTTTATAGTTGCAAGATGCCACCTCCAGCATTTTGCTTTGATACCAAAGATTAGATGGCAAAATCTTTGAGGGCAAGCTATCCTGTCTGCTAACTCTTTTATAATCTCCCAAGCAGTTAGTACAGGGTTTTCCAGAGTAAGTGCTCAATAAATGCTATTGATTGATGTCCTTTCGTGAGGAAAGGCTTTCTTCGGAAATATCCAAACTACTGCTATTTAAGCAGTTCTCACTGTGGTTGATGGAGCTGTTGCTTAATGAAACAGAATAGCCTGGAGTTTGGGGTGCATCAGGGAGCTTGTGCATCTTTGCTATGGGTTAATGAACAGATTCACTTTTATTCCTTTGTCTGCCTATCTTAATGATTTTGATTTTTGCTTTTTTCAGGTCAATCCTGGAGAAGGAGGGACCACGGTCACTCTTTCGTGGCTTGGGGCCAAATTTGGTTGGAGTTGCACCATCAAGGTAGGACCCTGAAAGTGTTCAGGAAGTTTACTTCATGCATGTTTGTCCTTCATAGTAGGTGATAGTGATGAAGGACAAATTCCTTGGTATAAGGCTGAGTCTGAACATGGAGTACTTAGTTTGAGGTAAACTTGATACTGCATGGTTTTGTGGTGTGGTGGTAAGTACGTAAAACCAGAGTTTGAGGATTAATGAAGTTTTAACGAATTTTAAGCAGCGTGGCCAAGCATGGGCCTGGGAGTCAGAGGATTTGTGTTCTAATCCGGGCTTCACCGCTTGCCTGCTCTGTGGTCCTGGGCCTTCTCTGCACTTCATTTTTTTCTCATCAGTAAAATGGGAAGACCTCTTACTTAGACTGTGAGTCTGTTGTGGCATAGAGACTGCCCACTTGCATCTATCCCGTTGCTTGGCTGATAAGCCCTGAACAAATATTATCATTGATAAAGTAGTCTTATATTCCTACATTTTATTTTCAGGCCAGGCTACCTACTCTCCTCCAACCCAGCATTTTGGGAATGGGAAGGGGCAGGTCAGCAATGGTTCCCCTTTCCCCCAAGTCAGAGAGGTGGCTTTCAGCAGCGAGAGACCAGAAGATCTTGTGACTCTGACATGGAGCCACTCTTGGTGGCTCTGGAAACAGAATCTTGGTTGTAGTAGCCTAGCCTGATGAGTGGTTTGCATATGTTGTTCATTTGTTGGGAAGCAATATATTTTTCAAATTGTGAGCCCAGGCATGGCCAATCACCGAGAGACAGCAGATCCACAAAGGGGTGTGTTCAAAACTGGGCAGTGACTACCGGGAAGCCAGGGCCTGGATTCACAGAGCTGCAGGTTGGACTTTCCCCAAGGTGTGGGTTGATCATTTGCAAGAGGTCTTGAATGTAAATGGCTGTTTTTCCCTGGTGCCAGTGGATTAATAATATCATTCTAATCACAAGAAGTTTAAAATAGGGCAAATGATTTGGTTTCGATTCATGGGTCAGTACATGTTTAAAGGCATTGCATTTATTTTTCTTCCTTTGTTCCTGGCTTGGAAATATTTACTCTGTGTTACTGAATTTGAGCTGGATTAAACAGGGCAGTAAAAATTTCATAACAGAAGTCTCTTTGTCCCAACAGGGCTGTCTACTTTGCATGTTATTCCAAAGCCAAGGAGCAATTTAATGGCATTTTTGTGCCTAATAGCAATATTGTGCACATTTTCTCAGCTGGCTCTGCAGGTAAGTAGGTTTATTTTTTGGTCACCTAGTGGGAAAAATCCAAGTGTTTCTTCCAGGCCATGAAAGTTGTTAATATGGGCAGTCAAGTGGGTGAATTATTTAAGTAGTAGAAATCCTGTTTGAAAGGATGCAATGATTCATTTACTGGGGCCCTAATGAACCATCAGCACAATCCAAATAAAAGGTGTAAGTACTGGGTTAAGAATTGTTTTAGGCCAGGTATTTTGATAGATTAAAAACCTGAGGAAAAATACCTTAAATGTAAATGAAGTAGTGACTATAGGTATATAAAAGAATATTAGTAAATAGCTGATTTTTAAAAATAAGACTTTTAAAGAAGTAGGATTGCCTAGTGTATAGGACCTGGGTTCTAATCCCAACTCTGCCACTTGCCTGTTATGTAGCCTTGGGCAAGTCACTTAACTTCTCTGGGCCTCAGTTACCTCATCTTTCAAATGGAGATAAAATATTTGGTCACCCTTCCTCTTAGACTCTGACCCCAAAGTGGGATGGGGGTTATGTCCAATCTGCTTAAATGATATCAACCCCAGGACCAACTTCAGTGCTTTGCACATAGAAAGCACCTAACAAATACCACAGTTATTAAGTGATGATTTTGCTAGCCAGAGATAGAGCCGTAGCTGGTTCCTTTTGCCTGTTTTGTGTTTAAACCATTTAACTAGGCCGGATTCCAGCTCACCATGCTAGCAGTCAAACAGTGTGTGCTTTGTACTCTTTCAGTGATCATTCTAAGGGTCCCCGACAACTGTGTTTTTTCTTTTTCCTCCATCTAGCCTTTATCACAAATTCCCTAATGAACCCGATATGGATGGTTAAAACCAGGATGCAGTTGGAACGGAGGTAAACAATGAAATAAATCCAAAAGAAATGCTGAGCTATCAAGCTGAAGAAAACATCTCACAGTAGTGGTTACTTTCTACAAATACCTTAAACCTTTTCACCTCCGTTGCGCTTGGGTTAAAAGATTGTTTTTATAATGACTCCATGGGGAAAAGAGTAGTATTGAGGGGGAAATCCAGGATAGAAACAGGACCATTTCACCTATAGATGCACCTTAAACA
Source organism: Ornithorhynchus anatinus (assembly GCF_004115215.2). NCBI lineage: Eukaryota > Metazoa > Chordata > Mammalia > Monotremata > Ornithorhynchidae > Ornithorhynchus > Ornithorhynchus anatinus. The sequence continues at coordinate 68,778,760 of NC_041732.1, read as the reverse complement.
GTAAAGTGCGCTCAGTAATTTTTTTGCAAAACAGTAATTTAATTTAATCTGGGCCACTAGGTGTCGCCAATTCCACAAACTCTTGCATTAGTTTCCAGACAAAATCTTCTTGTTCTTTTTAAATCTTATCTTTTCCCCAACTTGCCCACATTTATTCTCTTTGCCCCCTTTGTCTACCACATCCTCCAATCTATTCTCGGTTGTGTTTTTCGTTAACTGAGGTATTTAAACTGGATAGAAGCTGGCACAATTATTTTATTGTAAAGTCAAGGTGATACACAGCGTAGGGTAGTGTGCTAAAAATAACAAAAGAGCAGTGCAGCAGGTCTGATTAGCTCACCGGGAAGGAAAAGCGGACATTTTGGCTTTAAGGAATCAAGTTCTTGTTGCCAGTAGCATTGAGTGGAAAATATTCAGCTGTCACGTCCTGCATAAGCTGTATCGCAGAAGTAATTCTTTCAGTAGTATTTTGAGTGCGTACTATGCGCAGAGTACTGTACTGAGCATTTGCAATGTACAATTCGGCAACAGATAGAGAATCCCTGCCCAATAACGGGCTCAAATAATAATACTTCAGCACTTACTGTACTCTGTATTCCTCAGCAGTCATTCTCGTACCCGTTTTAATACATTGGTTTGCAGTAGTTAAGACTTAAGTATACCTTGTGTTCTAACTGTTCTTTAATTTTCTCCTTTGTAGAGTAAGGGGTTCAAAGCAGATGAATACGCTCCAATGTGCACGCTATGTTTACCAGACAGAAGGCATTCGTGGATTTTATAGAGGTCTAACTGCCTCGTATGCGGGAATTTCCGAAACCATAATCTGTTTTGCCATTTATGAGAGTTTAAAGAAGTACCTGAAAAACGTCCAGTTGACTCCTGCAACAAATGGGACCGAAAGAAATCGAAACTCCACAAATTTTTTTGGACTTATGGCTGCTGCTGCTATTTCCAAGGGATGTGCCTCCTGCATTGCTTATCCACATGGTATGTCATCCTCTTTTTTCACCGAGCAGCTGTTTGTAGTCAGTGTTGGTGTGTGCCACTGATCCTCTGCTCCCTCTGAGCTGATTTCAAGTAACGGAGGAATTCTCAAAAGTTCAGTAGACCTATTACTGCAGCTTCTTGGCTGCTCAGCTCTGGCTCATGAGGCCACTGGTCACTGCTTTATCGAGTGTCTGGCTGTTTATGTCTCAAGGGTAACGGGGTAAATGCTTCCGGGCTCCAAATCCAAGTGTAATGCCAGCAGTGGGGGAGGTCCATTAGCTAAGGTTAGCTTGTAACCCACCATGAACAGCTGTGGAAAGCCCGAAGGGAATTTGAAACCTTGGTCACTTTGGTCCTCACACTGTTTTAAGCCGCAGATCTGGAGTTCCTCTGAGACATGGCTATTTCTGTGACTTCACCTGACTAGAAATGAAAGGACTTCTGATTCCAGAATCTAATTTCTAAATGGCAGGTTCGGGTGAAAAACACCAAGAATGGCATGAACTTCACTCATCCCCTACACAAGCATTATAAGTCCCTGCTCCAGACCAGTACCGGGGACTCTGAAAGAAGTCCATCTTGACTCTGTAGTCAGATATGTCCTAGCCACTGCTGACCTCTGTTTTAATTCGGATAAAATCAAAAATCCAAATGCCTAGTGAGGGAAAGAGCTTAGGAGCAGCGTGGCTCAGTGGAAAGAGAACGGATTTAGGAGTCAGAGGTCGTGGGTTCTAATCCCGGCTCCGCCACCTGTCAGCTGTGTGACTTTGGGCAAGTCACTTGACTTCTCGGTGCCTCAGTTACCTCCTCTGTAAAATGGGGGTGAAGACTGTGAGCCCAAAGTGGGACAACCTGATTACCCTGTATCTCCCCCAGCGCTTAGAACAGTGCTCGGCACATAGTAAGCGCTTAACAAATCCTAACATTATTCTAGTGCTGGCTCTGCCAATTGTCTGCTGTTTGGGCAAACCACTTCTTGTCTTTGCCTCAATTCCCTCATCTATGAAATGGGGATTAAGACTGTGAGCCCCATGTGGGATAATGAACTGTGTCCAACTTGATTAGCTTGTTTCTATCCCAGCATTTAGTATAGTGCCAGGCACATAGTAAGCACTGAACTAGTACCATTTAAAAAAACAATAATTTAGATACAGATATTCTCCCAGGTGTCAGTCATGCATGCAATTTCCACACTGCGAACAGCTAAAGTCTTGTGATCTCTTCTCCAATTTAGGTAATGGGACATTACTAGTAAACATTGCATCAGGCCACTGATAATTAGGATTTGACTAAGAATTCTTGTGTCAGCACTTTTCTTTCTTTAAGAAACAGCTAAAGAATGATTACAGATTCTGGCTCAGTTTACATCTGGTGGGCCCCATGTGGGACCTGTTTATCTTGTATGTACCCAGTACTTAGTACAGTACACAGTAAGCGCTTAACAAATACTATTATTATTACTAGTAGTAGTAATAATAATAATAAAGGGCTCTGAGCCAGCCACAGATGTAAGCAACAAACTCCTGGCGTGCTGTGTCCCTGAGAAGAGCAATAGGTGGGGATTACTAAAAGTCCATAAATAGTCCTTACCCTAAAATAATCGCCCACATCTTGCTTACGTAGTTCTGGATGTGGTTAGAGAAAGCACATAGACCCCTTGAAGGGGCTTCGTAAAGGAGCAGGCAAAAATTCAGTTCCAGGTGAGTATTGTTTTAGGCATTGATTATTAGGATTCATTGTTCAACTAAATGATGTCAGGCTTCCTTCAAATACCCATCTTATAGAATCTTCCCCTCTTCTTATGCCTCTTTTTTTATGGTATTTAAGCACTGGGCTAATCAGGTTGCACACCGTCCATTACAGATGAGGCAACTAGGCACAGAAAAGTTAGCTGATTTGTCAAAGGTCACACAGTAGGCAAGTGGCAGGCGGAGCTGGGATTAGAATCCAAGTCATTCTTACTCATAGTCCCATGCTCTATCCACTAGGCCACACTGCTTCTCCATTCATCCTGTCCCTCTTGGGTTTTCCATTGAGGGATGGCTATTTTCTGAATGGGGATTTTGAATGATTGAACATTTGATGCTGTCTAACTACATGACGACGACATTAAGTAACAAAAAAAGGTTTCTTAGTCAAAGTTGCTATCCAGTCCAGGTTTAGTGGTAAAGGAATAACTGTTATACCAGTTTCTTTAAAGGTTTCTTCTGCTTTACTAGAAACACATTAATGAATCAAAGAACATAATGCACAAGACAGTGGGTTGGTTGAGTAATACACCCATTACTAGTGTAAGAGACTATTAAAATTTGCGATAGTCACTTTGAGTTATTTCTCTGGCAAACCCCTTAACGTAACCGGGTGGGTAGGCCATTGTACATGATCACTGGCTTGTCAAAGACACACAAATAAGAAGCATATTGGCAACACTGAACTGGTATTTTGTCCGTTGCAGAGGTCATAAGGACACGACTGCGGGAGGAAGGCACTAAGTACAAGGCTTTCATTCAGACAGCGCGCCTGGTGGCTCGTGAAGAAGGTTATCTTGCCTTCTATCGAGGACTCTTCGCCCAGCTCATCAGGCAGATACCAAACACTGCCATCGTGTTGTCCACCTACGAGCTCATCGTGTACCTGTTAGAAGATCACGCTAAGTAACGGGACAGGGAGTGTACTCTAGAAAAACAAAATGAAAACTCTGGCAGAGCAGTTTCTTCATTGATGATTGGAACTTAAGAGACAGCTGCAGGATCGGCCCTCCCGTCTGTGGCTTTTCTCACCTGCTGGACATTTCCTTTTGGATTCATGCTTTCTGGAAGGTTTCAATTCATTAACGTTAATAGTTAATTATCTTTTTTTAACTTAAAGACTATTCAGAATTAAGCAGCTACTAAATTAAATCATGCTATTTAATTTAAGGTTAAACTTGTTCTGTGTCCTCTTTATGTTCATTGTACTGTCATGTTAATAATATTTAGTCAGGGAACTCGAGTACTTTCCTAAAATGTGTCTCAGAGATATTCATTAAAATGGTAAGGCTAACGGAAAACTGACTTTTGCTCTTGACTAGATAGAGCCATGGGCTCCTGGTGTCAAAAGCATCACTTTCCAGTCATGGTGGGCCCCAACAGGCATGATGTTATTTTTCTCCACAGTACTGTACAAATGCTTCTAACTTCTGAGCACAAAAGGTGTAGCTTTCTGGTCGTATAATTCAGAGTATACACAGACATTCTTAGAAATGGTTGTACTCTTCTGTCACCTCCAATTAAAAAAAATACGAAGCTTCCTGGCTGCTAGTCCCATTTAAAGTCTCCTTAGACTCCCTCTGACCTCTCTCCACTCCCCCCAACCCTCCATTCCCCCCCCCACCCCCAACACACACACATACACACTAGTGACCCACTGGCTGTGAAGTAAAGTTTCATTGAAATAAAATACCATTAAGGCATCCTCCTGTCTAGGCTCTTGTTGTATGATTCAAAGTCGCGATAAACATCCATCTAGTGTGGTAACAGTTTGTTGGGTTCCATTATCTGGTGTATCTGGTGTGATACTGCGTTTGGAAGAAAACAGGACCTCTCTAGACATTCTCCTTCCACACCAGGATCTCTCTCTTGTACCTATCCAACATTTTGCTGCTGTTTGGAGCATCTTGGAGTGCAAGGGGAGGACATTGAAGCAGCATGGCTCAGTGGAAAGAGCGCGGGCTTGGGAGTCAGAGGTCACGGGGTTCTAATCTCAGCTCCGCCGCTAAGTCAGCTGTGTGACCTTGGGCAAGTCACTTAACTTCTGTGCCTCAGTTACCTCATCTGTCAAATGGGGATTAAAAAAACTGAGCCCCACGTGGGACAACCTGATCACCTTGTATCCCCCAGCACTTAGAACAGTGCTTTGCACATAGTAAGCACTTAACAAATACCCCAATTTATTTTTTACATCCCTCTCTAATGAGGGAAGTCCTGGAACAGGCACACCAGCAAATTGAAATCACCTCAGTGTACACGTTTCTTTAGCAAAATCAGAAAATACTTATACTTAAATAGTAAATAAGATTTCGGTCATGTCAAATTATGAGCTGCCTCTTTTTTTAACCCCTTCCTTGGGATTAGATGGTTTTCATATTAAGAAGGTTTGTTAATGAAATGACTAGAAGGGCTGGGAATGTGGTTCCAGTGCCTGCTATATCCAAATGTGATCTGTTCAAATTCACTTTCCTGCAGGCGAAGGGGGAGAGGGCTATTTTTTTTCCATTGCATTGAAGAGATTAATCTTGGCTTGACTTTTAACGCAGTTGGTATTCTCTGCTAACTTGCCTCAGCAGCTGTGACACATGCTAGAGAGCAGAAAATATTGGTGCCAGACTTTCCTGCTGTTGAAATGAACAATAAAGGCAGTCATGACATCAGCAGGTGTCTTTAGCTTTATGTGCCTATCTCTGCCCAAGAAATAAACACAGCAGTGAGCCGTGTTTCTCTGTTTAATCAAAGGCTCAGTAGCAATCCGTTCTTTCTTGAGGAGTATTCATGGTAAACCATGAGTCTTTTAAAAGGAATGCCTAACCTGATATGATTCAATCTGAAAGTTTAGAAATTGAATGGCTTGGTTACTATAAAGATAGAAATCAAGCCATATTATATTCTCCCTAATGCTTAGTACAGTCCTCTGTACACAGTGAGCCCTCAAATACTATTGACTGACTATTCTTTGGGTTTATCGGCTCTGCGCATTTCTTAGCTACTGGGATTGTGGCCAGAGAAGGAGTGTGGCATAGTGGAAAGAGCACCAGCTTGGGAGTCAGAGGTTGTGGGTTCTAATCCTGGCTCCGCTAATTGTCAGCTGTGTGACTTTGGATAAGTCACTTAACTTCTCTGGGCCTCAGTTACCTCATCTGTAAAATGGGGATTAAGACAGTGAGGGCCATGTGGGACGGCCTGATTACCTTGTATCTACCCCAGCACTTAGAACAGTGCTTGGCACATGGTAAGCACTTAAGTACCATCACCATTATTATTAAATGGAACAAGGAGAGATGGATTTCACAGCAAAGACTCTGAAAGTTTACTTCATTTATATTTGCATGAAGTGGGGAATTTGTGCCATTGAATGACTTGTAAAAAACTAATCCAGGGATAGCCAGCGTATACCTCCAAAGGTTTGAGATAAACAAGGGATCAGAGGGTGGGGGTTGATGTGAACCTTAATTTGCGTCAGCCTCATCTCCTGGACACCTCAGCTAAAGTTTTTATTATTTATAAATAATAAATGTAGCTTTTTTATTATTATTGCTACCTGTTCACCCTCCAACTTAGTCTGTGAACCTCAGGTGGGAAGTGATTATCTTGTATATAACCTGGTGTTTAGCACAGTGCCGGGTACATATTAAGCATTAAGAAACTACTAACAACAAATGTCTTCCCAGATATCAATGGGGAAGAAAACAGATTGGATGGGGAATCATTCATCCCTTCAGTCTCTTTATTTGTTGCATTTCAGTCAGATGGGCAAAGAACTACAGTCAGGGCTCACCAAATGAGGGGTTAGTTTTCCAGTCAAATGAAAATGCTACTCATTCACATTCATTCAATAGTATTTATTGAGCGCTTACTATGTGCAGAACACTGTACTAAGCATTTGGAATGTATAGTTCGGCAACAGAGGCGATCCTTGCCTAATGACAGGTTCACAGTCTAAACACTCAATATAGCAAGTATATTTTTATGCCGTTACAAAAGAGGGCAGCCTTTAAAATGGGCCTAAGGCACCAGAAACAGTACTCCTTGTCTAACCTAAGAAATAAAGTGAAATCCAGTTTAGCAACCTTAGGTTGCCTTAGAGAATAGTATTCATAATCCTGTTCCCATTAAGATCTGCTTTATGTCAGATTCAGCCTCTTTTCCTAGTGGATTCACCTCACCAATAATGTCATGCAACTGGTGGAGCCAGTTGGCCTAAAATTTTATTCTCTGTTCTTCGGGGTCAAACTCAATGGGCAAAGAGGTAAAGGGCAACAGCAATTAGGAAAATCTAATAGCTGGGCAGTAGTAGGTGACAGAATTTATTTTTTTTTAATTAAGCTGAAGTCACTGAACTTTTCAACCCAATAGCAAAAAAACCAAGATGGTTCGTTTAGGCTTCTGAAAGGGAATTCTCAAAGATTCTGTTTCACTGAAACTTAGCTTCAGAGGGCTTCGCAGAAGCTGGAGCCTTTCCTGGGTCGCAAGGCTCCATGTTGAAGTCGGTCAGATTTGGCTCAAGCTTGGCTCCCTCTGCCCCCACTTACAACTCTTCATTTTGAATGAAGGATGAGTACCGGTGGAAGCTGGTCTCCTGATTTTTGGCACTGGAAGATTCCGTGAATAGCATCAGAATGTAAAATCTTCAAGGGCAAAGGAAATGTGCTGCTAAAGAGCATTTGAAAAAGGTGTAAAATTTGGGCCATTAGCTCACTATTTTTAGTGTTTCAATCCCCACCCTTCTGTTTCTCCTAGTTGGAGGGGAAAGCTGGGTTAGCACTGGGGCCTCAAGTAAAGAAAGGCAATAGATTAAAATCAGCAGAGCTCTACGGTAGGTTCATCCCTTCCATGTTCGCCACCTTTGAATTAAATACTGGAATTTCTGCTAGAGTGGAAAATGCAGGAGAAAACAAGCAACAATCGGCCATATTTATAAAGCACTCCATCACGTCGCCCCCTCTTACCTCACCTCGCTTCTCTCCTACAACCCAGCCCCCACACTCCGCTCCTTTGGTGCCAACCTTCTCACTGTGTCTCAATCTCACCTGTCTCGCTGCCGACCACACTGGCCCATGTCCTGCCTATGACCGGGAACGTCCTCCCTCCTCAAATCCACCAATTACTCTCCCCTTCTTCAAAGCCTTACTGAAGGTCCATCTCCTCCAAGAGGCCTTCCCAGACTAAACCCCACTTTTCTTCATCTCCCACTCCCTTCTCTGCCACCCTGCCCTGACTTGCTCCCTTTGCTCTTCCCCCCCAACCAGTCCCACAACACTTACGTATAATTTTATTTATTTGTATTGTTGTCTGACTCCCTATGACCCCCCAAGACTGTGAGCTCCATGTGGGCAGAAAATGTCACTATTTATTATTGTATTTTCCCAAGCGCTTAGTGCAGTGCTTTGCACACAGTAAGTGCTTAATAAATACAATTGAATGAATGAATGTGCAGAACATTGTACTAAACACTTAAGAATGTTTACGCAGTACAACAGAATTAGCAGACACGTTCCCTGCTTATAATAATAATTATGGTATTTAAGTGCTTACTATGTGCCAAGCATTGTTCTAAGCGCTGATTCATTCATTCATTCAATAGTATTTATTGAGCACTTACTATGTGCAGAACACTGTACTAAGCGCTTGGAATGTACAATTTGGCAACAGATCGGGGGAGACAGACGGCAGAGCAAAACAGAATGAAACAAAAACAAGACAAAGTTATCACGATAAATAGAATCAAGGGGTTGTACACCTCACTGACAAAATAAATAGGGTAATAAAAATATATACAAATGAGCACAGTGCTGAGGGGAGGGGAAGAGGGAGGGGGAGGAGCAGAGGAAAAGGGGGCTAAGCTGAGGGGAGGTGAAGGGGGAAAGAGGGAGGAGCAGAGGGTAGAGGAGCAGAGGGAAAGAGGGGCTCTGTCTGGGAAGGCCTCCTGGAGGAGGTGAGCTCTCAGTAGGGCTTTGAAGAGGGGAAGAGAATTAGTTTGGCGGAGGTGAGGAGGGAGGACGTGGCCTGCGGGTGGATGGTGGGATAGGTGAAAACGGGGGACGGTGAGGAGGTGGGCGATAGAGGAGCGGAGCATGCGGGGTGGGCAGTGGAAAGAGGGAAGGCAGGAGAGGTAGGAGGGGGCAAGGTGATGGAGAGCCTTGAAGCCCAGAGTGAGGAGTTTTTGTTTCGTGCGGAGGTCGATGGGCAACCACTGGAGGTTTTTACGGAGGGGAGTGACGGGCCCAGAGCCTTGCCGCAGGAAGATGAGCCGGACAGCGGAATGAAGAATAGACTGGAGCGGGGAGAGAGGGGAGGAAGGGAGATCAGAGAGCAGGCTGACACAATCCAGCCGGGATATTATGAGAGCTTGTACCAGCACGATAGCTATTTGGATGGAGAGGAAAGGGCAGATCTTGGTGCTATTGTAAAGGTGAGACCGGCAGGCGTTGGTGACGGATTGGATGTGTGGGGTGAATGAGAGCTGAGTCAAGGCTGACACCAAGGTGGTGGGCCTGTGAGTCGGGAAGGATGGTCGTGCTGTCCACGGTGACAAGGAAGTCAGGCTTACAGTATAGACGACAACCTATAAGATGATTACTCCTTTGAAATTATAGGTTAAAAAAACCCCGACGATATGAGCCACGTTTCCTCTTTCTTCTACCCACAACATGTGCAATATTCCTAAAAAAACATTATTGAGTTAATTCAAGCTGACTGGGAGTATTTGGTTCACTCTGTAATGAATAAGTGAATTACTCCTGGATTCGTCACAAAGAAAGTGTCGGTGCAAACACGAATAATGGTTTAAACTCCAGTTCCTTTCTTACCCCTTTGTCCAATGTCTTTTTCCACTTGTGGGTTTAGTGACCTTGAAAGAATTTGGATTTCTCCCTCTGACCAATTAGACTAGCGCAGGCAAGCTATCTTCTTCCACCCCGTAATTCACTAACAGCTTTCTCGTCTGTAAACTTTAAGGTCCTTGAGGGTACAGAAAAGTCTAACAACTCTATTATACTGTAACAATAATTATGGTACTTGTTAAGTGCTTAATATGCCTAAGCACTGTTCTAAACGCTGGGGTAGATGCAAGTTAATCGAGTCCGATGCAGTCCCTGTCCCACATGGGGCTCACACTCTTAGCTCCGTTTTGCAGATGAAGGAACTGAGGCCCAGGGAAGTGAAGTGACTTGGCCAAGGTCACACGGCCGCATGAGTCTGGATTAGAACCCATTCCTTCTGACTCCCAGGCCCGCGTTCTATCCACTAGGCCAAGCTAGTTCTCAGCGTGGCTCAGTGGAAAGAGCCTGGGCTTGGGAGTCAGTTCATGGGTTCTAATCCCAGATCTGCCACTTAGCTGTGTGACCTTGGGCAAGTCACTTAACTTCTCTGTGCCTCAGTTACGCCCATCTGTAAAATGGGGATTGAGACTGTGAGCCCCACCTGGGACACCCTGATGACCTTGTATCTCCCCCAGTGCTTAGAACAGTGCTCGGCACATAGTAAGCGCTTAACAAACACCAACATTGTTATTATTATTAAATCCCCAGAAGCAGGATGACCCAGTGGAAAGAGCACTGGGAGTCAGAGGACCTAGGTTCTAATTCTTATTCTGCCACGTACCTGCTGTGTGACTTTGGGGAAAGAGCCTGGGCTTCAAAGTCAGAGGTCATGGGTTCGACTCCCGGCTCTGCCACTTGTCAGCTGTGGGACTGTGGGCAAGTCACTTAACTTCTCAGTGCCTCAGGTACCTCATCTGTAAAATGGGGATTAACTGTGAGCCTCACGTGGGACGACCTGGTTACCCTGTATCTCCCCCAGCGCTTAGAACAGTGGTCTGCACATAGTAAGCGCTTAAATACCAATATTATTATTATTAGACTGTAAGCCCGTCAAAGGGCAGGGACTGTCTCTATCTGTTGCCGACTTGTTCATTCCAAGCGCTTAGTACAGTGCTCTGCACATAGTAAGCACTCAATAAATACTATTGAATGAATTATTATTATTTCTCTGTGCCACAGTTCCCTCATCTGTAAAGTGGGGATTCAATACCTGTGTTCCTTCCTTCTTACACAGTGGGACCTGATGATCTTGTACCTACCCAAGCTCTTAGACACACAGCAAGCACTTAACAAATGGCCCAATTATTATTAATGATGATATTTGTTAAGTGCTTAGAACAGTGCTTGGCACATAGTAAGCACTTAAATACCATAATTATTAAGTGCTTACTATGTGTCAAGCACTGTCCTAAACTCTTGGGTAGTTACAAGCTAGTCAAGTTGGACCCAGCCCCTGTCCCTGAGTCAAGGGACTCGCAGACTCAATCCCCATTTTACAGATGAGGTAACTGGTGTGCAGATAAAGTGACAATAACGATAATAATATTTTTCATAAATATGGTATCTGTTCATCGTTGACTATGTGCCAGGCACTGTACTAAGCAAATCAGGTTGGAAACAGTCCCTGTCCCATGGGGAGCTCACGATCTCAATCCTCAGTCTACAGATGAGGTAACTGAGGCACAGAGAAGTAAATTATTTGCCCAAGGTCACCCAGCAAATGGTGACGATGGTATTTGTTAAGCGCTTACTATGTGCAAAGCACTGGTTAGATGCCACGAAGTAGGTGGCAATGCCTTAATTATATATGTGTTGTAAAGTCCACTAGGACCTCTTCCATTTAGAACCCAGGTCCTCTCACCCACAAACCCGTGCTCTATCGGCTAGGCCGTGCCGCTTCTCGACTACGCCATGCTTCCATTATTCTCTCTCCGAGGCAGGGGTTTGCTGGGCCTAAGGGAGTCAGAGGTCATGGGTTCTAATCCCTCTCCGCCACGTCTAATCCCGCTCCGCTCACTCCCTCGGTGAACTCATTCGCTCTCACGGCTTTGACTACCATCTCTACCCAGATGACACGCAGATCTACATCTCCGCCCCTGTCCTCTCCCCCTCCCTTCAGGCTCGCATGTCCTCCTGCCTCCAGGACGTCTCCACCTGGATGTCTGCCTGCCACCTAATAATAATAATGTTGGTATTTGTTAAGCGCTTACTATGTGCAGAGCACTGTTCTAAGCGCTGGGGTAGACACAGGGGAATCAGGTTGTCCCACGTGGGGCTCACAGTCTTCATCCTCATTTTACAGATGAGGTAACTGAGGCACAGAGAAGTTAAGTGACTTGCCCACAGTCACACAGCTGACAAGTGGCAGAGCTGGGATTCGAACTCATGAGCTCTGACTCCAAAGCCCAGGCTCTTTCCACTGAGCCATGCTGCATTCTCAACTCAACCTAAAACTCAACATGAGCGAGACTGAGCTCCTCATCTTCCCTCCCAAACCCGGTCCTCTCCCAGACTTCTCTATCACCGTGGATGGCACGACCATCCTTCCCGTCTCTCGGGCCCGCGATCTCGGTGTCATCCTTGACTCGTCTCTCTCGTTCACCCCACGCATCCTATCCGTTACCGAGACCTGCCGGTTTCACCTCTACAATATCACCAAGATCCGCCCTTTCCTCTCCACCCAAACGGCTACCTTACTGTTACGGGCTCTCGTTATATCCCGGCTAGACTACTGTGTCGGCCTTCTCTCTGACCTCCCTTCCTCCTCTCTCGCCCCGCTCCGGTCTATTCTTCACTCCACTGCCCGGCTCATCTTCCTGCAGAAACGATCTGGGCATGTCACTCCCCTTCTTAAACAACTCCAGTGGTTGCCTATCAACCTCCGCTCCAAACAAAAACTCACTCTAGACTTCAAGGCTGTCCATCACCTTGCCCCTTCCTACCTCTCCTCCCTTCTCTCTTTCTACCACCCACCCCGCACGCTCCGCTCCTTTGCCGCCCACCTCCTCACCGTCCCTCGGTCTCGCCTATCCCGCCGTCGACCCCCGGGCCACGTCCTCCCGCGGTCCTGGAATGCCCTCCCTCCTCACCTCAGACAATCTAATTCTATTCCCCTCTTCAAAACCCTACTTAAAACTCACCTCCTCCAAGAGGCCTTCCCAGACTGAGCTCCTCTTCTCCCTCTACTCCCTCTGCCACCCCCCCTTTACCTCTCCACAGTTAAACCCCCTTTTTCCCCTTTTCCCTCTGCTCCTCCACCTCTCCCTTCCCTTCCCCACAGCACTGTACTCGTCCGCTCAACTGTATATATTTCCATTGCCCTGTTTCTTTTGCTAATGAATTGTACATCGCCTTGATTCTATTTAGTTGCCATTGTTTTTACGAGATGTTCTTCCCCTCGACTCTATTTATCGCCATTGTTCTTGTCTGTCCATCTCCCCCCATTAGACTGTAAGCCCATCAAACGGCAGGGACCGTCTCTATCTGTTGCCAACTTGTTCATCCCGAGCGCTTAGTACAGTGCTCTGCACATAGTAAGCGCTCAATAAATACTATTGAATGAATGAATGAATGAACGTCTGCTGGGTTTGACCTGGACCAAGTCACTTCTCTATGCCTCAGTGACCTCATCAGTGGAGAAGCAGCGTGGCTCAGTGGAAAGAGCCCGGGCTTGGGAGTCAGAGGTCATGGGTTCTAATCCCGGCTCCGCCGCTCGCCGGCTGTGTGACTTTGGGCAAGTCACTTCACTTCTCTGCGCCTCGGTTCCCTCACCTTTAGAATGGGGATTCAAACTGTGAGCCCCACGTGGGACAACCTGATCACCTTGTATCCCTCCCCAGCGCTTTGCACATAGTAAGCGCTTAACAAATACCAACATTATTATTATTATAATAGGCTGTGAGCCCGTCATTGGTTAGGGATTGTCTCTGTTGCCGAATTGTCCATTCCAAGCGCTTAGTACAGTGCTCTGCACATAGTAAGCGCTCGATAAATACTATTGAATGAATGAATATTCCCGGTTCCGCCACATGTCTGCTGGGTGTGACCTTGGTCGAGTCACTTCACTGTGATTTCATCATCTCTCAAATGGGGATTGAGACCGGACGCCGCTTGTGGGACAGGGGCTGTGTCCAACCCGATTCATTCATTCATTCCATCATATCTATTGAGCGCTTACTCTGTGCAGAGCACTGGACTAAGCGCTTGGAATGGACAATTTGGCAACAGATAGAGACCGTCCCTGCCCAGTGACGGGCTCACAGATTGGCTCATACCCCTCCGCCCCCAGCGCTTAGTACAATGCCTGGAACCTAGAAAGCGCTTAATGAATGTCATCTTGATTATAATGATGATGATCAGCGTGGCTCAGTGGGAAGAGCCTGGGCTGGGGAATCAGAGGCCATGGGTTCAAATCCCGGCTCTGCCGCTTGTCAGCGGTGTGTCTTTGAGCAAGTCACCTTACTTCTCGGGGCCTCAGTTTCCTCATCTGTCAAATGGGGATGAAGACTGGAGCTCCATGTGGGACAACCTGATGACCTTCTATCCCCCCAGCGCTTAGAATACCGCTTTGCACTTAGTAAGCGCTTAACACATACCACCATTATTATTATTATTATTATTAACTTCTCTGGGCCTCAGTGACCTCATCTGTCAAATGGGGATGAAGACTGTGAGCCCCAGGTGGGCCAACCTGATGACCTTGTATCCCCCCCAGCGCTTAGAACAGTGCTCTGCACCTCGTAAGCGCTTTAACAAATACCAACATTATTCTTATTATTCTCCGGGCCTCAGTGACCTCATCTGTCAAATGGGGATGAAGCCCGGGAGCCCCACGTGGGCCAACCTGATGACCTCGTATCTCCCCCAGCGCTTAGAACAGCGCTTGGCACATAGTCAGCGTTTCAGAAATGCCCTCATTATTGATGACGACGGTGTGTAGGCCTCGGGGAATCGGAGCGGGCCTGAGTCAGCGGCCATCACGACCCCGGCCTTTCACGCGGCCGCCCCCGCCTCGCCCCGCGCCGCCCGGGAAAGCGGGAAAGGGGCTCTGAGTCATCCCGGCCTCCCGCGCCTTCCCCTTCCCGGCTTCCGATTGGCCGCGGCGTCGCGGCCGGGGGGAGGCCCCGGCTTCTGATTGGTGGCGGCGCCGCGGAGGCGGGGCGGCCCCGGTTTCTGATTGGCGGAGGCGCCGCGGTGGAAAGGAGGTCCCGGCTTCTGATTGGTGGCGGCGCCGCGGCGGCCAGGCGGCCCCGGTTTCTGATTGGTGGCGGCGCCGCGGCGGCCAGGCGGCCCCGGTTTCTGATTGGTGGCGCGGCGGGAGGTGGCGAGCGGAGAGGGGCGGCCCCCCCCGGCGCCGCTTCCAAAGCGGGGAGGAGAAGGGCCCGGCGGGCGTCGCCATGGCCGGGGTGAGCGCGCTGCTGGCGGGCTGCCCCGGGGCCGGCCTGGCCGGAGGGCTGGGGGTGGCCGTCTGCGCCGCCGCCGCCGGCCTCCTCTTCTACAGGATCGCGCGCAGGTACGCGGGAGCGCGCCGCGGGGACGCGCGCGGGGGGCGGGGGGCCCCGCCGCCCTCCCTGGCCCCGATCAGCTCGGGATCGGTTACGCGCTTCTTATGTGCAGAGCACTGGTCTAAGCGCCGGGGGAGAGGCAGGGTCACCAGGTGGTCCCACGTGGGGCTCCCAGGCTTCATCCCCATTTGACAGATGAGGCAACTGAGGCCCAGAGAATGCTAATCATCATGTTGGTATGGGTTAAGCGCCGACGAGGTGCAGAGCGCTGGTCTAAGCGCTGGGGGAGAGGCAGGGTCACCAGGTGGTCCCACGTGGGGCTCCCAGGCTTCATCCCCATTTTAATAATCATCATGTTGGTATTGGTTGAGCGTTGACTAGGTGCAGAGCACTGGTCTAAGCACTGGGGGAGAGCTTCCCAAGCTTCATCCCCATTTGACAGATGAGGGAATTGAGGCCCAGAGAATACTAATAATAATCATGTTGGCATTGGTTAAGCGCTGACTAGGTGCAGAGCACTGGTCTAAGTGCTGGGGGGAGAGACAGGGTCATCAGATGGTCCCACGTGGGGCTCCCAGGCTTCATCCCCATTTGACAGATGAGGGAACTGAGGCCCAGAGGATACTAATAATCATGTTGGTATTGGTTAAGCGCTGCCTATGTGCAGAGCACTGGTCTAAGCGCTGGGGGAGAGACAGGGTCACCAGGTGGTCCCATGTGGGGCTCCCGGTCTTCATCCCCATTTTAATAATAATCACATCACGTTGGTATTGGTTGAGCGCTGACTATGTGCAGAGCACTGTTCTAAGCGCTGGGGGAGAGACAGAGTCATCAGGTTGTCCCACTTGGGCTCCCAGTCTTCATCCCCATTTGATAGATGAGGGAACTGAGGCACAGGGAATACTAATAATAATCATGTTGGGATTGGTTAAGTGCTGACTATGTGCAGGGCACTGTTCTAAGCGCTGGGGGCATAGAATAATAATGTTGGTATTGGATAAGCGCTTCCTATGTGCAGAGCACTGTTCTAAGCGCTGGGGGAGAGACAGGGTCATCAGGTGGGCCCACGTGGGCTCACAATCTGAATCCCCATTTGACAGATGAGGGAACTGAGGTCGAGAGAATACTAATAATAATAATAGTGTTGGTATTTGTTAAGCGCTTCCTATGTGCAGATCGCTGTTCTAAGTACTGGGGGAGAGACAAGGTCATCAGGTTGTCCCACGTGGGGCTCACAGTCTTCATCCCCATTTGACAGATGAGAGAACTGAGGCCCAGAGAAGTGAAGTGACTTGCCCACAGTCAGCTGACAAGGAGCGGAGCCGGCATTCGAACCCATGACCTCTGACTCCCAAGCCCGGGCTCTTTCCACTGAGCCATGCTGGTTCTCCATAATGATGAGAGAAGCAGCGTGTCCTAGTGGCAAAGAGCCCGGGCTTAGGAGTCAGAAGGTCGTGGGTTCTAATCCCGGCTCTGCCACGTGTCTGCTGGGTGACCTTGGGCTAGTCCCTTCACTTCGCTGGGCCTCAGTTCCTTCATCTCTAAAAATGGGGATGCACGTTAATTAATTACAGTATTTGTTAAGCGCTTACTATGTGCAGAGCACTGTTCTAAGCACTGGGGTAGATACAGGGTAATCAGATGGTCCTACTTGAGGCTCACAGTCTTAATCCCCATTTTAAAGCGCTTAGTCCAGTGCTCCGCACATAGTAAGCACTCAATAAATACTATCGAATGAATGACTCTGAGCCCCACATGGGACCTTCTGATTACCCTGTATCTCCCCCAGCGCTTTCATTCATTCAGTAGTATTTATTGAGTGCTTCCTATGTGCAGAGCACTGCACTAAGCGCTTGGAATGGACAATTCGGCCACAGATAGAGACAATTCCTGCCCCATGACGGGCTCACAGTCTAATCGGGGGAAGATGATGAGATGAAGAGAAGCAGCGTGGCCTAGTAGCAAGAACCCAGGCTTGGGAGTCAGAAGGTCGCGGGTTCTAATTGTGGCTCCACCACTTGTCTGCTGGGTGACCTTGGGCGAGTCCCTTCACTTCTCTGGGCCTCAGTTCCCTCATCTGTAAAAATGGGAATGCAGATTCCAGCATGTAGTACAGTGCTCTGCACATAGTAAGCGCTTAATAAATACCATTGAATGAATGACTCTGAGCCCCACTTGGGTCCATCTGATTACCCTGTATCTCCCCCAGTGCTTTCATTCATTCATTCAGTAGTATTTATTGCGCGCTTACTATGTGCAAAGCACTTAGAACTTAGAGCACTTAGAACAGTGCTTGGCACTTAGAAAGCACTTAACAAATACCATCATCATTATTATTATTATCTATTCTCCCTCCCTATGGCTGTTCTGTAGCATTTTCTTTATACTATCTATTAAGCGCTTACTCTGTGCCCAGCACTAAGCGCTGGGGTGCGTACAACGTAATGAGTCCGCCCACGTGGGGCTCGTCGTCTTCATCCTCGTTTTACAGACGAGATAAGTGCAGGCACAGAGAAGTCAAGTGGATTGCCCAAGGTCTGTCTCTTGCCGGATTGTACATTCCCAGCGCTTAGTCTAGTGCTCTGCCCATAGTGAGCGCGCAGTAAATACGATTGAGTGGTGTGGCGGGGGCAGGATTAGAACCCTCGGCCTCCGACTCCCAAGCCTGTACTCTTGCCTCTAGGCCACGCTCCTTCTACTTTGCCAAGCGCTTAGTACAGGGCTCTCCCTCCTCAAATCCGCCCGACAGTCACTCTTCCCCGCCCCCTTCAAAGGCCTACTGTAAGGCACGCCTCCTCCAAGAGCCCTCCCCAGATTAATGCCCCTTTTCCTCAGCTCCCCCTCCCTTCCACCTCACAACGACTCGCTCCCTACTCTCTTCCCCCCGTCCTCACAGCACTTATGTATCTATATGTATATATCTATAATTCTATTTCTTTTGATGCCTCTTTACTTGTTTTGTCGTCTATCTTCCTCCCCTCTAGACAGTAAGCCCAGTGTGGGCAGGGATTGTCTCTCTTTGTTGCTATATTAATAACAATCGTAATAATAGGTGCCGTCGATTTGTTTCCAATTCATAGCCACTCCATGGATCTACTTTGTCCAGACGTACTTTGTACGTCCTCTGTCGTAATCCGCGACCTTTCTACTGGTTCTTCCGTTATCATTCTTATGGTCTCTAACCATCTAGCTGCTAATAATAATGGTATTTGTTAAGCGCTTAGTATGCTCCAAACACTGTTCTAAGCGCTGGGGGAGATACAAGGTAATCAGATTGTCTCACGTGGGGCTCCCAGTCTTAATCCCTATTTTACAGATGAGGTCACTGAGGCCCAGAGAAGTTAAAGTGACTAGACCAAGGTCGCGCAGTAGGCAAGTGGTGGAGCCAGGATTAGAACACACATTCTCTGACTCCCAAGCCCATACACTTGCCACTAAGCCAAACTGTACTTTCCAAGTGCTTAGTAGTTGATATTTGTATTTGTTAAGCGCTTACTATGTGCCGAGCACTGTTCTAAGCGCTGGGGTAGACATAGGGGAATCAGGTTGTCCCACGTGGGGCTCACAGTCTTAATCCCCATTTTACAGATGAGGGAACTGAGGCACAGAGAAGTTAAGTGACTTGCCCACAGTCACACAGCCGACAAGTGGCAGAGCTGGGATTCGAACTCATGAGTCCTGACTCCAAAGCCCGTGCTCTTTCCACTGAGCCACGCTGCTTCTCTAGTACAGTGCTCTGCACACAGAAAGTGCTCAGTAAATATGATTGATTGGCTGGGCCCCATGTGGAAAACCCCGAGGCCCATCTCAGGCGGCAGGCAGGGCGTAGGTGATGGACTGAGCTCCCTAGTAATGATAATCGGCTCTGAGGGGGTCGCCCCGCACCCTCCCAGCCCATCAACCAATCAGTGGTATTTATGGAGTGACTACCGTGTGCCGAGCACTGTGCTAAGCGCTGGGGAGAGTACACTAGAAAAGTGTTGACGGACACCCTGGCTCGTGGGGGACAGGGAACGTATTTGGGGTCCCAGGATGGGGGGGGCCTCGGTGCCTGGCTCCGGTCCCCTTCCCTCCTCCAACCTGCCACAAGGACATTTCTGCAAAGGCCCCACGGAGGGAAAGCAAAGTGAGGCCCTTTTCTCCCACTGACTCTGGAATGTGTTACCTTCATATCATTCATTCAGTTAGTATTTAATGAGCACTTAATATGTGCAGAGCAGTGTACTAAGCGCTTGGAATGTGCACTGCGGCAACAGAGAGACAATCCCTGCCCAACGACGGGCGTATATCACTAAATCAATCTTGCTTACTCTTTTTTATGGCACTTCTTAAGTGCTTGCTGTGTGCCAGGCACTGTAATAATAATATTTATAGTACTTGTTGAGCGCTTCCTGTGTGCCAAGTGCCGTGCTAAGCGCTGGGGTAGATACAGGTTCATGAGGTTGGACACAGCCCCTGTCCCACATGGAGTTCACCCACTTATCCCCATTTTACAGGCGAGGTAACTGAAGCTCAGAGAAGTGACTTACCCAAGGTCCAATAGAAGGCTTGTGGCGGAGCCGGAATTAGAACCCAGGTCCTTCTGACTCCCGGGCCCGTGCTCCAAACCATGCTGCTTACTAAACGCTGGGATAGATACAAGCTAATCAGGTTGGATACAGCCCCTGTCCCATGTGCAGTCTTAATCCCTGTTTTTTTAAAAATAGATGATGGAACTGAGGCACAGAGAAGTCAAGTGATTTGTCCAAGGTCACACAGCAGACAAGTGGAGCGAGGTTTAGAACCCAGGTCCTTCCGACTCCCAACCCGTGCTGTATCCACAAGGCCACCTTCCTGTGTGCAGATCTCTGTACTAAGCATTTGGGAGAACACAGTATAACAGAGTTTTGACTCATCGGGAGTCTCCCTCCTGCCCTTAAGAGCTCCCCTTTTTCATTGTCTGTTTGCACCTCTAATTCACTCCCAAAAACCAGGCAGTGGTTTGCACACCCAGGGTTCAAAGCAGGAATTGGAGGAATTTTCCCATCCACAGCAGTTTGACAGTTTGGCTAGCAGGCAGGCATTGGAGAGTCTCACAGGAAAACTCCACTCCTTGGAGGAAATAGAAGCCCCAAAGAGGAGCATCATCACAGTCTCCCAAGCACCGGGTTCCTTTTTTTCTCCTCCCTATTTATGGAATATTTTTGAGCACGATACAAATACGTGTGGATTTTTTTGCCTCATTTTCAGCCATTTGGTCCCGGTCCACTCTGTTCACACCAAGTATTGTTATGGACGAAAGGAGAGTCTGAAAATATCTAAAGTGCCATTAAAAGAAGGGACCAGGATGAGTTATATGGAATGCCCTTCTAGACTGATAGCTCGTTGTGGACAGGGAAATATGTCTACCAACTCCATATTGTCGTCTCCCAAGCGTACAGTGCTGTGTGCATGGAGTAAGCACTCAGTAAATACGATTGAGAATCAGACAGCTGGGTCTGGAGCTAGTGCCCAGCCCTAAAAACTAATAATTGTAGTATTTATTAAGTGCTTACTACATGCCAGACGCTGGGGTAAACGCAAGATATCCAATCGATCGTATTTATTGAGCGTTTACTGTATGAAGAGCACTGTCCTAAGCACTTGATCTGACACCATCCCCGTCCCACAGGGTGCTCGCAGTTTAAGGGGGAGAACAGGTGATTTTACATATGAGGAAACTGAGAAACTAAGAAATTAAGTGACTTGCCCAGAGTCATACAGCAGGCAAGTGGTGGAATCTGTGTTAGAACCCAGGTCCCTGAAATGCTGTATTGAAATTGTCCTTCAGAGTCAATTTGAAAGGTTGGCCTTTCTCTGAGCTCCGTGGCTTCAGTGGTTTTGTGGCCTCTGGGCGACCCTGATGCCGATGCCCTTGACATCACCCGATCACCCTGTAGGAGCCTGTGAAGGGAGGGTGAATAGCGGGCGTGACCGCAGAAGTACCAGGATGAGGTTTACAGAACGTCTTCTAGAAGTCTGAAGGTTCCCGAGGGATGTGGCAGCGTCTGGCCGGTAGCAAAGGTCATTGGAGGTGATGAAATAAAGTCCGATCTTGGGGACGCCATAACGCAGTCTAGCCTGCCCGTTTTCCCAGATTTCCCATCCCCTGCTTTTTCCCTCAATCCGCTTCTCCCAGGAAATTCAGGTCCTCTTGCAGGGAGTCTTGCCTGATGCTGAGGTGGAGCCTGAAGGGAATGGGTTCTGGAATGACAGCCCTTTGGTGAAGTCACAGAAGATTCTATTGTTCCAAAATGGGGGCTTGGTGGGAAGAACGCTTGGCCTTCACGGGGGAGCCCCTGGGAAACGTGGCCTCCGGATTGCCCAGGGACATTTAATGTATCCAGAACACTGTACTAGAGTTGGTGGGATCCTTGCCCACAAGGAGCTTATTGTTTAAAAAGGGAGACAGGTATTAAAATAGACTGGGGAAATGGCAGGGTCTAAGTGCTGCGGGGCTTGGGGTGGAGTGAGTTTCAAGTGCTTTCCACTTTGCATCACCTATGCAATTAGAGGAAACTATAACTTAAGTGGGGATGGCCTCTTGGAGGAGAGGCCATCCTCCAACAAGATTTTCCCTGCTAAGTAGAGGTACCTTGGCCTCTTCCTGCGACTTCCCAACTCCTCCAGCCTCCAGCCTCCAGGACGTCTCTATGGGACTGTCTTGGAGAACCAGCATGATTTAGTGGAAAGAACACAGGACTGGGGATCAGGAGATCTGGGTTTTAATTCCAGCTTTGCCATTTTATTCATTCACTTGTATTTATTGAGCGCTTACGTTGTGCAGAGCACTGTACTAAACGCTTGGGAGAGTAAAATACAGCAATAAACGGTCACATTTTCTGCCCACAATAAGTTTATCTGCTGTGTGACCTGGTCACTTAATTTCTCTGCCCCTCAGTTTCCTCATCTGTAAAATGGGGATTAAATACCTGTTTTCCCTTAGGCACTGGGATAGGTACAAGGTAATCAGGTCGGAAACAGTCTCTATTCCACATGGGTCTCACAATCTCAGTAGGAGGGAGAACAGGCTTCAAGGTGAGGAAACTGAGGCCCAGACAAATGAAGTGACTTGCCCAAGGTCACCCCACAGCAGGTATATAGCAGAACTGGTATTAGAACCGGATCCTCTGACTCCCAAGTGTGGCCTAATGGATGGAGCACAGGGCTGGGAGTCGGAAGGACCTCGGTTCTAATCCCAGCCCTGCCTCATGTCTGCTGTGTGACCCTGGGATAGTCTCTTAACTTCTCTGTGCCTCAGCTGTAAAATGAAGATTAAAACTGTGACTCCCATGTGGGACAGGGACTATGTCCAACTTGATTTGCTCGTATCCACCACAGCGCTTAGTATAGTGTCTAGCATGTAGTAAGGGCTTAAACAGTCTTCTAGACTGTGAGCCCGTTGTTGGGTAAGGATTGTCTCTATTTGTTGCTGAATTGTACTTTCCAAGTGCTTAGTACAGTGCTCTGCACACAGTAAGCGCTCAATAAATACGACTGAATGAATGAACAAATGCTACAATTATAAAAATATCTACCAATGATCAGAATAAACATGTGAATGTAGAAGTTAATACACAAACACACTCACAGCCTTAGGTTACTATGGGACGCAGTCAATCAGTGGCATTTGTTGAGTGCTTACTGTGTGCAGAGCGGTGTACTAAGGTTGATACTTTGAAAAATATCAAGGACCCCTCACCGTGTGTGGGTTCTGAATATTAAGGGCTTGATTAGGTCCCTGTGAAGCATCACTTTTCTCCCAAAAAGGAGTCAACTCTTCCTCCCTGGATCAGCCAGCAACTGGACCTTTGCTGCCAAAATTAAGGTTGATTTAATATTGCAGTTCACGCCTCCAGTGGCCCAAGCATGAGAGTGGGAAGATTCATTGTTCAGGCTGAAGCGGGGGGATGCAGACGATGTTAGTTAGCTTAACCTGGAATACCGGGCTCCCGCATTTATTTTTCTTTTTCTCCTCTGAGCATTGATATCCCCTACTCTCATCACCTTCTCTATTCCCTCTCCCTTCTGCATCATCTATTCACTTGGATTTGAACCCTTTGAGCACTTGATATTCCTCCCATCCACAGCATTTATGTAGATATCCATCGTTTATTTTAATATCTGTCTCGCCCTCTGGGCTGTAATCTCCCTTTGGGCAAGAAGAGGCTCTGCCCTTATTGTTGTTTTGTACTCTCCCCAGAGCTCAATGTAATGTTCTGTGCCCAGTAAGTGTTCAATAAATATCGTTGATTGATTTCTCCCACCAGCACACACCTGAAGGGCTCTTAGCATCCGGTGGTGGAGGTGGGTTTCGAGGGCTGGTCTCCCCTCTTCCGTCGCCTTTGTTGCGCAGTGAATGAGAATGGGGGGAGCATTTGACTGGACGCCTTAAATCTCGTCCCTGCTCCTGGGGCCGGTCTTGGGAAGGATGTGAGGCTGTGGTTTTGCCCCTACCCACGTTTGGTCTTCCGTCCTAACGGTCTCTGCCTGTGCTCCTCGGCACCTGCTCTGCCCTCCAGGCATGGGGCCCAAACTCTCCCTGGGGTGCATTTGGCAGGGTGGAGAACCAGCTTTCTCCCCTACCCTCCCCAAGGCCTGCCCCTGGCAGTTAACTGAACTGGCAGGTTAGACCATTTGTGCAGCCCCGGGCAGACCTGCAGTTGGCAATCCCAGAGACCCTCCATGGCACATTTCAGGGGGCCCAGAGCCAGTAAGGGCTGGAGCAGTAGAGTCACGACCCCTTCCTCTCCCCCAGGCTTTCATCTTCCAGGGTGACGGTTTTCATCCGTCAACTTCACGGGTTTGTTCTTTCATCGCCTTGATTCCCGTCTCTACCCGCCCAGGGGAGCAGCAGGGGTGGGAGCCGGGCTGGCCTCCAGGACTGCTGATGACTGTTAAGGTGCTTTGGCACTCAGCCCTGCTGGAGGCTCGCTGAACGTTGCCCTGGATGGGGGAAAGGTCAGAGGCAGGAACGGACGGATGGACGGGCGGGTGATCGGGGAAGCAAGCACGGCCACAGCTGGGTGGCTAGCTTGCAGGGATAGGTCCCTGGGTTTGGTGAGGGGCGGAGGAGGGAAGGGGAAAGGGTCCAGAGCTTGCATTCCGGGAATTCCAGGCATCCGGCAGGATCCCTAGACCCTGTCTGCAGTTAGTTAATGGTTTCCTCTCTGCACGTTGTCTGGTTACCCTAATGGGGCTCCTGGTCCAGGTTCCCCTTCGGCCTCCCTTTTCCTCCCGGGAGATTAGTAGAGTGGAGAACTGGAAATCCATCTCTTCCACCGCCCCTCCACTAGTCTTTCTCGAGAGCAAATTGGTCTCCCTCCTCAGCCTTTTTCCTGTCTGCTCGGCCCAGGAATTGGATTGTTCTATGAAATTTGTAGCCATTTCCCTAGCAACAGATTATGAGGTTAAGAGAGGAAGCTTATGACTTCCTCTTGGGCACTCGGAACAGGAGAAATTCCCCTGACCAGGGGAGGACGGATGCCTGCCCTGGAAGCAGAGGGGTCTTTGGGGAAGGGGGAGGGGTCCCTGCTGACCTCCTGCACCCCTGAGAGCTTATTCTTTGTCAGCTCTGGGATGGCTCCTGGGTTGAGGGGAGCCTGGTTTTTCCCCCTTTCTAACAGCCCAGATGGTCTTCCTTTCCTCCCAGTCACTCCAGGGGCTTAGGGGTGGGGAGGAGCTAGGAGCCAGCCGAAACTGGTCAACTGGAAAAAAAGGAAATGAGGGCTTAGTCAGGGAAGGCCTCTTAGAGGAGATGTGCCTTCAAGTAAGGCTTTAAAAGATGCGGGAAGAGTAACTGTGGGATATGAAGAGGGAGAGCACTGCTGGCTAGAGGTAGGATGTGAACGAGAGGTTGGCGGCGAAATAGATGAGATCGAGGTATAGTGAGTAAGTTGGCATTAGTGGAGCAAAGTATGCGGGTTGTGTTTTAGTTAGAGAGCAGCGAGGTGAGGAAGGAGGGGGCAAGGTGATCGTGTGCTCTGTGCTCTAGAGCCCATGTTAAGGAGTTTCTGTTTGATGTGGGAGTGGACTGACAACCACTGGATGTTTTTGAGGAGTGGGTAAACATGGCCTGAACATTTTTGTAGAAAAATGATCCAGGCAGCAGGATGAAATATGAACTGGAATGAGGAGAGACAGGAGGCAGGGAGGTCAGTCCATCGTATTTACTGAGCTCTTACTGTTTGCAGAGCCACTGTAGTAAGCACTTGAAAGAGTACAACAGAACAATAAACAGACACATTCCCTGCCCAGGTCAACAAAGAGGCTGATCCAGTAATCAAGGGGAGATATGGTGGTACCGGTTTGGAGAGGAAAAGGGCAGATTTTAGCGATGTGGTGTGGGTTGAACTGATAGGATTTAGTGATAGATTAAATGTGGGGATCTCAGCGCTAAGGAAAGAGGGGGTGCCCACAGAAAGCAAGGCCTTCTGTGATTGACTTCACTTCCCCTATTCACCCTCCCTCCTGCATCACTCATGCACTTAGGTCTGAAACCCTTAAGCACTTTGATACCCATCCCATCCCCAGCACTTGTGTAAATATCCATCTATAATCTTTTTTTTTAATATCTTCCTCCCCTTCTAGACTGTAAGTTCCTTGTGGACAGTGATCCTGTCTACCTACCCAATTGTACTGTGATCACCCAAGTGCTTAGTCCCAGGGCTCTGCACACAGAAAATGTCTAATAAATACCACTGATTGATTGATCGATGGCATACCATGAGTGGCAGGGGAGAGTGAGGTACTCAAGCAGTGAGGTGGGTCAGGGTAGGCCCCCTGGGGATAATGAGTTCACTACAAGATCTCCAAGCACCAGTTTTTCTCACTCACCGCTGAATGTCCTTTCTCACCGCTGAGTGACGCAGCTCCACAAAGTGGAGGGCAGAATTGTCCAGCCCATCTGTCTTCCCCACAATGCCCATTGCCCTTCCTGCCCCCCCAGCTGTAGCCCGGGCTAAGAAGGCTCTTGTGTGGTCTGCTCAGATTATTTAGGACTGGACAGAGAGGCTGAGGGGCTGCAAGAGATGGGGTTGGGGATGAGGTTCTCCCCCCACGCCCCTGCACCCCCAATAGTCTCCCTCTATCAGCAACTACCGCCACCCGGAGCATTACAGGACGTTGCCCAGCCCGGGTGGCTGGGCACTTGTGGCCTCATCCTTGGCTTGCACTCCCTGGCCAGGTCAGGGCAAGGAGCTAGGTCAGCTTGGGGATAAGCAGCCTTTTTCCAGAGCTTCTCCTTAGCTCTGGAGGGGAGAACATAAAGCACGAGGGGCAGCCAGCCAGATAAGCCTTGGGACATGGCAGCTGGGCCACTCTTGGTTGAGTTGGGGACCTATCCATACAGTTGCTCTTGCTCCTCCCCACCCAGGCCCCCGGTCAGCGTGTCCCTGGGCCTGACTTCAGATTATCCTGCTGTCTCAGACCCTGGCCGGTGCCCACCTGTCACATGGGTGTCTTCCCCGCAGCTCTGCTGGGCCACCTCCAGCCAATGAGGTGGCGCCTTTGCCTTCTGTGGCTTGACCGGCCTTTGGGGATCAGTCGCCCTCTGGCCCTTCATGGCCCAGACAGCTGCTGGACGGCTGGCAGAGCGGTTGGCTGGTTGTTGGGGCAGCTGTCTCTGCTCTTCCCCTCCCTTCATGGTGGCTGGTCTTGGGAGGTATCTGTAGCTTCCAGCAGCGGCATTTTCCTCCTTGCACAGACCTAGTAAGATTTCTCCAGGCTGAACTCCAGGGAGACGCCTCCAAGCCAAGCTTCTGGAGGCCTGAAGCCGGGAGTCAGCTGGCCAGAGGGCGTGGGGAGGCCCGGGCCCCTTCTCTACCCCTCCACCGCTCCTGCCCGGTCCCGCCCCCATGCTCTAGGGGAGGAGATTGCAGAGAGATGCCCAGGTTCCAGGACTTGGGTTTCCGTTGGCCTTGGGGAGACTAGCAATGAAGACCGAATATGGGTTCTGGAGGAGGGTGGGGTTGGATTGGAGGGATACAGTCAGTCTCCTGGGGGAGGGAGCCAGGTCGTGCTTCCAGAGGGGTTTCTGGGAGTTAGGTGTCGCCTGGAGTCGTGGGTGCCTATTTCCTCACTGGCCACCCTACTGGGAGCTTGAGCAGGGAGACTGCACCCTTCCTCTCTCTCTCCTCCCAGCCCCCCATTTTGTCACCCTCTTCTTCATGCCCCCCAGCCCCAAACCCTTGCTATGGCACAGTGTGGGCAGGAGCTAAGAGTTGGGGATCGGGTGGGCCATTTTGATTCTCCCCGTTCTGCAGGGATGAAACGGAACAGGTTTGGCGGGCTTGGCTCTGACCCAGTACCCTCAGTTACCTCATCTGTAAAATGGGGATTAAGACTGTGAGCCTCATGTGGGACAACCTGATTACCCTGTATCTCCCCCAGTGCTTAGAACAGTGCTCTGCACATAGTAAGCGCTTAACAAATACCAACATTATTATTACCCCAACCCAGGGTCTTGGGTCTCTTTGGTGACTCTCCGTGTTCTCTCTCTTTCTCTTCCTTTGTGCCTCCAGGAAGAAACCGACGCATATGACCGTCAACTGCTGGTTCTGCAACCAGGACACGGTGGTGCCCTATGGCAACCGCAACTGCTGGGACTGTCCCAACTGCGAGCAGTACAATGGCTTCCAGGAGGTGTGGGGCGGTGGGCCTTGGGGCGGTGGGGCCGGGGGTGGTGCTAAGGAGGAAGGGCTGCAGGACCTACTGGCCTTTCCCTGGCTCACAACAGGGAGCGGTGGAACCATGGGGCTGGCCATCTTCCAGTCATTGGCCCTGCTTGCATCCGTGGGAGCCAGGGACGTCATGCCCCTCTGACATCCCTGGGTGGGGCTGGAAAGGACGGGAAGGAGCTGGGGGACAGTAGGCAGCCTGTCTGCCTACCCTCTCGCTCTCGACCCAAAATCCTGTGGCCTCTGCCTTCTGGGCTAGTTCCAGTGGGAGATGGGTGGTGGGCGGGTATCTTGGGAAAGGGGTTTTCCTCCCACTGAGCTTGTCTCTGTTTCTACCCTTTCCCCTACCCCATCCGCCTGTCTGCTCCAGAACGGTGACTACAATAAGCCCATCCCAGCCCAGTACATGGAGCACCTGAACCATGTAGTCAGCAGCAGCAGCGGCCCCAGCTTCAGTGACCCCTCCCGGCCCCAGCAGTGGGTCAGCAGCCAGGTCCTCCTGTGTAGAAAGTGCAACAACCACCAGACCACCAAGATCAAGCAGCTGGCGTCCTTCTCCCCCCGAGTGGAGGTGAGGCTCTCTGGAGGGCCGGGGCGGAGGACACTGCGGGCGGTTGGCCACCGGGCCAAAAGGGGCAGGGGGCCGGAGGAGGGGGTGGCGGGCACATCCGAAGCTTGATCTGCCGCCGGCCAACAGCCGGGAAGCGGGTCCTTGTTCTGCGTTGGGAGAGCCCGAGCGGCCGTGTGGAGATTGAAATCCTCAGGGTTCTGCGTTCCTATTTCCTCAACCTTGGGCCGCCCCCCCGCCCCCCACCAGCCCCTGGATTGGCAGGGCTTGGACCAGTCCCCGCTGACACCACATTCCTGAGTGCGATAGTGCCCTATGCTTCCCCTTTCCCCCCCCAACACACACACACATGTACATTCCTCAGTTAACTGGCCTCTACTGGCTCTCACCTGGCCTGTCCCTCTCCCCCACCCCTCTCTGCTAAGGGTTGCTGCGGCAACTAGGGAGTCGAGCTTTCCCCAGGCCCTGAAGGCATCAGAGGGTTTTGTCCCTGGGCTCCTGAAGAATGTGAATTCCTGTCCTCTGCCTGTGAAATGCTGGACAGGTATCTCAGCCGTAGGCCTTGGGGCTGGACACTAGGTAGGGGGGTCTGCATGCCTCCCTTCCCCCAGGAATGCAGGCCACCCTTTTTGGAGTACTGCTTGAGCCCAGAAGCCTTGGACCTATCTGTAGTCCCCAACCCCCCAGTCCCTGCAGTTCTTCCCCCCGCAAGGTAAAAGGTTCAGATCCTCAGCTGCACCTGGGGATGGATGATCCGGAGGAACCCCGATCCTGTCTGTGTGGACTAGGGGCGGACCACCATCCCGGGCGACTGTCCTTACTTATTCTCCTGACCAAACTCCCAGACAGTAAGCTCCTCGAGGGCAGGGATCGTGTCGACCAAATCTATTGAACTCTCCCAATTGCTTCATGCAGTGCTTGCCATAGAGTAAGCACTTTGCACGTCATTGATTGATTGAATCTCTACCCTCCCCTCTCTCCCAAGCCATTTCAGTGATGTGAGCCCCACGTGGGACAACCTGATCACCTTGTATCCCCCCCCAGTGCTTAGAACAGTGCTTGGCACATAGTAAAGCGCTTAACAAATATCATCTCCTGCTGCTGGATGGCCAGCAGAGGGAGCCCGGACCCAGGTCACGGGACCACTGGGCTGCGGCCGAAGGGAAAGGGCTACCGCTTTCCAGGAACGGACCTCACAAGCTCTGCAGCCGGAGCCGCCCTGGCTCCTCTATGAGCCGCACAGCTCGTCGGCTCTCCACTTCCGGGGGGTTTCCAGCAGCAAAGGCACCCGCTTGGCACCCCATCTGCTGGGCACAGGGCCAAAGGCGGCGGTGCTACATTAGCTGGGCCGAGGCCAGCGGCGTACCAGTGCTCGTCCAGACTCCCACTCTGTGGCTCTCTGGGAAACGGGGCCCTGAGGTTGCACCTGACATTCAGTGTCCGAGCCTCCGGCGATGAGGGAGCCCAGTGTTCGTGCACCAGGAGTTTACAGTCTAACAGGCCTGGGAGTCAGAAGGACCTGGATTCTACTTGTCTGCTGGGTGCAAGTCGCTTCACTTCTCTGTGCTTGGGTTACTTGGTGGGGATTAAGACTGTGAGTCCCACGTGGGACGTGGACTTTGTCCAAACTGATTAGCTTGTATCTACTCCAGCGCTTAGAAAAAACAAAAAATGGCGGAGACTGAAGATGTCTGACTGGAATGCATATGGTAGTTTTTTCTTTGTTTTTTTGTAGCACTTACTATGTGCCAGACAGTGTACTCAGCGCTGGGGTAGATACGAGCTAATTGGGTTGGACACGATCAAAAAAAAAGTGACTAGACATGAACGACAGAAATAATTCCTAGTGATGACTGAGCAGGTGACTGAAGAACGATACATCAGGAAGATGGCTGCTTTGTCAGCGAATGCCTTCTGGAAGAGAGGATCCGGAGGGGGCTTAGGAGGGAGAGGGAGAAGTTATTTGAAGCTGAGTGGGGCAGGCTGCCGAATGGGAAGAAAGGCCCAAGTAATGGGTTGGACGGGGAGTCATAAGTAGGAACGGCTCAAGGGTTCGGCTTGGAAAGCGGGAAGAACACAAGTGAGGCGGGGCGGGAGAGGAAAGCGGGTAGGGAAAAGGAAGCAGCATTTTGTGAAGACCCTGGGTGAAGATGAGCCCAGGCTGGCGGGTGGGGGGAGTTCCTGAGAGCAGGGGAGCTGTCAGCTGGCCAGCTAGTCCCAGAAACAGGAGTGAGTCTGCAGGAAGGGGGAGATGCAGCTTTGGTGGCCAGAGTGGCTTTTCTGGTACTGTGGGGGCCCTCACTGCAGACAGGAAATGAGACAATGCGATTTCTCCAGCAGCGTGGTCACGGTGGCTCGGGTTCCCTGTTCCCATGAAAACTGGGGATGTCGAGGGGCTGTCCCTGGGAAGCAGTCCCGGGAGCACTCCCCTCTAAGAGGACATTCCCTCTGAGCCTGACTTCATGAGCCCAACTCCTCCCTCTCTGTCCTCCCCCAACCCCAAGCCCACGTGGGGCAAAAGCGGGATGCGTAAAGCAGCAGAACCCTATCTCCTGGGTAGACCGGGGCACGCACCTGGTACTTGTAAGCCACCACCCCTTGGGTCATGGAGTATTGGGGTGCGGCAACCCCCTGCCCATCCGCCGCTCCTCTTCGGCAGGGCAAATACGACGAGGAGATTGAGGTGTACAAACACCACCTGGAGCAGATGTACAAGCTGTGCCGGCCCTGCCAGGCAGCAGTGGAATACTACATCAAGCACCAGAACCGGCAGCTGCGAGCACTGCTGCTCAGCCACCAGTTCAAGCGCCGTGAGACGGATAAGACCTACATGCAGGTATGTGGGCACGGCTAGTGCAGGTGCGTGGGTGGCCCTGAGGCTCCCCCTTACCTCCAGGTCTCGGGAGGGTAGAGGGCAGGGGTCCAGAGTTTCTGCCCAGCTCAGGTCGCCCTACCATCTTTATGTCTTGTCCTTGCCAAACAGGAGCAACTGCCCAGGATTTATTGTCAAATAGATTTTGGTGCTGCAGGGACAGAGTGAAGCTCCCGAGGCCCTCCCCTCCCACCTGGGCTGTCCTGAGCTGGGTTCACAAACCTCCCCAGCAGTGTAGGAGTGTTATTTACTGTGTTATTCCCAAGTGCTTAGTACAGTGCTTTGCACACAGTAAGTGCTCAATAAATACGATTGAATGAATTTACTGAGAGCCCATTGGGTGCAATGGTCGGTGCTAGGTACCTGGGAAGTACCAAAGAAGTGCCACATTCCCTGGCCACGAGGAGTTTACAGTCTAACAGCGAAGCCAGCGTCCTCCTCCACCTCCCCCCACCCCTTCGTGGTGCCACCAGAATCCATCCTAGAGCCACTCCACTGTCTGCTCCATGCTTACAACTACTGTAAGTTTGTTGTGGGCAGGGACTATGCCTGTTTATTTTTCTACTGTACTCTCCCAAGCACTTAGTACAGTGCTCTGCACACAAGAAGAGCTCAGTAAAATATGATTGAATGAATAAAAATAGGAGTTTGGAGTTCCCTCAGGTCTGTCCTTTGCTACCCCTGATCCTCAGTTCAGCCTCTACCCAGTCATGCCCCCACCATTCAGCCTCAGGCTCCAAATGCCTCCCCACTTAGATCGAGTGCCCCTCGCTCCCAGCCCCCTTCTTCCTTCCCTACCCCCAACAACCGGGTTCTTCCACTCCTAATTGCCTCATTGCCTGGTTGTCTCTCCTTATCCTGCAGAGCTTCTGTTCATCTCCAGTGACCACACCTGCCCAGGTTATCCTCCTGCGCTTCCTCGCCTTCCTGAGCTGTGCCTTCCTGCTGGCTATGGCCCTGCTGGGCTCGAGTGACCCGCTTGCCCCCGCCACTCCCCCTCCGCCCACCCTGCCCACTGGGGGCAACGACTCGTCCGCCGAGGCCTCGGCCCGTGGCCACACCACCACCCCGGAGGCTGGGGGCTGGCAACGGCTACTGCACCTCCTGCCTGAACCCTCAGTGGTGAAGATGCGTGAGGCCTGGGGTTTTGGCCAGAGTCACCAGGTGGGCGTGGTGGCGCTGGGCTTGCTGACCTGCCTGCTGGCCATGCTGCTAGCCGGACGGATCAGGTGGGTGAGGGCTGCACAGCGGGGAGGGATGGCAACCTGGGCCCTGGGGGCAGCCCTAACCATAGATCCCTGATAGCATCTTCTCGGGCTGAGGGTTGTAGCCATGCTTAGGACCAAGTGAGCCGGAAGGAGGGATTGAGGGACCTCTGTGCCTCGGTTGGCAAAAAAATAGCAGCAAGAATAGCATGGGTGAAGCACCTATTGGGTGCAGTACATGGGAATTTCAAAACAAGCAAGCGACACATTGCCTGCCCACAAGGAGCTTCCACTGAACCACCCTCCTGTAAGAATAGCTCTCTGCAAATGTGCATTTCCCTGGATGATCCCCTGTCTTGGGACGGGGCTAGGAGGAGCAAATGGGAGAGAGTCTGCACTGTCCTGTGAGGAGTGGAGGGCCCAGCAAGTTCATCAGCTGGCCCTCAGGAGACTTGCAGCAGGCAGGAAAATACAGCCAGGGGGTGCTGAGGCTGCCAGCTGATTTCCACCGTCTTTGGCATCTCTAGACCACCAAGGGCTTCTTGGGCCCCTGTTGCCCACCAACTCTCAGGACAATGGCCAGGGCCTCTGGGCTCCACCAGACCCAACCCTTCCCATCTTGTGGCCTAGTGGATAGAGCATAGGTTTGGGAGTCAGAAGGACCTGGGTTCTATCCCGTCTCTGCCACTTATTTGCTGTGTGACCTTGGGCAAGTTACTTCACTTCAGTTACCTCATCAGTAAAATGGTAATTTGGGACAGGGGTTGTGTCTAACCTGATTACCTTGTAACTACACCAACGCTTAGAACAGTGCTTGGTACATAGTAAACAGTTAACAAATACTAGTGTTATTATTATTATTGTTATTACTATTAGCTAGGCAGAGCCGAGTGGTCAGGGGGCAGTCTCTTCCACTAAGGGTTTGGTGGGAGAAGACCAGGGAAGACACAGACATGGAGGAGAAGTGAAAGATTGATATTAGTAGGTGAGCATAGGGCCCTGCGAGGAATGGGGTGTTAGTTGGGGGCTGAAGGGGTCAGCGGGAGCAGGGGAAGATGTGGAAAAAGCCCATCAGGAGGCCTCACCACTCTCTCGGCCCCTTTCAGGCTCCGGAGAATCGATGCCTTCGCCTCATTCCTGTGGTTCCTGGTATTGGGGCTGCACCTGGTGGAGCGATACCTGCAGATGGATGCCCCCAGCTGGCTGGACACCTTCAAGCTCAGTGCCACGTCCCTGTGCTGCCTGGTCTCCCTCACCGCGGCCGTGGCCACTCGGAAAGCAACAGGCCAGCGGAGGTACCGGCCCCGAAGGTCAGAGCCCCAGCAGTGAAGGACTGGGAGGGAGGAAAAACTTGGCCCGACTCCACGCGATTGGTGCTTCTGTCTTCCTTCCTTCCTTCCTACTGTCCTTCCTTCCTTCCTGGCCCTCTCCCCTCTCCCCCGTCCACCCCTTTCCTACGTCTTTTGTAGGGACCGTGGCAAAAGATGTGATGTCCCACATCTCCCTGCTCGCTTCTACCCCGTCCCTCTAGGGGGAAGCCAGCGTCCTCCTCCACCTCCCCCCACCCCTTCGTGGTGCCACCAGAATCCATCCTAGAGCCACTCCACTGTCTGCTCCATGCTGAGCACCCCCTAAGTCCCAAAACCATTTGATGTTTCTTACGGTAATTCACACTTAGGAACCTGTGGCACTGGGGAAGGCTGTGGCAGGAGGTCCAGTAGAGGGTCCCAGCTGAGCTGCCCCAGTCAGGAGTTTGTGTCTTGGTGACAATCTGTTCGCCACCCACAGCTTTCCCCTGCCTTCAGGGCAGAGGATTGTGCATCCTTTTTGCAGTCATCTGAGAATACTTTGTGAGTTATCCATAGGAGGATTCTGTGCTCTCACCCTCAAGCTGTTCTTCTGCCATTCTCTCCCCAGACTGAGCCACCTGGGGCTTCTGCTTACCATCTCTGAGCACTGTCTCCTTGCCACCTCCTTGCCCCCCTCCAGTTTATATTATTTGTTGTTCTCTACTGTCGGTATCCCAACTGTCCTCGGGCTAGAGCAGATCATCAAGAGTAGACTTTGCCCTAGAGTCGGAATTCCCCTTTTCAACTCCCCGAAGAGGGTTCATCTGAGACCTTGGACTCCTGCCCAGCTGCCCCTCCCTCTCTGGTCACTGGCGACTCCCTCTGCTTCACCTTGCAAGGATCAGGTTTCGAGGAGGAGCAGAAGGACAAGAGCCTTTGGATCTCTTTTCCCTTTGTCCTTGAGGTGGTGGTGCCTGTTGGCCATGCTCACTGAACCCTTCTTCAAGGCCAACTCCAGCCACTACCCCTGCCAGGGCTCTGAGCCACCAACTCTGCCACACCTCTGCTTCTCTCCCTCCTTCCTTCTTCTTCCTCTCTCCCCAGACGGCTGCCCTGGGTTCACCCCTTGGAGGGCGCTAATCTAGAATGAGCCCTCTGTGAGCCTGCTTTTTCCACCCAGAGGCACTGGAGTCCGTGGTTAGCCTCATCCTGGGCCCCAGAGCCCATGGCAAATGGGTGAGGAGGGCCTGGGAAGCGGGTAGGGCCTGGGCTCAAGGTCTAGCTCTCTGCCACTTGGGAACTTTTAGGAGCCAGAAAGTTTGGGCTATCGTCCTCCCGAGAGTTCACCTTCCCCTGGACCCTAACTTTTAAGTTATCATTGTCAAAGCACTTCCTATTGCAGAATGTCTGCTCTCAGATTTGGCTGGAGCCTGCTGAACTGGGATGGAAGCACCTCCAGGCCCTCCTCCCAGCCCACCTCCACCAGCTACAGTCTTAGTGTCCCACTTCGATGCAGTGTGGTGCTGTGAGCCTGGGCCTGTGGAGAGCTTTCCCACTGGTGAAGGCAGGAAGAGCAGCCCCAGGAGAGAGACGGAGTACCTATCAGACAGGTCCCTTCCCATGGGCAGGATGTCCCTCACCTTTTGGCCACTGCCAAGTCCTCTCCAGCCCCTGAGAGTGTGGGGCTTGCTGGGGGCTTCTTTTTTTGAGGCTCCCATCCCTGGCCAGGGCTCTGCCACTCCCCCTGAGAACAAGAGGTACTGTCGGAGCAGCATGACCCCGTTCACCCTCCACGGGGACCATTACCTCCCTCTGAGAGGGGCCTGTTTGACTGGGGCGGGCAAGCCATGGTGTGAAGTTCTTGCCCTAAGGCTTCTGGGTGTAGGGGACTCTACCTGAAACGGCCAACTGGTACTGATTGACCCTCCCCCTCCCCACCTTGGTGGGGCTCTCCAAAACACTTTCCACACTGAGCTCGCCTGGGCAGAGGGTGGGTAGGCCACCCTGCTAGGAGAATTGCAGGTTTAAGGAGTGAGGGGAGGCAGTCCCATAGGCATGGAGGGAAATTTGGGCATGGGACCCAAATCTAGGGGCCCAGGAGAACCCGGAGTAGAGGCTCATCCAGGAGGTGGGATTGAGGAGGCCCGCCAGGCCCCACCCGATCCTCTCTCCCCTTGGCCCGAGCTAGTTTGGAACCCAAGTCCAAATTCTCCCTCCTAATCTCCCCCAGCTCTGGGTAACAATCTTTCCCGCCAGCTCATTAGTGGCATGCCAAGTCAGTTACCTAAGGGTGAGGAGGCAGGAGCTCAGGTGTCCAGGGAGGAGGAAATGCCTCCTCCCCTTTAGCCTGCCGGGGAGCAAAGGAGAGAAGGTGCCTTGGGGTCTTTGAGGGTTGTTGGTGAAATCTGTCAGCAGCAAGACCCACTGGAACAAGATGCCCGTCTTATGGGATGGCAAGGTGGCCTTCTCAACCACCTTAGGGAGCGGTGGATGTCCTGGTCTGAGATCACCTGCCTTTGGTACTTCAGAAATCATAGCCACTGCTCCCTCCGCTCCCTTTCCTTCCCCTCCTCCTCCCACTTAACCCTTTCTCCCCAGGTCTGGAGAGTATGTTGGGCTGGCCAAGGCGATGGCAGGCGAGGGGGGAAGTGGCGGTCTTTTTACTGTGCTTGTTTTTCTTTGGGTCCCGTTGGGTTATTGTGTAAACTGACATTGGTGTGAAGTGAATCATTTTTAAGTGTGTGTGTCTGTGTGTGTTGTATTTATGAGGAATTATTTATGGCTATTGAGCAAATCCTTTTGTCAGGGAGCAGCCAGGCTTGTTGGAACGTGGGGCAGAGGCTGGGCCATTTCGGGGCCGCCGGCCAACCAGAATGCCCAGCCCTCAGCCAGCAGCTCCGTCCTGTGGTGCTGAATGTAGCTTAGCGATTAGCGAGGGCTCAGGGGTCCTCACCCACCCCACCCCCACTGCTATTTCCAGATCTTCTCAGGGCCAGGAACCAAGCAGGAAGGGGTCTGCCAGTCTCAGGGCTCCAGTGGCTGCTTGCGGGGGCCGTGGGCCAGGCTGCTGACCTAGGTGGCTGGGGACAGGTCGAACTCCCCTTTCTGAGGATGTCACACCCCCTTAAATCCCCCCGACCACCCTTCCTACCCTTCCCCCGGGGATGTGGTCCTCACCCAGCCTGGCTCAGCCCTGTGTCTTGTGACCTGTTCCCTTTTCTGAGTAGCCAGTCGTGGAGTGGAACTGTACCCGCTTGTCTAGCGGCCCTCTGATCGCTGTAAAACACCGTCCCTGTAGACGCTTTCCTGTTCACCTTGCCAAGTCTGAAATAAATGCCTCCACGGCCCTGAGTCTTTCCAACCGTTCGACTCTACGTCCCATCTTTTGTCCTGAGCATCCGCGCCGAGGGTTGGGGTGTCGGCTCCGGGGGGGAGCAGGTTGCGGTGCCCAGATTCTGTCGTCTTCCCTTTCCTGCCGCGTACCCCTGTTCTCTTCCCTGACCTTTCCCTCACCCTTCACCCTTTCCCACACGGTAAGCTGCTGTTCAGAGCCCCGTTTCTGTCTCCCGCCTGCCTCGAACGCGAAGGGATCCTGTCTGCGGAGAATAGTCAAAGTTGGCTTGCTCTACCCCCTTACCTTGCCTGCCACCCCATTACCCTTTCACCCCATCGGCCTGTTTCTCACCCTGAGGCTGCCATGTGAACAGGCTGCAGTGGGGTCTGCTGGAAGGAGTCCCGTGGCCAGGAGGGAAACTTGGTCCCCTTGCCAAGACCCGAAGGAAGCCCCCCGCGCCCCAGCCCTTGGCCTTCTCTCCTTCCTGCCACCGCCACGAGGGACAGCTGCCCGGCCCTGAGTCATCCTGTGTAGAGATCCTTTCGCTTGGGCTCTGGTCGACCTCCAAGGAAGGAGGGCAACTCTTTCTTCCTCCTACCCCGGGTCCACAGCTGGAGCTGATCTCTTGCTTGGGGAGTGGTCTTTCTTGCGGGGATGGGAGGGTAGCAAGTTGAAATTCCCCAGGTAGAGCGACTCTGACCTGAGTCTCATCGTGGTCCCCAGGCTCAAACCACAGAGTAGCAGGGAGTGGGGTGAGAGACCAGGCGGCAGGTCACCTGCCTCTTCCTGGAGTCGGCTTTGGCTCAGAGCCTCCCCAAGCCCCCTCTTCTCCATCCTGCCAGGGTGAGAGGGCAGAGGAGCATGGTACTAGCAGGGCCCCATCTCTATCCCCTTGCTATGCCTAGTTAAAGTCTCTGGTCTCCTCGGTGTACCTTTCCGAGGGTGGGTGAGTCATGTAGCCAGGAACCCAGACTGGGTGGGGACGGGCAGAGTAGAGGGCTGGAGGGAGAGGGGAGGGGGCTTGAACAGCAGAGTCCTTGTCTGGATGGCTTCTCGAACGCTGCCTTGAGGAAGAGCCCAGGAGCCGAGCAGGGACCCAGGTTGGGCCTTTACCCTTGGTGCAGCGACGACCCCTGGGGACTGGTCAGGAGGGAATAGATGGCTGCCCAAGCGGACCCTTCCCCAGCTTGTGGAGTTCCCTCGTGAACTCTCATCCTTGTTTTTGGAGCTGGGCACCCCCAAATTGCCGTGCCCCTCACCGTGTATTCCCATGCCCAATGAGATCAAATTTTCGTTTTGGTCCCGAGGAATGCCCCTCGCCTTCCTGGGTCTCAAGATGTCCCAGTGCTGATGCCACTGGTAATTGTCTTCCAAGGTGGCTTTTGCCTAAGCAGAGCCCCAGTAGCCCCACCCCAAAAGCCAGAAGGAGTCTGACAGGGTACACAAGGGCTTGAGGCATGATCTTCCTTCCTAGCCAGGCCCTCCAGGGCATCTGGGAAAACTCTCAGGGCACCCAGCGCCCCTCTTCTCTGCTTTAGGGTAAACACTTTCCTTTTTAAAACCTTTTTCTTTTAAAATATTTCAATCCCACGAGCATGTTTGAGTGGAAACCATAGCACTGACCTGAGGCAGCCCAAACGCAGGCCGGGGCACCCTCCTTCCCAAGCAGGCCCATCCGACCTGCCCAAGGCCGGGGCTGCCCACATGACCACAACCTGAGCCTCGCTCTGTGGCCTGGACAAACGTCCACCCCAGGGGCTGAGTTCAGAGTCTCAGCAGCCTCACTTGTCCCGCGGGACCAGAGGTAAGGTTTGACCCTCTACTACCCCCGCAGCTCCCCCAGCGGGGAAGACTAATCACGTATTAATCTCTCGGGTCTCTCTTCCCCACCCCGGCCTCTCGTAACCAAGTCGCCTTAATCAGCGCATGGTTGGAATTGTGGCTTGTGGGACTTCTGGAGTCCCGCTGTGTGGTTTGTCCTGCTCTCAAATTAAAGAGACACTGTCACCCGGGGCCCAGAGTTTGTTTTGGGAAGCTGGTGCCGATCTGAGCCTTGGAGGAAGCCAGCCCAAGGCCCAAGAGGCTCATCAGTCAATCCATCGACTGTATTCATTGAGCGCTTCCTGTGTGCAGAGCACTGTACTAAGCGCTTGGGAGAGTACAGTGCAGCAGAGTCAATAGACCAGTTCCCTGCTGACAACAAACTGATGGGGAACAGAGGGTGGTAGTCCCTGAGTGGGCTTTGTGAGGGGCTGGTCTTGGACTCTGAGGGGGCCGTGTGGAATCAGACCAGCACTGGAATGCCCTTGGAAAATGGCAGGGTAGGGGGTGGAACCAAATTGACCTTCTGCCCCAGCCACCGATAAGGCCCCGTGGCCCTGCCCACAGCCTCTTGCCAAGAGCCGGCCGGCACTGGTCCCAGCTGAGCTCACCCTAGAGGCCCCGTGGTCCCAGTGAACAGACCCAAGGGGGACCGGGGAATGGTGCCTGCTCCTCTGAGAATGGGGCAGAGTTGAAGAGGACCCAGGGATGTGGTGGGGAGGGTCTTGGCCATCCCAAACACGTAATACAGTGCCGTGCACACAGTAAGCACTCAAATACCATTGAAGATGATGGTCATCTCTGGGGCGATGAGGTGGGAGGACTCAGGAAGGAAGGACGGTGGTGGTGACAGTGTCACTTTAAAATCGAGACCTGCGTGGCCGTAGCAAACCTAGTCTGCCTGGCACCAGCAGGGAGGTCTCGTGTGAGCGAGTCCCCTGGGAGGGGAGGGTGGGGGTGGGGGAGCGAGGTTCACCCAGCCCTTCCCAGCCACCCGCTCCTAATGGTGTGAATGTGGACAGGGCTGCACCCTGCTTCAACTAACTCGCACCTGCTCCCGCGAGCACCCATCCAGGGGCCGACCCGCCACCCCCACCACACACCAGTGCCCAAAGGGAGGGGGAAGCTACTTGGGTGCTTTTGGAGCCGGGAGGGGCCCGGCTGGGCTGACCCCCTCGGGCCGTGCGTCTCGTTGGCAGGTACCTCTCCGGCGACTCTACGGTGCTCTTCCCTAGCGGCAATGGGCTCGGCTGCCCCGTCCCATCACCTTCTCTCTTCGTCCCGGCTCCTCCCAGCTTCCTCCAGCTGTCCAGCCAGCAGTTCTTCCGATCCCCACGCCGAGCATCCTCGTCCTCGCTCCCGGGACGCCTCAACCGGGCCCTCTCGCTGGGCACCATCCCCTCCCTGACCCGCACAGGTAAGGCCAGAGAGAGTACCGCGCTGGATGCAGGGTCTCAGGATGGGTGAGAGAAGCTGGGGAGACTCAGAAGAGGGGGCTCCCTCTTGGTTTGTTAGAATCTGGGAGGCTGGGTAGTGCCGTGGTGAGCTCGGGCCTGGGGGTGGGTCGGGGGACTGGGAAGGCTCTGGGCTTTTTCAGTCAGTCAATTATATTTATTGAGTGCTTACTACTTGCAGAACACTGTGTTAAGCACTTGGAAGAATACAGTTTAACAGACATTCCTTGCCCAAAACAAGCTTACAGTCTAGAGGAGAGATAGACATTAAAGTACAGATATGTATCTAAGTATTGTGGAGCTGGGTGGGAAGATGACTAAAGGGAGCAAGTCAAGCCAATGCAGAGGCAGTGGGAGAAGAGAAAAGGAGGGTTTAGTCAGTGCCTCTTGGAGAAGATGTGCCTTCTTCAATAAGGCTTTGAAGGTGGGGAGAGTAATTATCAGATATGAATAGGGAGGGCCAGAGGCAGAAGGTCGGTGAGAGGTCAGCAGGAAGATAGATGAGATTGAGGTACAGTGAGAAGATTGGCATTAGAGGAGCCAAGTGTACAGTCTGGGTTCTAGTAGGAGAATAGTAAGGTGAGATAGGAGTGGGCAAGGTGATTGAGTACTTTAAAACCGATGTTAAAGAGTTTCTGTTTGCAAAGGTGGACAAGCAACCACCAGAGGTTCTTGAGGAGTGGGGAAATGTGGCCTGAACATTCTTGTAGAAACATGATGCAGGCAACAGAGTGAAGTAGGGACTAGAGTGGGGAGAGGCAGGAGTTCAGCGAAGAGGCTGGTACAGGTGGGATAGGATAAATGCTTCAATTAGCATAGTAGCATTTTGGATGGAGAGGAAGGGATGGATTTGTAGTGATATGAAAATCAAACCAACAGGATTTAGTGATGGATTGAATATGTGGTTTGAATGAGAGAGAGAAAGAAAGAGAAGCAGCATGGCTTAGTCGATAGGGCACAGGTCTGGGAGTTAAAAGGACTTGGATTCTAATCCTGGCTCTGCCACATGTATGCTCTGTGACCTTAGGCAAGTCACTTATCTTCTCTGGGCCTCGATTCCCTCATCTGTAAAATAGGAATTAAAAGTGTAAACCTCATGTGAGACAGGGACTGTGCCCAACCTGATTAGCTTTTATCTACCCCAGCACTTACATCAGTCCTTTACACATAGTAAGTACTTATCAAGTACCGTACTTATTATTAAGGATAACATAAAGGTTACAGGCTTGTGGGCTTTTACTGGAGCTTCAGCTGGCACCCTGTTCTGCGTCCCTCTTTTTTGTGGCGGTTCTTAGGGTTGAGGGGTTGTTCAGGCTGGCATGAGGATTGGGATAGTTCAGGCTTTTGATCATTGTATTTATTGAGCTCCTTCTGGGTGCAGAGCACTGTGCTAAGTATATGGGAGAGTGTAGTAGAGATAAAGATACAATCCCTGCACTCACAATGTAATGGTAGTATTTATTGAGCTCCACTGAGTGCCCTTCAGTGTATTACGTGCTTGGGAAAGCCCAGCAGAAGCAAGAGATCCGTTCCCAACCCAATTACATCAGAATGAGGGAGACAGTTGTAAAAAAAATATTTACAAATTGAGTGATCAGGAGAAATAAGTGAACTTGCAATTGAATAAACAGGTATACAAGTGCATCTTACAATCTAACCAAGGAAGCAGGCGCAAAATCGTTTACAAATAGAAAAGAATGGAAGGATGGATAAGTGAGTAAATAAGTGCTCAAAGTTGATCTGCCCACCCATATGTTGTAGGGGCTGGGAATGCCTGAGTGCAGGAGTGATGGTTAGAGAGGTTGTAACTGGAGAAGAAAAACTCATTGGCAAAGCCTCTGGGAGGAGGTGGGATTCCAAAAGGGGAATTTTTGTTGTTGTCATTTGGGGTGGGGGTTTTTTTTGTTTCATTTTGTTTTGTATTTTTTAAATGATATTTAAGTGCTTACTATGTGCCAGGCACTGTTCTAGGAGCTGGGTGAGATACAAAGTAATCAGATTGGACACAGTCCATATCCCACATGGGGCTCACTGTCTTAATCCCTATTTTACAAATCAAGGAACTGAGGCACAGGGAAATTAAGGGACTTGCCCAAGATCACGCAGCAGACAAGTGGTGGAGCTGGAATTAGAACTCATGCCCTCCTGACTCCCATGCCTGTGCTCTATACACTAAGCTGTGCCGATGGAAAGAGCTGTCATCCAGTGGATTTGAACGGTGGGGGAGAAGAAGCACATGAGCAAAAGGTCAGCAGAGGGGGAGACCAGAATGAGGCCCAGTGAGTAGTTTGGCTTGAGAGGACCCCTTAAGCACTTGGTTACTCACTCCAGCGCCCCACCACAGATGTGCATGTCCTAATACACTGCCATTTCCCTTATCTGTAAGTTATTGTAATATGTCTCCCCTCTAGACTGTAGGTTCCTTGTGAGCAGGAATCATGTCTACCACCTGTATTACATTATGCTCTTCCAAGCGCTTACTGCTGTGCTCTGCATTTCTACCTGACATGTTCAGTACATGTTTTCCCACTCCCCAGAACCTCCAGTAGTTACCCATCCACCTCCACATCAAACAAACTCCTTACCTTACTTTGCCTTGGCTTTAAAGCACTCAATCACCTTGCCCCCTTCTACCTCACTTTGCTACTTTCCTACTACAACCCAGCCCGCACAGTTTGTACTCCTCTAGTGCCAGTGTACTCACTGTAGCTCCATCTAATCTATCTTGCCGCCAAACTCTCGCCCACGTCCTCCTTCTGGCCTGGAACGCCCTTCCTTTTCAGATCCAAAGGACAATCTCTCCCCGGCTTCAAAGCCTTATGGAAGAAGGCACAACTCCTCCAAGAAACCTTCCCTGACTAACCCCTCATTTCCTCCTTTCCCACTCCCCTCTGCAACGACCGGACTTGCTCTCTTTATTCACAGCCCCCAGCCCCACAGAACCTGTGTACATATCCATAATTTATATTAATATCAATGTCCCCCTCTATAGTGTAAGCTCACTGAGGGCAGGGAATGTGTCCGTTATATCGTTGCTTGTAGTCTCCCAAGCGCTTTGTACAGTTCCCTGCACACAGTGAGCACTCAAATACAATTGGTAGGTGATCAATAAATACCATTGATAGAGTGATGAGAAGCAGAGAGTATAAGTTGAGGTGACATGAGACACAAGTGAGAGGATAAGAGGGGAAAAATTCAGAACTGGGGTCCAATCCAGGGACAGAGTGGCCAGGGTCTCGGATGGGAGCAGAGATACTGAGGGTGTCTAGCAGAAGCCAAGGCCCCGGCCACCGACTCCCCCAGGTCCCTGCAGCTGGAGGTGAGGAGGCAGACTTTGGTGGCAAGAGCAGCTGGAGGGATTTCTGCTCACTCCTTTTTTCCTTCTCCTCCTTCTCCTTTTTGGTGCAGCGTAATAACCCTTTGCAGGATGAAAGACTGGTCTTAACTGGAGAGAGAACAATTCCTGCTCCTAATCTTTCATTAGGAGATAAATGACAGGATCGGAAACTCAAGCTTTGGTCTGTGCGGAGAATAAAGGCGAAGCCACAAGTCTTACGGTGGCTCATCCCCGGACCTCAGGGTCTCCTTTCACATCCTTCCCCTCTGGCCTCAGCCTGAAAAGCAAGTCCTCTGGGGTGGCCTCAGTCCTGCTGGCTTCCCATTCCTGATTGGCCTCTGGTGGATTGCCCTTTGGGGATTGAGTCCCCCTCTCCCCATGGGGAAGCTGAGGCAAGGAGAAGTAATATGGGCAGGCTGTGCAGGCTCTTTGGGGGCCCTGGACTCCTCTTGCCAGGCTACCAGAACCACTAGGGATGTGCTTCAGGCTGGCTGTGGTTGGGCTGAGAGTCAGGGAGATGCTGCAGCTGGGGCAGAGGGGAGGAGAGATGCTGGGCCTGACCTAAGGTGGGGAGACCCATTCTGCCCTCCTCTTCCCCTTCTCCTCCTCCCGGCTCTTGTCCCAACAGGAATAGGGAGGGAGTCCCAGGCTAGGAAGTTGTCACCCTGAAACAAGGAGCCTGTTGGCTATCTGTCCTAGACTCCCCAGGCTGGAGGAGATCTCTGGTGGAGGGTCACCAAGGCTGCTCCCTGACCTCCATGCAGTCTGTCCTGTTCTCCCCCACGCCCCGCCTCCTCCCACACACACAGCTTCTGAGGGCCAGCTGGCTGTCCTTCAGCTGCCAGCTCTCGCCCAGCGGGCAGAGGCTGAGCCCAGAAGCATCCTGCAGCCCAGTTGCTCTGAGAGCCAAGGAGCCAGGAGTAAGCGTCCACTTCCTCTAGCCGGGGTCTGGGCCAAGAGCCCAGGGTAGCACCAGGAGAGATTCTGATCTCCAGGGTGAAGGGTACTGGGGGAGAGCATTTACCCAGACCACAAGCTTGTTACGGGCAGGGAAAGTATTTGCTAATTCCATTGTATTGTACTCTCCCAAGCATATAGTAAGCGCTCACTAAATACCATTAATTGGTTGGTGATTGGGAGGGGTTGACAGTTGTTGCCTCCTATCAATCAATCAGTGGTGTTCATTGAGTGCTTACTGT
Source organism: Ornithorhynchus anatinus (assembly GCF_004115215.2). NCBI lineage: Eukaryota > Metazoa > Chordata > Mammalia > Monotremata > Ornithorhynchidae > Ornithorhynchus > Ornithorhynchus anatinus. The sequence continues at coordinate 68,733,923 of NC_041732.1, read as the reverse complement.
GTGCAGAGAACTGTACTAAGCATTCGGGAGAGTACTATATAATAGAGTCAGTAGACACAGTTCCCTCCCCTCAAGGAGCTTACAGTAGTCTTATCTCCTGTTCAGTGATGAGACCATCACTTCTCCATGTGTGAAGAGCCCGCTACAGCTGGCAGTCTTGGCGCTGCTTCCAATTCTGCAGGAGCAGCTGACTCTGGGGTCCTGACCCTCCCCGCCCCAGAGCCATCAGGCCATCCTACACTGAGCCAGCCCTGATGACCGTAAACTCATTGTGAGCAGGGAACGTATCTGTTATTGTTATGCTGTACTCTCCCAAGTGCTCTGCAAACAGTAAGCACTCAAATACGATTGAATGAATGATGTTTTTGCTTCTTCCTCTACCCTTCAGACTCCGGGTATCTGTTCAGCGGGAGCCGCCCTCCCTCCCAGGCATCTCAGACCAGAGAGGCCCCTGGGTCAGGTATGTGGGATCTGGGGGGAGGTGAAGGGAGAGGGGGCAGAAGTCCCAAAAGTGGAAAGCAAAGAAGCTGCTGCTTAGGCGTTCCCAAAGTGCTTTTCTTTGCCTTCCCCGGGAAGGTGGCCCTTTCCCTGTGGCAGCCCAGTGAACGGAAGAGGAAATGGACACAGAGAGTCAAAGCCGTTTGCTTCAGCCACACAGCTGGGCAGAGGCAAGCTAGGCCTTCCTTTCCATTTCTAGGGTCCCCCAGCTTCAACTCTCCACTCCTGGGCAGACTGAGGTCTGGATGGGTGGACAGAGACTCACACTCATAACCCCACTTCGACTTTCCGTTTGCATTGGCATTCATTCTGGTTCAGAATCTGGCTTTTCCTTTCAACCCTGAGTTCTTGTCTTCTGGGCTGCTTAGCCCTCCTCCCCCTTGCTGCAACCCCAGATCTACCATGCATATGGCCCCACGGCCATCCCTTCTAAAATCCTGTCACAGTCCATTCAGACAGGTAATTGTTGAAAGAGCATTCCCAGTTTCCCAAACGTGTAGTCAAGGTGCAGGGACTGGCAGAAGTGAGGGTACAGTGTGCATTTTAACAGCTCCAGAGGTGAAACTTAGGTGGTTGGTGATATCGTCACCACCGGCCACACCCTCTCAGCTCTGAAGCAGGTTGGGGTCTGCAACTGTGTTGCATTGTTGGCGAATAGGGGTGAGGGCAGAAGTGGGCCTCCCTGAGGTGATGAACACACCTTGTATTGGGACTGTTCCCCTGGGCTTAGTTTTGTACTCTACTCACAGAGAGCCATCCGGCCGCTACTCAGAAAACCTAAATCTGCTCTTCCCTCCCATCCAGTGGGTCAGGGCTGGGGTTACACCCCACACCCCTCACCCCAGTCTTGCAGCTGAACCAGCAGTCTAGCTAGGCCCCTATGGTCTCCAGGAGGGGAAAGAGATCAGATGAATCAGGGGGATATAACGTTAGCATGCCGCACACCTTGTGCAGCACCTTAGGCACCTGCCAGCCAACTCTGCATAGGGAAGACCTGATGTCAGGTAGGAACAATTTTGCAGAACACACAAGCTTCCCTGAGCCCTCTATCTGCAGGTCTCAACAATGCCTGAGCTCAAGGCAGCCACCAGGTCCTGAGCCTGGAAGCCATGCATCACAAACAAACCCTCTGCTCTAGGGCCATGACACAGCAATGGAGATGCTGGGACTTATCCCAGAAGTCCTCAGGGACTTCTACACAAAACCACCCTTCTCCTCCAGCCAGACTCAAGGCCTGAGTCTGATCCCTGTCTCCACGAATTCCTTGGGAGGCAGGTAGGGCTGGACAGACAGGGATTCTCACCCCAGGCTGGGCTTTCCCAGATGCTGCTCCCTGTTAGCCCTCCAGATCCTTCTTCACGGGCCCCCTCTGCTCCCTCTGACCTGCCCTTCTCCTGCAGGTCTTCCACCCCTTCCTCCCAACCCATTCCCCCGGCTGAGCACCCCCTCTTTTTCTCCCCAGATTACTTCTCTCTGTTGTCGGGGAGCTGTGCGCCCTCTCCGCTACCGTCCCCGGCCCCCTCCGTGGCCGGCTCCGTGGCTTCCAGCTCTGGCTCCCTGCGCTTTCGCCGGCCCCTCATCAGCCCCGCCCGCCTCAACCTGAAGGGACAGAAGCTGCTGCTGTTCCCGTCCCCGGGGGAGGCTCCCCTCACTCCAAGCAGCTCAGACGAACCTGCCCATCCTGACGGCAGCATGTTCACCGTGGAGCTGGCCCGGAGCCCCACCAAAGGCCGGCCAGAGCGGGGTCTCCTCCCAGGTATGTCTCTTCCCACGGACCTCCCTGCCCCAAAAGGGCCTCATTTCTCTTGGGGCTGGGACCCCTCCAAGTTTAGCAGGCCAAGCAGTTCTGGGAGGGAAATGGGAGGTAGGTGGGTGGGAGGTCCTTGTCTGAGCCTGGGTGCTCTCCAGCTCCATGCTTTAGTAGGGCTGCTCACCCACCCAATTCCCCAGCCCTAGACTAGTTCCCCAGACTGATTTCCCAGGGGAGAATAGTGAGCTGATAGCTGATAGTGAGCAGGAGAGTAGCTGCGCCCCACACTGCCTCAGAAATCCAGCTCCCTTTCATTCCCCACTGTCCCCAGCAGGTCCTTCCCTTAGGAACTGCTCTCTACCTGACTTGAGGGGAAGAGGTAAGAGTAGAGAGGCCTTCCTGCAGTTTTCAGTAGCCCGTAAGTCTCCTCTCTGTTCCCTTCTGAATGGCTGTCATAAACAGCCGTTGAATCCCATTCACGGAGCAGCAGCAAGGCAGTTGGTTAAGAGGGTGAGATGGATTTGGCATGAGTTGTGAAAGCCGGGGGGGACCTGTTGGCTGGGACCTGGTGATGTGGGCTGGCTGGATCTCCTCTGGGACTAGTGATCACTGATCCGGGGTGCCTGCTGAGAGTCTCTCTGTGCCTTCCCAGACATGAGGTCTTTCACGGAGGGAGGCAGCATCTGCAGCGACCACTCGGGCAAGAAAGAGGACAACTCATCACACTCATCTGCCTGTGTGGTGGACACCACTACCAAAGGGTGCCCAGAGGAGGCGGGCAGCTGGAGAGGTGAGGCTTCTGGCCCTGGGGGGCCAGCTGTACTCGGAGTTTTTCCAGAGTGGAGCTGAGCACAGCTACTCTGACTTGGTTGAATTCCAGGGTACAGACCCGGGGGGGAGTCCTGTTCCCAGACAATAAGCGTCTGAGGATTCAGGCAGGAAGAGTTGGGTCTGAGCCCCTGCTCTGGGATCCATTCAATCCCCTCGGCTCCAAGGGAAGACCGAGACTCTGTGGACTCCCTCCCAGCTGGGCCTGCAACCTGGATGGGTCACTGACCCTGCAGAGAGACCAGAGATCAAGGGCACCTAATGTTTTACCATGTCATGCATCTGATGCAACACTTTCTGCCCCCAGTTTCCAAGTCTGCACGGGTGGAAACTATTTTGCACTAAGTGAAATCTGCCCCTTCCGGCAGCTGCCACCCTGAGGCATTACTTCCCAATCGTTGGAAGCAGAGAAGAGTTAAGCTGAGGTTGTCTGGATTAAGATTGTCCTTGAGCCAGATGGGCCCCTGATTGGCTGCTACCTGAGGTGCCCTTGGCTCTGAGCTGCTCCCCTCACCTCCCCGCCAGCCTGCCTGAGTTCCCGGTTTCCCCGCCCCCTCCCACCCAGTTGCAAAATGAGAGGTCAGGAATGGGGGCTACAAGAACTCACGTGTCCCTGTCAGACAAGCAGCAGATCCAGTCCCTCCGTCCATCCCCTAACCTCCATATGCCAATCTGACCACCTAAAGCAATGTCTGGGAAGCAGGAATAGGAAGAAAGGAGGGAGGGAAGCGGATCTGGGGGTGTCGCTCGGGGATGGGTTGGAATGTCGTGCTTGCCCTCCTTAACCACTTCACTTTCTCGCCCCCTAAGGTCGCCTCGGCAACTCTCTCCTCAGAGGTCTCCTGGCCGTCAGCTTGGCCGCCAACGCTCTCTTCACTTCGGCTTACCTGTACCAGAGTCTGCGCTAACTCAGCCCTTCATCCCGCAGCCGTTCCTCCCCCCACCACACCCCACCCCCAGGGACCCTCAAGCCAGAGGAGCCAGGCTGTCTGGGCTTCACGGCTCCGAGCCAGGGTCCGAGCTGCTGCTGCTTTCACCGTTGCTCTTGGTTCCTGCTGAGGGCAGAGTGGGGTGGGGAGGGCCCTCAGCGTGGAGGCAGGATCTTGGGGGGAATCTCTCTCTGGAGGAGTGGCTCTCTTGCCTCCCGCTGGCCACCTGGGGGCTTCTGACCTGACTTCCTGAGCAGGGGGACATTGGGGGAAATGGATCAGCCGTTGAGGCTGGAGGGGGAGCAAGTCAGTTTGCGCCAGCTCCAGTGACCTGGTATGGGGGTGTGAGCCCCGGACACTACGTTGCCCTGCCTGCGAGTTCCCGAACAGTCTTTCTTTCTTGTGGATCGGGGCTACAGTCCTCCGACTCCCTCACACCGGGATTCCCCAGACATCTGGAGACTCTGCCACTCATCTGGATGAACCTCAGCCTTTCTTGCCCACTAGGAGGCCCCTCCAGTGCCCAGTGGGGGTGGAAAAGTGCCCACCTTTCCTTGGGCTCGTGACTGCTGTGACCCTGCTGGTGGACCAGCTTGGGGCTCAGGGGGCAGATGATGACCTGCCTCCTCTGCATGTGACCCCCCTGTTGGCCCATCACTGCCAGGGCATTGGGTCTGTAGGGTGGGGGAGTGGGGTGGGACATTGCCGGGAGCAGGGGTCTGGGAATGACAGTTCTTCTGTGAGGTCAGCACCTGTTACAGGAGGTGCCAGGCCAGAGAGTGCACTGAATGCCCATTATTTCCCTTCTTTTTCCCTCACTGCCCTGTCTGCCCTGTGTGGGTAGATGCGCACACACACTGCCACTGCCCCCCATGCTGGGCCTTGCTAGTTGCCCAGTATTCAAAGCCCATTGATATGGGACAACACTTGGATTGCATGCGCGAACTCACACACACTCTCCCCCCTCAACCAAGACTTTGATAAAGGGCCCTTTCTCCCTTTCCCCTTACCCACATACTCTGCCCCTCACCCCTCCATGCCAGCGAGGAGCTCTTATGAGCCCACTGCTCTCCCATTGATCTTATGCTCTGCTGGGCCTGAACTAAACATGGTGCTGCTTCCAAGGCCCCTTCCCATCTCCCCTCCCCTGACCTCCCAGCTGGCCGTCTTTGCCTAGTACCTTCTCTACTCCTTTTCCGCCTCCACCCGGCCAGGGGTGAGAGTGATCCACCCCCTTTCTCTCCCCACTCTTCTCCCAGCATGAGAGGTAGGAGGGTTGGGGCTGTGCCCAAGACTTGTTTTCACAGACGGTAAGAGCCCTTAAAATCCATGCTCGGCCAGGGCATGAGGCAGGGACTGATTGATGCTGAACTGTCTTTGTGTCTGGGTTTGCCTGTGTGTCCGTGGCCAGAGCAAGGTTGACTTTTTGCCTCATTTCCTGGAGTTGGGTTTGGAGGAGACCAAGCCCCCGCCTTAAATTATGGATGGGTTTAGGGGAACAGTGGGAGATGGAGACTGGTCTTCATACACTTGTTCAGGAATGGGACTTTATTTTTGTGAAGGTTTCTACTCTGTAAGTCATTAGAGAGCTGTATGATGAGGTGTCCCTTCCATTCAGTGAGACGGCAGGGTTCAGGTGGGGGCTGTTTTTAATTTTGTATGTGTGTCTTGGGGGAAAGGGGGTTGGAAGATGAGAGATCCCTCAGCTATATGAGTGCGCCTCCTCCCCAAACCATACTTCAGGGTTATATGTCCTGTCCCCAATTCCCTGTTCCCTTGAGGCTTTCTACTGTGCACTGTGACGTCGCTGGGGGAGCTGGGGGGGTGGTGCATGTGGCTTCAAGGAGAAGTCACCACATTCCAAAACCATTTCCTGTTTCTGGACATTTGCCCTAGACTAAAGGCTACAGTTGAAGTTGGGATCGCCGTGTCTTAAGTCCACTATAAAGAACTTTTTTGGGCTGAAGATGGCTCCTCACTAGAGACCCTCCTCTTCCCCGAGACAGAAAGCAGAGCCTGCAGCTGGCCAGTGGAGGTACCCTCCCCTCCCCCTTGCCCATTCCACCTCTTCGCTTACTCCCCCCCAAACACAGGGCTTGACTCTGATACAGTGACCCACTCCCAGCTCTTCTGGACTTGGCCTCTCAATGCCCTGAGCTTTCGGGAGAGGCTGGGAGCTGTGGGCCCACCCCATTGAATCTCTTGGGCCAGGGTGCCCTCTCTGGTGCAAGTGCTAAACGGTGTCTCTTCGATGGGCACTCGGTGGGTATCACCGATGGCCCCGCGGTTTTTAGTTTGTTCCGTGTTTCGAGCAAAAATGACTTATTTTTCTTTAAAAAAACAAAGAAAACTAAAAAAAAAGAAAAAAACCTTTTGAAACAAACCATCCCTGTGTTGATCTTTATTCACATGTGGCAGGTCCCAGAAATTCAGGCTACAGTGTGAAGAGAGGGGTTCAGACCCGAGCAAAGAAGACAGGAGGATCCAGAAGGGATTTGAGGGCAGGGTGTGGTACTAATCCAAGCACTTAGCCCTTACACCCCACTTTAACATAAGCCCCTACCTTTATACTCTCACTTCCTAGAGAAGCAGCATGGCTCAGTGGAAAGAGAATGGGCTTGGGAGTCAGAGGTCATGGGTTCTAATCCTGACTCCACCACTTGTCAGCTGTGTGACTTTACTTCTCTGTGCCTGAATTACCTCATCTGTCAAATGGGTATTGAGACTGAGCCCCAGGTGAGACAGGGTTAGGTTCCCATGTGCCATGATAAAATTGCGGAGCTTGGTTTTAGATTTGGCAAGTAGGTGAAGGTGGAGAGATGGGACTAACAGCACCAGTTTAAGGGGTTTGTTTCAAGGCAAAAGGAAGCACTACTTCACACTGTGGGTGGTAAACATGTGGAATTTATTCCCACCAAAAGCTTTGCTGGCTGAAAATACCAATGGGTCCAAGAAGAGTTTAGATAAATTCAGGATTTTGAAAGAAAAGCTTAGTGTTGGATGGAACATTCCTAAACACATAGTTGGATGTCCAGGAGGGCAACCACCCCCTTAGTTTCCCCCAGCATCCTTTGGTACCACCATCAGAAGCAGAATCCTGGCCTAGACAGACTTTTGGCCTGGCTCTTGGTGACATTGCATATGGTTTGTTTTGGGTTTTTTATGGCAATTGTTAAGCATTTGCTATGTGCCAGGCACTGTACTAAGCCTTAGGGTAGATACAAGATTTTCATCATTTATGTATTTATTGAGTGCTTACCATGTGCAAAGCACTATACTAAGCACCTGGGAAGTACAATACAAGAATAAACAGTGAGAATCCATGTCCCAAAGAAGGCTCACAGTCTTAATTCCCATTTTGCGGATGAGGTAACTGAGGTTTGAAAGTTAAGTGGCTTGTCAAACAAGCGGTGGAACCGGAATTAGAAGCCAAGTCCTCTGATTCCCACACCTGTGCTCTTTCCACTAGACCTCAGCACTAAAAGGGCAATTCATCCTTCTCCCTCAGTCTCTCTTAAAATAAAGCGAGGAAGGTCTGGGTTGGAGGTGGACGAAGGGAATGTCTTAATTGCCTATAATTCTTAAGCATTAAACTAGAAGGGGACTTTGTGAGTCCACCTCTCCGTCCCCCCCACAGTGCTCTTTCCCAAGAGTCTCACCGCAGGAGCGTGATCAGTTAAAGGCCAGTCCTGAGAGCACAGTGTGTGGTGTGTGAACTCCTTCAGTAGCAAGGTGGTCCAATTACGCCCGTAGCCTTGTAATTTGTGAGCTGGCTTGACACTACTGTTTTGTTCTCCGTGGGGCATGGTGGGAGGAGGAGGGGTGTGTGGAGAGGGACTGGGCCTGCCGGGATCTCCTTGCTCCTACTTGTGGCTGTGTTGGGTGGTCCCGATAGCCGGTTCTGTGCTTGCAGCCCGGAGGGGAAGGGGGTGGCCAAGGTCAGTAGACTTGAGGGGAGAAGAGAAGAAGTTGGGGCTTCCGGAGAGTATAGATAATTCTGTTTTTTTGTTAACTGCTTATTATGTGCGAGGCTCTTTACTAAGCGCTGGAGTGGATACAAGCAAATCGTGTTTGACCCAAGCCCTTGTCCCACATGGGACTCTCAGCCTCAATCCCCATTTGACAGATGAAGTCATTGAGGCCCAGAGAAATGAAGCAACTTGCCCGAGGTCTTACAAGCAGACAAATGGCGGAGCTGGAAATAGAACCCATGACCTGATTCCCAAGCCCGTGCTCTATCCACTACTCCATGCTGCTTTGTTTTTGAGCTTGTCATAATCAGTGGTATTTATTGAGCTCTTACTATATGCAAACCACTCTACTAAGCGCCTGGGAGAGTACAATGCAACGGAATTAGCAGGCCCATTCCCTGCCCATAACGACCTTGACATAAAAATGAACCTCTCCGGTGTTTTCCCAACCTGCCCCCCTCCTTCCCGCAGGGCAATTTGTGGAAGTCAATAACTCACTATCCTTTTCTCGCTCACCCTGCCAAAGTGATTACTTGCTCGGGATGAGCGGGTAAGGAAATACCCAAGGCTGCTGAAGCAGGAGGTTTGGCGTCTGGAAGTGTAATCCCTGATTCTCTCTGGATTCTACCCATGAGGCTTTCCTACCCACAAGAATGAGTCTACAAAGTGCCATCAGAGGACAGGACAGAGGTTTCCCAGAAGACGGTTTTGCTGGGAGGAGATAATGTGCCCTGACCTCCCTCTGACCCTTCTCAGGCTTGAAGTCGGACCAACCCCTGGTCTTGTAACCTCTGTGCCCTCCTCATCTCCCCGACCAGGCTCTATTCCCCCCACCTCCCCCGCCGAGCTGGAGAGGAAGGGCTGGACCCCGTGATTTCTCAAAGTCTACTCCTGGTCTGGGTTTCTGGAGGGGTTTCTCCTCACAGAAGCAGCAGGGTGGGGGTGAACCCCTTGTCCCCAGAACTGGGCATGTACAGAAAGCATCCGTTCTCCAGCTAGAAGATTGAGAAGCATCGTGGCTTAGTGGAAAGAACACGGGTTTAGGAGTCAGAGGTCGTGGGCTCTAATCCGTACTCTGCCACTTGGCAGCTCTGTGACTTTGGGCAAACTGCTAAATTTCCCTGGGACTCAGTTACCTCATCAGTAAAATGGGGATTAAGACTGTGAACCTCACGTGGGACAACCTGATTACCTAATATCTACCACAGCTCTTAAAATAGTGCTTGGCACATAATAAGCACCTAACAAATGCCATCATTATTATTATTAGAAACCTGCCAGAGTCACCTGCCTGGCTAAGGACTAAGACCTGGAGGAGGGGCTTCCTGTGTGGCCGTGGCCATGCTGGTCCTGTGAGTTGTTAGTAATAATTATGGTATTCATAATTATGATTATGGTGTTCAAGTGTTTACTATGTGCCAAGCATGGTTCTCAGTGCTGGGTAGATATAAGGTAGTCAAGTTGCCCGGAGAAGTGAAGTGACTTGCCCATGGTCACATAGACAAGACGAGTAGGTGTTGCTTTGCTCGTTCTGGCCAGGGAATGTGTCTGTTATATGGTACTCTCCCAAGTGCTTAGTACAGTGCTCCGCACACAGTAAGCACTCAATAAGTACGATTGACTGGCTGACTGACTTTGCACTACCCCTTGTCAGTGCCCAGCCTTCCCTTCGGTCCACAGGCCGACCGAAGCCCCACTCTGCCCCGCAGAAGCAGCAGGGGTGGGAGGGGGCGGGGACTTAAGGCGGTATTTGGGGAACGGAAAAGGAGGGCATGGGGGCAACGACGAGCGATACCGAGCTCCGAACCAAAGTAGTTGGGATGCTCGTGGAGGGCGAGTGGATTGGTCAAGTGGCTTAACTTCTCTGTGCCTCAGTTACCTCATCTGTAAAATGGGGATTAAGACTGTGAACCCCATGTGGAGCAAGGACTGTGTCCAACCTGATAAGCTTATATCTTCCTCAGTGTTTAGTGCAGTGTCTGGCACACAGTAAGCACCCCACCACTTGTCTGCTGTGTGACTTTGGGTAAGTCACTTCACTTCTCTGGACCTCAGTTACCTCATCTGTAAAATGGGGATTAAGACTGTGAGCCCCACATGGGACAACCCGACTACCTTGTATCTACCCCAGCACTTAGAACTGTGATTGGCACATAGTAAGTGCTTAACAAATACCGTTATTATTAATAATAATAATAATAATAACAAATGTCATTAAAAAAGGTTGGGGGGCACAAGAAACTGGTACATAATAATAATAATAACATTGGTATTTGTTAAGCGCTTACTATGTGCAGAGCACTGTTCTAAGCGTTGGGGTAGACACAGGGGAATCAGGTTGTCCCACATGGGGCTCACAATCTTAATCCCCATTTTACAGATGAGGTAACTGAGGCACAGAGAAGTTAAGTGACTTGCCCACAGTCACATAGCTGACAAGTGGCAGAGCTGGGATTCGAACTCAAGACCTCTGACTCCAAAGCCCATGCTCTTTCCACTGAGCCACGCTGCTTCTCATAACCAAAATAGCCGGCTCACCTTCTGCAGCCCCCCTGCCCTCCCACTCCCTGGAAAAGCTCCGGGGCAGCAGGGCCAGAACCTCCTGGGGCAAAGGCCCAGTGGAGCTGCCTCTGAGCTCCTTTCCTGCTGGTCCAGGGTTGGAATGGCCGGGGGAGACAGGGTGGAGTCCTCTATCCCCTCCCCTTCTGCATGGGAGGATGTTTGGGTCAGGGAGGCATCCAAGGGATAAAGGTCAGGCAGAGGTAACAGTGAGCTCGCTGTGGGCAGGGATTGTCTCTTTATTGCTGTATTGTACTTTCCCAAGGACTTAGTACAGTGCTCTGCACACAGTAAAAGCTCAATAAATGTGATTGAATGAATGACTTCTTATCCAAAAACAGGCGGGCCCTACCCATGGCCATCCCTTCCCCACAAGGGGGAATCAGGAAGGTCATGGTCCTGCATGACCCGGCCACAGCACCATCAGCTTCACAAAGCTTGGGTAGACCACGCTTGTGGGTGAGTGGGCAGCGTGGGCTGCTGGTGGAGGAGAGCTGGGAGGGAAGAGATTTCGCTCGGGGCTTACCTGAAGTTGGCTCCTTCCTGGAGGGCATCTGGAGCCCTCTATATATAATTATAGTATTTGTTAAGCACTTACTATGCAAGGCACTGTACTAAGCTCTGGGGTAGATACAAGCAAATTGGGTTGAACACAGTCCCTGTCCCACGTTGGAGCTCACAGTCTGAAACTCCATTTTACAGATGAGGGAACTGAGGCACAGAGAAGTCAAGTGACTTGCCCAAGGTTAAACAGCAGACAAGTGGCAGAGCCAGGATTAGAACCATGACTTTCTGACTCCTGGGCCCGTGTTCAACCCATTAGGGCATGTTTACCTCCACTTGGCTGCTTCCCTGGAGTGCATCAAACTTTCTAGAGGAGTTTGGAGAACTTTTTTTTTAATGCTATTGTTAAGCAGGCAATTAATCAGTCATATTTATTGAGAGCTTACTCTGTGTCAGGCACTGTACTAAGCACTGGGTAATACAAGGTAATTGGATTGGTCACAGTCCCATAGAGCTCACTTAGGGCTCACAATCTTAAGCCCCTTTTTACCGCCGAGGTAATTAATTAATGGTATTTTTTGAGCAGTTACTATGTGCAGGTAACTGAGGCACAGAGAAGTTAAGTGACTTGCCTAAGGTCACCCAGCAGACAAGTGGAGGAACCAAGAGGAAAAGCAAGTCCTCTGACTCTCAGGCCCGTGCTTTATCCACTAGGCTATGCTGCTTTTCTAAATGTAATGAACTTCCTCTAAATATAACGAGGCTATGCGGAGCGAGTTCTAAAAAGCTCTAAAGACTGTAGCCAGTGTCAGGGTGTCCGTGTTCTCCAACATCCTTGGGCAAGTCATGGCCTTGCCTCAGTTTCTCCTTGTGACACAAAGGTAGACTTCCACTCTACTTTTCTACTTTTCCCTTTCTGTCAAAGGCTTGGGACTGGCAACTGACCCAAAGTGCAGGCTCGCCCCTGAAGGGTGCAAGAGGGACGGCTCAGGTGCTGTGTCTCGGAGCTCCTGTTTGGGTTGGGGTGTAGATGTCACACCTGACCTGATCGTGACACCGAGGCCAGGGAGGAGAGCTAGAGGGAGGGGGAGGGGTGGGGTGGGGTGGGGCCCGGAGAAGGGGGAGGCAGGGGGTGGTCCCAACACCAGTGCCGTGGTGGGGTGGGTTCATCGGCAGGCACCCCTGCAAGAGGAAAGGCATCAGAGGTGGGGGTTCTAATCCCACCTCCGCCACTTGTCAGCTGTGTGACTTTAGGCAAGTCACTTCACTTCTCGGTGCCTCAATTCCCTCATCTGAAAAATGGGGATGAAGACTGTGAGCCTCACAGGAGACAACCTGATTACCCTGTATCTGCCCCAGTGCTTAGAACAATGCTTGGCACATAGTAAGCACTTAACAAAGACCAAAATTATTTTTATTATTTTTGAGAAGTTCCGAAGACGGCGCAAAGGCCCGGTCTGGCCTGGACTGAGTGAGGCTCCCAAAAGCACATGGCAGGTCAGAGCCAGGAGGCCAGATAGGAGGGCACCCAGAGTAGGCGCCCAGAATGGGAAGTCATGTCCTATCTCCCTCCTACCCTTCCTTTTCAAACTCCTAGAACGAGTCGTCTATACTCACTGCCTTGAATTCCTCAACTCCAACTCTCTCCTGGACCCCCTCCAATCTGGCTTCGTCCCCTCCACTCCACCGAAAATGCTCTCTCAAAGGTCACCCATGACCTCCTTGCCAATTCCAATGGCTCCTACTCTATCCTAATCCTCCTCGACCTCTCAGCTGCCTTTGACACTGTCGACCATCCCCTTCTCCTCCACACTTTTTCTCACCTTCACGAACTCCATCTCTCCTTTTAGCTTTCTGGCTGTTCATTCTCGGTCTCCTTTATGGGCTCCTCCTCCCCCTCCCATCCACTAACTGTAGGAGTTCCTCAAGGGTCAGTTCTTGGCCCTCTTCTGTTCTCCATCTACACTCACTCCCTTGGTGAACTCATTCGCTCCCAAGGCTTCAACTACCATTTCTATGTAGATGACACCCAAATCTACATCTCCTCCCCTGTTCTCTCCCCCTCCCTCCAGGCTTGTATCTCCTCCTGCTTCCAGGACGTCTCCACCTGGATGTCTGCCCGCCACCTAAAACTCAACATGTCTAAAACTGAGCTCCTTATCTTCCCTCCAAACCCTGTCCTCTCCCTGACTTTCCTGTCACTGTGGATGACACGGCTGTTCTTCCCATCTCACTAGCCCTCAACCTTGGTGTCATCTCTTTCACCCCACACATCCAATCCATCACCAAAGCCTGCCAATATCACCTGCATAATATCGCCAAGATCCGCCCTTTCCTCTCCATCCAAACTGCTATTGTGCTGGTACAAGCTCTCATAATATCCCGACTGGATTATTGTGTCAGCCTCCTCTCTGATCTCTCTTCCTCCTGTTTCTCCCCATTCCACTCTATTTTTCATTCCGCCACCTGGATTATCTTCCTACAGAAACGCTCTGGGCATGCCACTCCCCTCCTCAAAAACCTCCAGTCGTTGCCTATCAACCTCTGCATGAAACAAAAACTCCTCATTCTTGGCTTCAAAGCTCTCCATCACCTTGCCCTCTCCTACCTCACCTCCCACTCTCGACCCCTGGCCCAAGTCCTCCCACTGTCCTGGAATGCCCTCCTTCCTCATATCTGCCAAACTAACCCTTTTCCCCTCTTCAAAGCCCTACTGAGAGCTTACCTTCTCCAGGAGGCCTTCCCAGACTGAGCCCCCCTTTCCCTCTGCTCCCCCCTCATCCCCCTCCCACCCTCTGCTCTTCCCCCTTCCCCTCCCCTCAGCACTGTGCTCATTTGTATATATTTATTACCCTATTTTGTTAATGAGGTGCATATCTCCTCGATTCTATTTATCTTGATGTTGTTGTTTTGTTTTGTTGTTTTGCTTTGCTGTCTGTCTCCCCCGTTTAGACTGAGCCTGGCATTGATCGTCTCTATCTGTTGCCGACTTGTAGTTTCCAAGCGCTTAGTACAGTGCTCTGCACATAGTAAGCGCTCAATAAATAGTATTGAATGAATGAATGAAGAGCGGGAAGGCACCCAAAGCGGGCTCCGACTGTGCGGGGCGGCCGGGACCCAGAACGGAGAAAGCTGGCAGAGGGGCAGCGCAAAACTGGAGCGCACAGACTGACAGCCGGTGCGTGAAAGGGGAGCGCAGAAACCGACCACCGGCGCGCAAAAGGGGAGTGCAGAAACTGACCCCCGGCGCGAAAAAGGTGGAGCGCGGAGACTGACCCCTGGCGTGCAAAAGGGGAGGGCAGAGACCGACCCCCGGCGCACAAAAGGGGAGCGCACAGACCGTTCCCCGCCGTGCAAAAGGGGAGCGCACAGACCGACCTCCGGCACGCAAAAGGGGAGCGCACAGTCCGAACCCCAGCATGCAAAAGGGGAGTGCACAGCCCGACCTCCGGCGCCCAAAAGAGGAGCGCACAGATGGACCTCCGGGGCGCAAAAGCCGAGAAGCTGCAACGGGGGCACACCAAGCCTGCCACCCCGCACCTCGGCGACTCCTGCCCCTCGTGTGCCACTCGTGTGCCCATGGAAGGTGCTCCTGCAGAGGCGCGGGCGGAGTGGTGCTGTAGGCAGAAGCCCCCCCTTCTTCCCCCTTCCCCCCTTACTGTAAGGTGGCGTGGATGGCCAAGGCACTGTGGGGGAGCACGGAGCGGCATCTCCCCGTCTGTCGTGGACTGCTCCCCTACCCCGCGCCCCTCCCACCAGCTCAACCCAAGGGGCCGCTGACACAACCTGAGCCACAACCCCTGCTTCGACACCAGGCCGCCCAACCCGGCGGCCCTGGACCCGCACTGGCCGTACAGCTTCGACCCGAGGCCACTACCCCTCTCCAGCCCACCCCACGACGCCCCGAGACCCCCTGCACAACGCCAAACACCGCCTGCCCCTCCTGTGCCCGCCGCTCCTGTGCCCACCGGTCCTGCACCCACCCATCCTGCGCTGTAGAAGGCAAGAAGGGAGGTGAGGTAGGCGCAGGCAAGGTGATGGAGAACGTTGAAGCCAACAGTGAGGAGATTGATAGGCAACCATTGGAGATTTTTGAGGAGGAGGGTGAAATGCCCAGAATGTTTCTGTAGAAAGATAATCTGGGCAGCAGAGTGAAGTTTAAACTGAAGTGGGGAGAGACAGGAGTTTAGGAGATCGGAAAAGATGGTGATGCAGTAACCCAGTCGGGATAGGATGAATGATTGTACTAACGTGGTAGCGGTTTGGATGGAGAGGAAAGGGTGGATCTTGGTGATGTTGTGAAGGTGAGACCGGAAGGTTTTGCTGTTGGATTGGATATGTGGGGTGAATAAGAGCGGAGTCAAGGATGACACCAAGGTTGCGGGCTTGTGAGATTTGAAGGCTGGTAGTGCCGTCCGCAGTGATGGGGAAAATCTGGAAGAGGACAGGGTTTGGGAAGGAAGATAAGGAGCTCAGTCTTGGACATGTTTTTGGTGGTGGGAGGACATCCAAGTGGAGATGTCCTGAAGGCAGGAGGAGATGCGAGCCTGGAGGGAGGGAGAGAGAACAGGGGAGGAGATAAAGATTTGGGTATCAGCTGCATAGAGATGATAGTTGAAGCCGTGGGAGCGAATGAGTTCACCAAGGGAATGAGTATAGATGGAGAACAAAAGGGGACCAAAAACTGACCCTTGAGGAATCCCTACAGTTAGGGATGGGAGGGGGAGGAGGATCCCTCAAAGGAGATTGAGAATGAAGGGTCAGAGAGATAAGAGCAGCAGCGTGACTCAGTAGAAAAGAGCCTGGGCTTTGGAGTCAGAGGTCATGAGTTCGACTCCCGGCTCTGCCACTTGTCAGCTGTGTGACCGTGGGCAAGGCACTTCACTTCTCTGTGCCTCAGTCACCTCATCTGTAAAATGGGGATTAACTGTGAGCCTCACGTGGGACAACCTGATTCCCCTGTGTCTACCCCAGCGCTTAGAACAGTGCTCTGCACATAGTAAGCGCTTAACAAATACCACCATTATTATTAAGAGGAGAACCAGGAGAGGACAGAGTCAGTGAAGCCAAGGTTGGATAATGTGTTGAGGAGAAGGAGATGGTTGACTGTGTCAAAGGCAGCTGAGAGGTCGCAGAAGATTTGGGTGGAGTAGGTGCCATTGGATAGAGAAGCAGCAAGGCTCAGTGGAAAGAGCCCGGGCTTGAGAGTCAGAGGTCATGGGTTCGAATCACGGCTCCACCACCTGTCAGCTGTGTGACTGTGGGCAAGTCACTTAACTTCTCTGTGCCTCAGTTACCTCATCTGTAAAATGGGGATTAGCTGTGAGCCTCACGTGGGACAACCTGATTACCCTGGATCTACCCCAGCGCTTAGAACAGTGCTCTGCACATAGTAAGCGCTTAACAAATACCAACGTTATTATTTGGCAAGAAGGAGGTCATTGGTGACCTTTGAGAGGGAGGTTTTAGTGGAGTGGAGGGGACGGAAGCCTTATTGGAGGGGGTCCAGGAGAGAGTTGGAGGAGGAAATTTGAGATGAGTGTAGATGACTTGTTCCAGGAGTTTGGAAAGGATGGGTAGGAGGGAGATGGGGCCATTAGAGAGGGAAGAAGGGAGGGGGCAAGGTTTTGATAAAGTGTAAAGGGATGGGGTTGGATGCAGCAAGCTGAGGGGGTTTTGAGAGAAAGACAGGAAATCTCCTCTAGATATACTACTAGTAAAGATGGGAGCCTCCACCCTGGGCCCCAGGTTTAGTTTCGCTAATGTCCCTGCCGCTGCCAAGGGTTTCTCTGCTTATGTCCCCGCCGCCCTCTGAAGGTCTCCCTACTAATGTCCCCGCCGCTGCCCCCAGATGGGGGGGGGGTCTTTGCTAATGTCCCCAACGCCCCTGAGGATGTCTCTGTTTAATATCCCCACTGTCCCTTGCTTCTAATGAAAGGAAACCAAGTGGTGGAGGTAAGCCCTCTTTTATGATTTCAGTCAAGCGGGCCAACTCTCAATTTAGGAAAGGCTAATTGCAGGGAGAAGGGATGCTCTGCATTGCCTTGGCAGCACCCCTCGACCCAGAGGCCTCCCCTTCCAGCACAGCCTTGGCCCATGACTTATTCAAGTTCAGGGCAGGTTCAGGGGGACCGCATTATTCAGTTGTATTTATTGAGCTCTTACTGTGTGCAGACCACTGTACTAAGCGCTTGGAAAAGTACAGTACAACAGTAAACAATGGCATTCCCTGCCCACAATGAGCTTACAGCCTAAAGGGCCCCCACCGATCCTGCTTAATAAAATAACCCCACTGGCTGCCCTTTACTGAGAGGACCAGAGCCTAAGTGACTGCTGCCCACCCAGAGAGGGGAGGGCCAGAGTCTGAGAGAGACCACGCTCTTCCTAGGGAGCATAAAAACAACCAATCAATCAATCGTATTTATTGTGTGCTTACTGTGTGCAGAGCATCCTACAAGATGCTTGGGAGAGTACACTGCAACAGAGCTGGTAGACACGTACCCTGCCCACCAAAAAAAGAATCCACGCTGTCTGTACTGAGGTGAAAGAAGCAGGACACCCAGAGAAGCAGCATGGTGTAGGTGGCAGAGCACGGGCCTGGGACTCAGAAGGTCATGGGTTCCCACTTCTCTGCTGTGTGACCTTGGGCAAGTCCCTTCACTCCTCTGTGCCTCATGTGGGACAGGGACTGTGTCCAAACCAATTTGCTTGTGTCCACCTCAGCGCTTAGTAAAGTGCCTGGCACATAGTAACACTTAACAAATTCCACAATTATTATTTAGAGCTTACTGGGTGCAGAACACTGTACGAAGCTCTTGGAAGAGTACAATACAACAGAATAAGCAGACATATTCCCTGTCCATAGTGATTTTATAGTCCAATAGGAGAGACAGACATTAATATAAATAAATAATTTATAATATGTAATTTAAAGTTCATTCAATCATATTTATTGAGCATCTATTGTGTCCAGAGCACTGTACCAAGCACCTGGGAGAGTACAATAAAACAACAAATAGATCAAGGCACCCATCTAATCCAGGGATGCTCTCTGCAGCTCTGGGCCCATCACTTCCCCTCTCTGGGCCTGTTTTCTCCCCTGAAAATGCAGACAGAAACATCTCCCCGAGGGAGGATATATTGTCGAGGAGGAGGGGGTACAATTTCAGACATAATGTGCAGCGGTTTCTTCAGCAGCAGGGAGGGGTAGGAGCGAGCTCCCCTTGGGGAGAGTGTGAGTGAAAATAAAAATAGCCCAATTCTTCCTCCTTCCCCTTTTCCACCCATCTCCATGGCTTAGTGGAAAAAGCACGGACTTGAGAGTCAGAGGTTGTGATTTCTAATCCCAGCTCTGACACTTGTCAATTGTGTGACTTTGGGCAAGTCACTTAACTTCTCTGTGCCTCAGGTATCTCATCTGTAAAATGGGGTTTAAGACTGCGAGCCCCAAGTGGGACAACCTGATAACCTTGTATCCATCCCAGCGCTTGGCACAGAGTAAGCGCTTAACAAATACACCTTATTATTCCCCAAAGCGGCAGCAATTCGCTTTGTGCTGTGGCGCCCCCCCAGTGGTTCTCTCTGGAGTCACGACTTCTGAGCGGAGGCAGGGAGCTTGGGAGAGCAGCGGTGAGGCCAGAAGGACTGGAATCACTCATTCATTCCTTCCATTGTATTTATTGAGCACTTATTGTGTGCAAAACACGGTACTAAGCGCTTGGGAGAGTATACTGTAACAATAAACAGACACATTCCCAGCCCACAACGAGCTCACGTCTAGAGGAGAGCTCACAGCCGTGTCCCAGGCAAGAACCATCCATGGTGAAGCCGCATGGCATAGTGGATAGAGCACAGGAGGTCATGGGTTCTAATTTCGCCTCTACCACTTGTCTGCTCTCTGGCCTTGGGCAAATCACTTTACTTCTTCGTGCCTCAGTTCCCTCATCTGTAATATGGAGATGAAGAATGTGAGCCCCTTATGAGACAGGGATTGTGTCCCACCTGATTAGCTTGTATCTACCCCAGTGCTTAGTCCTGTGCCTGGCAACTAGTAAGCACTTAACAATACCACAATTATTAATTATTATTATTCTGTTGCTGGCAGGGTCGGCTGCTCCAATCCTCCTAGCTCAGTCATGGATCCCAACCTGCTGCCCCTTCCCAAGTTTGCTGTGGATCATGGAAAACCTGCCACCCTCCAGGCTGCCCCCTGTCCCTGACCACAGTGACCGGATCTCTTTTAAATGACCTCTTGGGCTAAGTCACTCCATGTGCTTCATCATGAAGCAATGTGGTCCAGTGGTTACAGCCTCATCCTAGGAGTCAAAAGGCCTCATTCTAATCCAGGCTCCTCCCACTTGTCTGCAGTGTGGTTCTGGGCAAGTCACTTGACTTCTCTGTGCCTCAATTACCTGGTGGGAGAAAAAACAGGCCCAGGGAGGGAAGGTGATGGACCCAGAGGCAAACAGTACACCCCCAAATTAGCTGGGTGCCTTTATCTTTAAGAAATAGCATGGCATAGGGGATAGAGCAGGGAGTCAGAAGGTCATGGATTCTGATCCCAGCTCTGCCACTTGTCTGTTGTGTGACCTTGAGCAAGTCACTTAACTGCTCTGTGCCTCAGTTACCTCAGCTGTAAATTAGGAATCGAGACTATTCATTCAATAGTATTTATTGAGCACTTATTATGTGCAGAGCACTGTACTAAGTACTTGGAATGTACAGTTCGGCAACAGATAGAGACAATTTCTGCCCAATGACAGGCTCACAGTCTAAACTATGAGCCTGTGGGACAAGGGCTTGTGTCCAACCCGATTTGCTTGTATCCATTAATAATAATAATAATGTTGGCGTTTGTTAAGCGCTTACTATGTGCCGAGCACTGTTCTAAGCGCTGGGGTAGACACAGGGGAACCAGGTTGTCCCACGTGGGGCTCACAGTCTTAATCCCCATTTTACAGATGAGGTCACTGAGGCACCGAGAAGTGAAGTGACTTGCCCACAGTCACACAGCTGACAAGTGGCGGAGCTGGGATTTGAACCCATGACCTCTGACTCCAAAGCCTGTGCTCTTTCCACTGAGCCACGCTGCTTCTCAATCCAGTGCTTAGTACAATGCCTGGCACATAGGAAGAGATTAACAAATACCATTATTATTGTTCATTATTGTTATTAATTATTATGAAGACTGTAAGTTCCATTTGAGACAGGGACTGTGTCCAACCTAATTGTCTTGTATCCACCCCATTGCTTAGAACAGTGCCTGGAACATAGTAAATGCTTAACAAATCTCATTTAAAAAGTCATCTGTGAAATGAGTTGACTCATGCCTCACCCCTGCTCCTCGGCTTTGGCGTTTAAGTGCCAAGCGCTGTTCTAAACCCTGGGGTAGATACAAGTTAATCAGGTCGGACAGAGTCCCTGTCTCACATGGAGCTCACAGTCTAAAGGGGAGGAAGGACAGGTATTTAATCTCCATGTTACTGTTAAGGAAATTGAGGCACAGAGAGGTTAGGTGACTCTTCACCAGGTCACACAGCAGGCAAGTGGCAAAACCTGGATTAGAACCTCGGTCCTCTGACTCCCAGGCCCGTGCTCTTTCCACGGTTTTGAGAAGAGAGACCATTATGCATGTTTTGCATTATGCAATATGCGACCCCTGTCCCACAACCCCTGGCCCACGTCCTCCCGCTGTCCTGGAATGCCTTCCCTCCTCACCTCTGCCAAACTAACTCTCTTCCCCTCTTCAAAGCCCTACTGAGAGCTCACCTCCTCCAGGAGACCTTCCCAGACTGAGCTTCCCTTTTTCCCTCTGCTCCCTCTGCTCCCTCTCTGCCCCTCCCTTCACCTCCCCTCATATAAGCCCCCTTCCCCCCTTTCCCTCTGCTCCTCCCCCTTTCCCTTCCCCTCCCCTCAGCACTGTGCTCATTTGCTCATTTGTATATATTTTTATTACCCTATTTATTTTGTTAATGAGGTGTACATCCCCTTGATTCTATTTATTGCTATTGTTTTTGTCTGTCTCCCCGGATTAGACTGTAAACCCGTCAATGGGCAGGTATTGTCTCTAACTGTGGCCGAATTGTACATTCCAAGCGCTTAGTCATAGTAAGCGCTCAATAAATACTATCGAATGAATGAATGCATGACTGTTTTAAAAGGGAGGTAGTTTTGAAAAATACAGACGAACAGTCCCGAAAATAATCCTACAGGGAAAGTGCAAACGATAAATTAAAGTGACCTCTCTTTCCTCGTTTGGAATAAATTAATATTCGCCAGAAGCTAGTGGCCATATGGGGTGTACTGGAAGTGTGCGTCTTTGCAAGTACAGAGGACCAAGGAATGATTGGTCCCCGGTGACAAAGATGCTCTTTCTTCGGACCTCGAGGCACATCGACCATGAGGCAGCACCTCCACTAGGCGGCGCCCCACCCCGTCGCCGTTGAAGGGGCAAACCGGTGCGACCTCAGGGGTGGGTTGATTTTTGAACCGTCCATGCCATTTCTTTTTCCTCCCCTTCTTAATGGAGAAAGGAGCTGGGGGCCGTGGCTGAGGCTGAACATCGAGCAAGAATTGCTTAAATAATAATAATAATGTTGGTATTTGTTAAGCGCTTACTATGTGCCAAGCGCTGTTCTAAGCGCTGGGGTAGATACAGGGTCATCAGGTTGTCCCACGTGAGGCTCATGGTCTTCATCCCCATTTTACAGATGAGGTTACTAACTGAGGCTGCTTCATACGGATTAGACTGTAAACCCATCAAAGGGCAGGGACTGTGTCTATCTGTTGCTGACTTGTTCATTCCAAGCGCTTAGTACAGTGCTCTGCACATAGTAAGTGCTCAATAAATACTATTGAATGAACAGAGAAGCAGCGTGGCTTAGTGGAAAGAGTACGGGATTGGGAATCAGACGTCGTGGGTTCAAATCCCAGTTCTGCCACTTCTCAGTTGTGTGACTTTGGGCAAGTCACTTAACTTCTCTGTGCCTCAGTTCCCTCATCTGTAAAATGGGGATTAAGACTGTGAATGCCACCTGGGACAACCCGATTAGCTTATATTTCCCCCAACGCTTAGAACCATAAGCGCTTAACAAACACCATCACCATTATTAGAGAAGCAGTGTGGCTCAGTGGAAAGACCCCGGGCTTGGGAATCAGAGGTCATGGGCTCAAATCCCGGCTCTGCCACTTGTCAGCTGTGTGGCTGTGGGCGAGTCACTTAACTTCTCTGTGCTTCAGTTACCTCATCTGTGAAATGGGGATTAACTGTGAGCCTCATGCGGGACAACCTGATTACCCTGTATCTACCCCAGCACTTAGAACAGTGCTCTGCATATAGTAAATGCTTAACAAATACCAACATTATTAGTATTATTATTAAGTGACTTGCCCAAAGTCACATAGCTGATAGGTGGCGGAGCTGTGATTAGAACCCATGACCTCTGACTCCTAAAACCATGCTCTTTCCACTGAGCCATGCTGCTTCTCTTAAACCCCTTGGCCCTAGCCTGTAGCCACGCCAAACGCAGGCCCATTGCAGAGGAGGAGAAATTGTCCACCTGGAAGAGTGAGGGGGCAGCGGAGTGGCCTAGTAGAAAAAGCAAGGGCCTGGGAGACAGAGGACTGGGGTTCAAATCCCCGCTCTGCCAATTGCTTGGTGTGTGACTTTGGGCAAGTCACCTCACTCCTCTGTGCCATCAGTCTCCTCAATTGTAACAGGGGGATCAAATATTCATTTTTCCTTCCTATGTAGACTGTGAGCCCGGTGAGGGACAGGGACTGTTCCCAACCAATGCTCCAGAGCTTAGAACAGTGTTCGACACATAGTATAAGTGCTTAACAAATACCATAAAAAAAAAAAACCCAAAACCAAAGAGGAGCAGTAGGTTCAGGGAACACCACGGACTGTCTGTCCCCATGGCCGTTTTCCCCCAACCCTCCCAGATCAGGCTTCCCTTCAGCTCTGGCCTTTCTTGGAACCAGAACCCGGTGGTGGCAAGGGGCGGAAGAGGCTGTGGGTGCGCTTGCAGGCTGGGTTGATGCAAGGGGCAAGGGGAGATAAGGAAGAGAGGGTGAGGGGAGGGAGAGAGGTCTCTCTAACCCACTAGTTGTGCGAGGCAGAAATGGAAGCAGCTGGTCAGGGAGATAAAAACAGACACAGCAGGGTTTCAAAGTCCTGGTTGCGGGAGAGAAGAGGAGCCATTGAGGAATGGGTACCTGTCTTCATTCTTCCTTTGCCCAAAGGGCCTGAAGGGTCCCCCACACATGGCATAGTGGATAGAGCAAAAGCCTAGGACTCAGAAGGTCATGGGTTCTAATCCTGACTCTGCCACGTGTCTGCTGTGTGACCTTGAGCAAGTCATTTCACTTCTCTGTGCCAAGGTTACCTCATCTGTAAAATGGGGATTAAGACTGTGAACCCCACATTGGACAGAGACTGTGTCCAACTTGATTTGCAGCATGGTGTAGTGTAGAGCATGGGCCTGAGAGTCAGAAGGTCATGGGTTCTAATCCTGCCTCTGCCGCTTGTCTGCTGTGTGACCTTGGGCAAGTCACTTCTCTGTGCTTGTTCCCTCATCTGTAAATGGGGATTGAGACTCTGAGCCCCACGTGGGACAGGGACTGTGTCCAACCTGATTTGCTTGTATCCACCCCAGCCCTTAGTACAGTGCCTGGCACATAGTAAGCACTTAACAAATACCAACATTAGTATTATTAACTGTCAGCCTGGAGAGGGGAGGGTGTCCATTACAGGGTTCAGGGGCTGGCTGGAGGCTGCTCTCTCTCCCACTGTTGGCCCCATGGCAGAGGCAGTCAGTGAAGGGGTTCGGCCCCATCCATCCAGTCTCCTCCCCAGGAGGATGGGGCCTACTCCCTCTGGGCTGGTATTGGCTGTCAACAATGTTCCCCTCTCCCCTAACCAATCAATCCATCAATCAATCAACGGTATTTCATTCAATCCTATTTACTGAGTGCTTACTGGGTGCAGAGTACAATACAAGCACTTGGGAGAGTATTCATTCATTCATTCATTCATTAGTATTTATTAAGCGCTTACTATGTGCAGAGCACTGTACTAAACGCTTGGAATGTATAATTTGGCAACAGATAGAGACAATCCCTGCCCAATGATGGGCTTACAGTCTAATCGGGGGAGACAGACGGACAAAAGCAAGACAACATAATCACGACAAATAGAATCAAGGGAATGTACACCTCATTAACAAAATAAATAGGGTAATAAAAATATATACAAATGAGCACAGTGCTGAGGGGAGGGGAAGGGAGTGGGGGAGGAGCAGAGGGAAAGGGAGCTTAGCTGAGGAGAGGGGAGGTGAAGGGGGAGGGAGCTGAGGGAGGAGGGGGAGCAGAGAGGGAGCAGAGGGAAAAGGGGAAGCTCAGTCTGGGAAGGCATCTTGGAGGAGGTGAGCTCTCAGAAGGGCCTTGAAGAGGGGAAGAGAGTTAGTTTTACAACAGAGTTGCCTGGGGGTTACCTTGGAACTACCAAAGAGGGAGAGGTCATTTACATCCCAACAGACTCAGCTGGGGTCAGGCTGAGCATGCAGGACTCTCAGCGATAATTTGGAGGGAGTTAGCACCACCCAGGAAATCCCCAGCCCCTCCATCCAGGGGCAGACAGCTCCATCAGACCCCTCCTGAGGGGCAGGTGGTGGGGAGGGGCACCCAGGGTGGTTTGGGAAATGCTGCCCGTGTGGGTTGAGGCTGCGGTGTACTTTCTATATGCCTCCCACTCTGGGAAATTCTCAAAAAGGAAAAGAAAGTGGAGGGGAGGGGAGGCAGGGCAGGATGCTGGGGTTTTGAGACGGTGGCCTCCCTCAGCCTTTTCTCTTTCTCTTCAAATCTGTCCACCGGCTCGTTCTCCAATTAGGTTGCGCCAAATCAGAATCTCCTTTTCCTCGATTCTGGGTCCTCCACCCCACTGTCTCTGGAGACTCTCTGAATGTGCTCAGACCTCCTGAATGCTCCACGCAAATGGAGGGGTGTTCCTGGCTCCTGGGCAGCCTGACCTTGCCGACCACGGCCAAGCCACTTGCTTCCCCAGGGCACGGCCTGGAGGCTGGGCCCTACAGGGTGCTCCGTCCCTGTCTGAGCTGGAGAATCTCTGAGGGACCCTGGGGGTCTCCACCCAGGGGTCTTGGGCTGCTTAATTCAATTTCCTTTGAGTCAGGAGCAGTCTCCATTTCAGATCCAGGCAGTCCTTGAACTTACGATGTCACTGGTTCCTGAAATAGAAGCAGCGTGGCTCAGTGGAAAGAGCCTGGGCTTGGGAGTCAGAGGTCATGGGTTCGAATCCCAGCTTTGCCACTTGTGAGCTGTGTGACTGTGGGCAAGTCACTTAACTTCTCTGTGCCTCAGTTACCTCATCTGTAAAATGGGGATGAAGACTGTGAGCCCCAAGTGGGACATCCTAATTACCCTGTATTTACCCCAGCGCTTAGAACAGTGCTCTGCACATAGTAAGCGCTTAACAAATACCGACATTATTATTATTATGAAAACCGCATCCTAAGTCGAACGTTGGAAATCGGAACTAGTCATAGGGGCTACAATGATAACTACAGGATTTGTTCCTGAACCATGGCCAGGCACCCTCATTCATTCTAAGATTACCCAGAATTGTGCATTCAGTCAATTACAGATGAGTAATATAGCTACACTGAAGCATTTATATTGAATCAGAGAGGTTCCATGATGCGGTACTAGATTGATTTCACTAGAAGTAAAATGGATGCATTGACCCTTCCTAATGCTTCTGCTCCCCCAACCTCTCTATACACACACACACACACACACACACACACACACACACACACACACACCCCACCCCACCCCCCACTTCAACCCTTGAGCCTCTTTCACTCTGTCCCCTTCAAACTTTCTTCCCTATTCCCCTTCCCCATCCTGGCTTTTCAAATAGTTTCCCCCAATTTCTCAAGACTCCAGTTTCCCCTGCATCCACACCAGCTGCACTAGTGGAATTGGTGCCATTAAGGAGATTTGGGTCGTTGGGTGGTAACGGATGAGCTGCAAAGCTGAAACAGAGTATGAGCTGAAGAAAGTCGTAAGTGCCGTTCACTTAGCCCCAAATGTCGTAAGTGGAGGGTTTCCTGTACTTGGCCACCTTGAGGCCAGGAAGAGTTTGCCATCCACTCCCACTCATGGTCTCAGGACATTAGTCCAGAGTGATGAAATGACATTATACGGAAAGTCTGTTTGAACCCCTGAACCGAACATGCTTCCTTAGGGGAGCCCTGACCCCAGTTGTTCCAGAACCCCTCCCGGATTTCTGTTCACATCTGACTTGGGCAGGCAAAGGCTGGGAGCCTTTCTCCGCCACTGTGCCCGTGCCACTGTTCCCTCTGAATTGCCACTCTGAGGTGGTCACGTCCACATTCATTCATTCAATCGCGTTTATTGAGAGTTTACTGTGTGCAGAGCACTGTACTAAGCACCTGGGAGAGTACGATATAACAACAAACAGGCACATTCCCCACCCACAACGAGCTCACTTTCTAGACTTTGTCTGAAGCCGGCCCTGGTCAGAGCCACGGTGGGGAGGGAGAGATCGATCGCTGCTCTTCCTCCCGCTACCATCTACCCGGGCACAGACCCAAGGTCGCAGGGCACAGGGGAAGGGGCAAGGCCAGATCACCCCATCTCACCCTGCTGCTGCCCCTTCCTCCCGCCACCTCCCATCTGGGCAGGAGCCAAGTGGTCCCAGAGGCCTTCGACAGGCCTACGGGGGGCACCGGCCTGCTGGCTCCTCTGCACCCAACCCTGAAGGTGTCTTCACAGGTCAGCACTCCCTTCCCAATTAGTCCCAGTCTTCCCTTTCATTCATTCAAGCATATTTATTGAGCACTGACTGTGCAGAGCACTGTACTAAGTGCCTGGAGAGTATGATACAATAAAAAACAGACACATTCCCTCCTACCGCCGAGCCTGTGTTTTAGGGAAGCAGCGTGGCTCATTGGAAAGAGCACGGGCTTTGGAGTCAGGGCTCATGAGTTCGAATCCCAGCTCTGCCACTTGTCAGCTGTGTGACTTTGGGCAAGTCACTTAACTTCTCTGGGCCTCAGTTCCCTCATCTGTAAAATGGGGATTAAGACTGTGAGCCCCACGTGGGACAACCTGATTCCCCTGTGTCTACCCCAGCGCTTAGAACAGTGCTCGGCACATAGTAAGCGCTTAACAAATACCAACATTATTATTATTCCCCTCCAGAGGCACGGGGCCCCCAGGCAGAAGGGCCAGGGTACAGCTGGAGCTCACCCAGATCCCTCTGCTTCTCAAGTCCCCCGGGTCCGCTCAGGGAGCGCTGCACCCCAGGGTCCACTTTCTACTTGTGTAATCCGGGGCCTTCCCCGAGTGGCCACCCCAGGGGCCAGAGGGACCCCCCCCCACAACCCATCTCCTCTTTAGGGTGGCTGATCCTTTGCTTGTCCTCTAACTCTGAATTTGCTTTGCAAATAAAACTCCGGAGGGCCAAGGTGCCCGGAAAACGTCCCGTATCGGAGCCCAGGCCGGACTCTCCCCCCGCCACCTCGGGCTCTTGCTGGGACTGCACCGTCACCCTTTTCCCGTAAACACCGCCCGCCCTGATGGACGGAAAGCGGTGCTCTGTGGCAAGATGTGGGAGGAGGCCGCCGCCGCCACCGCGGCTGCCCCGCGTCGATGCCCGCTCCTGCCGCCGCCGGCCATCGCCGCTACTGTTCTCTTTGCTGCGGAGGCTGTAGCTTCTCCCTCCCTCTCTCTCTCTCTGGCTCCATTTCCTGTTTTTCTCACTAACGAAGTTCGCACCATTGCTCTTTTCATAACGGCAACCTGAAGCCAGCGGGACGGTGGGGCGGGGGGATGGGGGTGCTAGCGGGCGCCGTGGGCCTGGAAGGTGTCTCTTAGCTGAGCTTGCAGGAGTTCTGAAGAACTTGGGGGTCTTTGAAGCAGAGCGGCTGGCCCCAGCTTGACCCGTCACTTGAGAGATCGCTACGTGCACTGGGTGCGGTGTCTTGGGGGCTCTGGTTTTTCTCGGAGCTGCCTCCGGAGGCATGCCTGGCTGAAGTTTTCAGGTCCACGTTGGCCTGTGGAGGAGGGGCCTCTGAGGGCTGCAACAACCACTTTTAGAAAGAGAGAGAGAGAGAGTGAAAATAAACAGTGTCGACTGAACCCCTACTGGGTCTAGAGCACTGGGGAACACGTAGAAGAGGGAAAGACACACTCTCTGCCCTTGAGGAGCTACAAGTTTCCATTAGACTGTGCTCGTCTGGGAATATTTTTCCATCTGTTTTACCGGAAAGTTCCTTGGTCAGTTCCTTGACGGTGGGAATTGTATCTCTTGGTTCTGTTGTGCTCAGTACAGAGCTCTGCACATAGTAGGTGCTCAATAAATATTAATATCTGCCAGGAGAAGCAGCGTGGCTAGGAGAGCGGCGTGGCTTAGTGGAAAGAGTATGGGTTTGGGCTTGGGAGTCAGAGGACTCGGGTCCTAAGCCCAGCTCTGCCATTTGTCCGCTGATTGACCTCGGGCAAACTGCTTAACTTCTCTGTGCCTCAGTGACCTCATCTGTAAAGGGGGGATTAAGTCTCTGAGCCCCAAATGGGACAACCTGATTACCTGTATCTATCCAGTGCTTAGAACAGTGCTTGGCACATAGTAAGCACTTAACAAATACCATAATGACTATTATTATTGATTGGTTGGTTGATTCAGGCAAGTGGTGGGAGCATTTGAGGCAGGTAGTAGCATGAGAGCAGAGGGATGGAAGCCAGGAGGTCTCAAATTCCCACCTGTGCTTGGAAAATAATTTCCCCAAATCCCGGACAAGGAGCCTTAGGGAAGAATGACTTGGTGCAGAGGCATGAGAAGGTCCGTTCTTCCCTGTTCCTTTTGCTAGACCCAATGTCCAGAGAAGGGCTAGTGGTGGTGGGGAGTTGGGTTTCGGGAACTGAGCCCACCAAAGTCACAGTTGGGCCGATGGCAGAGAGCAACCACCTTGAGAGTTGTGTAATCCCAGCTGCAGATTTTTCTCCCTCCCATCTCTCTGTGCCTCATTTGTTCTTGTCTCGCCTTTCTCCCGGCCTGGATTTCCCTCCCATTTCCAATCTGACGGAACACAGGTCTCCCCGTCTTCAGAGCCCTTCTCAAATCTCATCTAATTTGTTAATAATAATTATGGTGTTTGTTAAGCACTTACTATATGCCAGGCACTGAACTAAGCACTGGGGTAGATACAAGATAATTAGGTTGGACGGAATCCCTGTCCCACATGGGACTCACAGTCTCATCCCAGTTTTACAAATGAGGTAACTTAACTGAGGCTCAGAGAAGTTAAGTGACTTGCCCAAGGTCACAGAGCAGACAGTTGGCAGCCATAATTAGAACCCAGGTCCTGAATCCCAGACCGGTGCTGTATCCACTAGGCCACTCTTGCTCTGCATTTTATTTAGCATCAGTACTTATTACGTGCCAAGCCCCACTCTAAGCCCCAGAGTGGATACGAGGTAATCAGATCAGATACCTCCTCCAAGAGGGCTGTCCCAATTAATCCCTAATTTCTCCAGGTTATACTCTCCTGAACTACCACTTAGGCACTTCTGGGTCCCAAACCACTGATTTACTCAACCCTCCTGAATATTTACGTATATATCTTAAACACCCTACTACTTGAGCACTTACTCATTTGTAGATCCCCCTTTCACTTCTTCCTCCTATCTGTCTGGCATGGCTGGTTGTGATTGAAGTAACTCTGTTGCCTTGGGTTTGAGAATGGGTAAAGAGAGCACTGTCTGGCCCCCGCATACTCCACAGAGAGTGTCTGAAGCTCCTTGCTGTCCTCCAGATCTTTCTCCCTCCGGTGGTTCCTCACCTCTCCACAGTCGGCCCTATTTCAGGTTGCTGAACCCACCCACCTTTGCTCTGTGGATCCTGTTTTTTTTTATGGTATTTGTTAAGCACATACTATGTGCCAGGCACCGTACTAGACACTGTAGAAGCAGGGTGGCTTAGTGGAAAGAGCATGGGCTTGGGATTCAGAAGATGTGGGTTCTAATCCCAGCTCTGCCACTTTGCTGGTGTGACCTTGGGCAAGCCGTTTAACTTCTCTGTGCCTCAGTTGACCTCATCTGTAAATGGGGATTAAGACTGTGAGTACCATGTAGGACAACCTGATTACCCTGATTCTACCCCAGTGCTTAGAACATAGTAAGAGCTTAACAAATACCAAGATTATTATTTATTATTTTCCTGTATCTACCCCCAGCACTTAGAACAGTGCTTGCTATTTATTGCTATTGTTTTTGTCTGTCTGTCTCCCGATTAGACTGTAAGCCCATCATGGGCCAGGGACTGTCTCTATTGTTGCTGATTTGTACATTCCAAGTGCTTAGTACAGTGCTCTGCACATAGTAAGCGCACAATAAATACTATTGAATGAATGAATGAATGCTTGGCACATAGTAAGTGCTTAACAAAATACTATAATAATTATTATTAAGCCCTGGGGTTGATACAAGCTAATCAGGTCTCCCATGGGGCTCACAGTCTTAATCCCCATTTTACAGATGATAGAACTGAGACACAGAGAAGTAAAGTGACTTACCCAAGGTCACATAGAAGACAAGTGGTAGAGAACCCAGGTCCTTCTGTCACCCAGGCCTGTGCTCTATCTACTGGGCCATGCTGCTTCTTTGCCCTGTCAGATAGCCGGAGTCCTCAACCATAGAACTCCTGCTCTCCCCCTCTCCCCAACCCTGGTGATTTCCTGCGTGGCTTGGGAAGAGGCCAGGGCTGCCCTCACTGGGCAGGGTGGTCATGGAGGCTTCTAGATGGCCGGCCCCTGACTTAGGCGTGGCCAGCAGCCAAGTGGGGATGAGAGAAGGGGAAATAGGGAAGTGATGCTTCCTCAAATCCCAATTCTGAGCCACAGAGCACAGCATTATGGGAGTGAGGTGGGAATGATGCATTCTAACAGGTAACACTAAAACATGACGACTCCCAGGATTTTACAAAGGAAACCGGAGGTGAGAGTAGGTGGAGGAAATAGCACTCCCCTCAAGCTGGGCTAGAAACGACTAATCTGGAATGCAGACTCTGGTTCAGTTAAGGGGCTTCCAGAAGCACATCCCTCTTTGCCTGCATCCTGCATTTCTCCTCGGACACCCGGGGCTGGGTTGGAGGCCAGAATTTCTCCTGGTTTTCTGTCAGGCTGTGAGCTTCCAGGGCTGGTCTGGATCCATCAGTCAATAATTAGTCTCTATTGAGCATGGATGCACTTATGTACCATACCTGTAATTTATTTATTTACATTAATGTGCGTCTCCCCCTCTAGACTGTAAGCTCGATGTGGACAGGGAAGGTGTCTGTTTGTGTTATTGTACTTTCCCAAGCACTTAGAACAATGCTGTGCACACAGTAAGAACTCAATAAATGTTATTGAATGAATCAGTGATTGCAAGAGAAATGGGAAGGAAGCTAATGCTGCTTTCTCCCACCTCTAAACTGTAAGCTCATTGTGGACAGGAAATGTGTCTGTTTAGTGTTACACTGTACTCTCTCAAGCCCTTAGTACAGTACACACAGTAAGCACACAATAAATGTGATTGAATGAATGCTCTCCCAAGCGCTTGCTAGAGTGCTGTGCATACAGTAAGTGCTTGATAAATGTGATTTAACAGTTGATTGAATCCCGTCTTCTAGTTAGGAAGTGGGAATGGGAGGCTTGGTGGTGGGGCGAGGAGGGGAAGGGAGAGGTGAAAAGACTGACCTCGTCTGTGAGAGCAGGAGGAGGCCACCAGGCCAGAGGAGGCCGCAGTAGCATAGTTCCAGTAACCCCAACTAATCATGTCCTAGTGGATAGATTACGGGCCTGGGAGTCAGAAGATCATGGGTTCTAATCATGGCTCCACCACTTGTCTGCTGTGTGACCTTGGGCAAGTCATTTTACTTCTGTGGGCCTCAGTTACCTCATCTGTAAAATGGGGATTGAGACTGCGAGCCCCAGGGGGACTGTGTCCTGCCCGATTTGCTTGCATCGACCCCAGTGCTTCGTACAGTGCCTGGCACATAGTAAAGGCTTAAAAAATACCACTATTATTATTATTAGCATTAATAATAATAATAATAACATTCCCAGCTTCCTGCACCATCTAGCTGCCTACAGCAACCCCCATGGGCTCTTTGGCCAGGGGGACTCTGAGATCTCACCAAAAAACTGGTGTTTATGGGGTGCAGGGAAGAGGAAACAACTCAGAATTGTTCTCTCTTTTGGTATCACTTTCCAAAGTATCGATTCAACAGTAATCTAGACTGTAAGCTCGTTGAGGGCAGGGAATGCATCTACCAGCTCTGTTGCCTTGTACTCTCCCACACAGTAAGCACTTAATAAATGCGATTGATTGAATAGTATTGGTGGGGCACCCATCAGGCTCAGAGGACTGAACTAAAGAGCTGGGGGCACACTCAGAAGAAATATGTCATGATCCTTGCTCAGAAGGAGCTTCCAGCCTATCAAGAGAGGTGGTAGGCATAAAATGACTTGTGTACCACAAGTAATAATAAAAAAATAGTCGTGAGTGAAACAGATAAATCCCTAAATGCTGAAGTGGATTATGGGTGGCATGCCCAGAAAGGTGGGATTAATCAAAAAATGTGTCTTGGAGAAACTAACTTTTTAGGAGGCCCCTGAAAGAGAGGAGAGTGGGGACCCTTATTTTCATATGCTCTTCTAGAGTGGCGGAGGAGCACTGTGGTGGGGAGAAAGGTTGGGGGGATCTTTTCATCTGATCATCCTTTTCCTGAATTGCTTCACTTCTGCTTGCTACACAGAAGATTGCTCTTTTCATTTCTGAAATGTCCCTGAGCTAGCCAGCCTCCTCTGCCCTCAATTCTCCACCCTCCAGGCTAATCCCTATATGAACCTGATGGGATGGACCAGGCCACCGCTGTTTTCGGAGCAAACTCCATTCCTGCTGCCGGGCCACCCCACCCACCCTGCTCACATCTCTTCAGCAGCCGTGGTTCATTCAGTTGTATTTAGCAGCCGTGGTTCATTCAGTTGTATTTACTGAGTGCCTATTGTGTGCAAAGCACTGTACTGAGTGTTTGAGAGAGTACAGTGCAACAACAAATGGACACATTCCCTGCCCACAATGAGCTTACTGCCTAGAGAAGCTGCGTGGCTTAGTGGAAAGAACACGCACTTGGGAGTCAGAGGTCATGGGTTCTAATCCTGGATCCACCACTTGTCAGCTGTGTGACTTTGGGCAAGCCATTTAACTTCTCTGTGCCTCAGTGACCTCATCTGTAAAATGGAGGTTAAGACTCTGAGCCCCAAGTGGGACAACCTGATTACCTTGTATCTACACTAACACTTAGAACAGGTCATGGCACATAGTAAGCATTTAACAAATGCCATCATTATTGTTATTATTAGAGTTGTTTTTTGGTTCAGTCCCAGGCAGGGATATTCCAAGACCCTCAGAAAGAGGGAGGAAGGCAGTATGGACTTATGGAAAGAGCATTGGACTGGGGGGCCTGTAGACTTAGATTCTAGGTCCAGCTATGCCAACTGTTCTGCTTTGTGACACTGGACAAGTCATTTTACTTCTCTGGGCCTCATTTTCCTCATTTGTAGCATGGGACTAAGATACCTGCTCTCCCTAACTCTTAGATTGTGAGCCCCATGTGGCACAGATACTGGAATCTGATTTACTGTTGACCCTTCTCCAGTGCTTGCCCTGTAATAAATGCTTAATAAATAATAATAATAATTATGGTATTTGTTAAGCGTGTCTATGTGCAGAGCACTGTTCTAAGCACTGGGATAGATACAGGATAATCAGATTGTCCCATGTGGGGCTCACATTTTTTAATCCCTATTTTTGCAGATGAGGTAACTGAGGCACAGAGAATTTAAGTGACTTGCCCAAGGTCACACAGCAGACAAGTGGCTGAGCCAGGATTAGAACTCATGACCTCTGACTCCCAAGCCCAGGTTCTTTCCACTAAACACCATTAAGCATGGACTAGTGGACAGAGCATGGGCCTGGGAGTCAGAAGAACCTAGGTTCTAATCATGGCTCTGCCACTTGTCTGCTGTGTGGCCTTGGGCAAGTCACTTCACTTCTCTGGGCCTCAGTGATCCCATCTATAAAATAGGGATTAAGACTGTAAACCCAATGTGGGACAGGGACCATGTCCAACCATATTACCTTGTATCAACCCAGTGTTTAGAACAGTGCTTGATGTATAGTAAGTGCTTAACAAATGCCATAGGAAGCAAAACAAAAAAAAAACCTCACAATATTATTAACAAAGATCCTGACCTTGGGTAACACTTCTGTCGAGAGAGGTTGAGAAAAGAGGTCAGTGGTCCCCGGGAGATCCCTTTCGGCAGTGACCCTGACTTCCTTCTAGATTCCTGCTCAGTGGCACCAAAGCAAGGTTTAGATTTGGAGAAAGGATTCCCCCCTGGAAGTGAAAAGTTCCCACGGAGTTGCTAACTGGACTCTCCAGAGCTGTTATTGGGGGACCAGACTAACCCAGGCTGTGGAGGATCCAGTGCAGGGGAAAACAGTGGGTCCTCTCAGATCAAAGTTCACTTGCTTGCTGGCTCAACCTCCTTAGAGCAGGTGGATTCCCCTGCTCCTTGCCCACACTCCTCGTCTTGTTCCTCTTTAAGCTATTTTCAGCCACCAGACAGTGACTGTGGCAGGAGCAGCATGGCATAGTGGGAAGAGCATGGGCCTGGAGTCAGAAGGCCTTTGGGTTCTAATCCTGGCTCCACCACTTGTCTGCTGTGTGACCTAGGGCAAATAACTTTGCTTCTCTGGGCCTCAGTTACTTCATCCATAATATGTGGATTGAGATGGTGAGCCCCATGGGGGACAGCGACTGAGTTCAACCTGATTGCCTTGTATCTACCCCAGAGCTTAGAGCAGTGTCTGACACATAGTAAGTGCTTAACAAATACCATTAAAAAAAAGGGTGCAAATATGGGGGGAGGGAGTCTGAGTGCCACTGGGTGACCCCACTGAATCTCCCAAGATGGTTGTAAGGGGTCTCTGAGGGACCTGGGTTGGCAGCTGCCTTCTCTGTGTCTCAGTTACTTCATCTGTAAAATGGGGATGAAGACTGTGTTCCCAACGTGGGACAAACTGATTACCTTGTATCTACCCCCAATGCTTAGAACAGTGCTTGGCACATAGTAAGCACTTAACAAATGCCATTATTATTATTACTGTCTAGCTGGGGCCAGGGGGCGGGGGTGAAGAGCGGAAGAGGAGAGTCTGCCCCGTTATTCCATTTTGCCCCAGCTAATCCCAGCTCCAAGGGCAAAGCTGGACTGAGAAGCTGGTTTCAAGAGAATGGAGGCGCTCTTTGGCTCACGTGACAAGGTGAAAAATGTGGGATTGCAGTGTGATGGAGAGTAGCCATTCAGGCAACAGGAAATAGAGTCAGGAGGGCTTCATACGGGGCTTAGTATAAGCCCCTTAGTACAGGTGCTATGCAAACAGTAAGGGCTCAGTAAATATGACTGAATGAGTGAATGAGGGCTGAAGCTGAATTTACAGTCTATGAATCGATTTGCTTTCCTGTCCTGGTGACTGCTGACCAATTAAGCTGGGTCAGGAAGAGACTGCTGAACTGGTTTGCAGCTGGAAAACTGGTTGGAAACCCCAGGGTTTGAAAGAGACAGAACAGAGGCTATAAAGGGGTCTTCCTTTTCCCCCTGTTCCTGACCACCTCCTCTCCTGGGCCTCAGTTTCCCCTTCCACAGAACGGGGATGAAAACAGTGTTCGACTTGCGGGCCATTGGATTAGTATATCTGTTGGTTACTTAGACTGTGAGCCCCATGTGGGACAGGGATTGTATCCCACCTGATTATCTTGTATCTACCCCAGTACTTAGTCCACTGCTTGGTACAGAGTAAGTAATTACCATAGTTATTATTATTATTACAACTTGGGGGGAAGACTCAATTGCTGCGGAGGGGGACACAAACTCTGCCTCCAGACTTAGTCCTCAACTGGGCTCCTTTTCCTTCTCAGACCCACTCCCCCCGTGGGGCTGGAGAACTGCTTCCTAACTCTGCTGAGCCCCATCTTTGCCTTGCCACTGGGGCTGTGCACTTCTGTCCCTTTAAAAGTTCCTAGGTTGGGTGGAAAGAGCTAAAGCAGGAACAGGGACTGCAGCTGAAGAGAGGCAGGTTGAGGAGGGGAGATCGCAAAGTCTTTAATAAGGTAGTAAGGTAAGAAACACCCAAAAGTGTTTCTTTCAAGTAAAGTTTTGGGGTCCCTTCCTGATCTTCATCTCCTCCCTCCAGCACACCTGCCTACAAAAGAAATGGTTTGTGTAGAATAATAATATTTGTTAAGCGTTTATTGTGTGCCAAGCACTGTACTAAGTGCTGGGGTAGATACAAGATAATCAGGATAATCAGGTCCCACCTGAAGCTCACAGTCCAAGTTAAGTGAGAACAGTTATTGAATCCCCATTTTGCAGGTGAGGGAACTGAGTCACTGAGAAGCAGGCAAATGGCAGAGCTGGGATTAGAACCCAGGTCCTCTGACTCCCAGGTCTGAGCTCTTTCCACCAGGCCAGGCTGCTTCTCAAGAAGAAATGTCTAACTCATAGTCAGAGATAAAGGAATTGGGGGTGGGGGTGTGGATCAGCCTCCTTTGCACCCAGCTAATGACAAGTCCTAATGTCTCTAACCCCTGGACCATACTCCCGTACCTGATGGGCCTCAAGTCTTATGCTGCATCCCTCCCTGTTTTGTGGGAATTTCTGGAAGTCAAAAAATGGTTGGGGGAATGGTCAGGGAAAGTCTGGGGGTGGGGGAGAAAAAGGGTCAGGGATCCTGGTAATAGCCACCTGGATCAGAATCACCCAGTTCATGACAGAGCTCCACGGAGGCAGGCAGGCATGTGGGCGGACAGGCGTGTGTGTGTGTGTGCGCGAGTGTGTGTGTGTGTGTGTGTGTGTGTGCATGCGCTCACAGACTGAGTTGTTTCCCTCTTACAAATTGAAGACGAGGAAGTCGAGGGTGCAGGATTAGCAACAGGCCAGTTGCTCACCTTTCCCGCTGCTCCGGGCTTCCCTGTCGCCTGCTGTTATGGACCCATGCACCTGTAAGCTGAGGCCTTTCTTCCTCTTGGAATTAGGGGAGGAAGGAGTGGAGAAACGGGGTGATGGCTGAGATAATGAAGGGGAGGTAAAGGAGGAGGGTAAGAGGGTAGGGGCCAGGTCGAAGCCATGCGACCCGGAAGATGAGCTGGGTCCCTGCGGTCCCGGGAGGGGGAAGGGGGCCGGTGGACTGGAGGAGGCATCTGCCCTGGCTCAGGCGTACCCCCTTGGGCACAGCTTTCGAGAGACAGGCCTGGAGTTGGACCCTGGAGAGAGGGGAGAGGAGCTGGCTACTGGCAGCCTGGCTGGGTCCAGAGGGTCTCCGGGGATTTAAGGAGGAGGTTCACCCATGCCCCCTGGTTCCCGCGCAGCCCCGAATGCTGTCTCAGTTGCCTGCAGCTCTGCTGAGGTGACAGAACCACTTAGGGCTGGCTGGCGTTTCCTGTGCATGGGGATTTTTACTCTTACCCGTAACACACTCAATGAGGAGCCTTCTTGGGGTATGGAGTTTCCTGTTCTCTTTCAGATTCATTTCTTTCCCTTTCTGGGAAGAAGAGCCGCAGGGAAGGGGCACTCCCCTGGGGAGGGCTGTTGGCCTAGGGGTTAGGGGGGACAGAGCTTGTCAAGGGTGGGGGAGAGCTCCCGATTGTGCCAAGCTACCCAGGGAGTAGGCAAGTAAGGAAGGCGAGCCCAGGGGGTTGGGGTCCTGTTAGTGGCCCGGGCCCAACTGAAGAGGAGCCAGGAATCGCATGGTCAGGCCTTGTTCCTGCCCTCAGCACTCCCCGCGGAGCCCAGGCTCGAGACCAATCTCCGGCAAGGGCCAGCTCCCCCAAGCCCTGGCGCCCTTGACTGCTACCCACATGCCCAGCCCTCCAGTCTGGACTGTGCATGCACAGAGTCCCTCTCAGACCCTGAGGGCACTGCTGGGCACAGACATGTTTGCTGCAGGTTAGAGGGAGGGCATCCGGCCTTCAGGTAGGCTGCAGTCGGCTCTGCATGGTGAGGAGGGGCCTGGCCTGGCAGGCCAGAGAAGCAGCATAGTGTAGTGGATACAGTATGGACCTGCGAGTCTGAAGGTCATGGGTTCTAATCCAGGATCCACCATTTGTCTGCTGTGTGACCTTGGGCACTTTACTTCTCTGAGCCTCAGTTACCTCATCTGTAAATTGGAGATCGAGACTGTGAGCCTCATGTGGGACAGGGACTTTGTCCCACCCAATTTGGTCATATCCACCCCAGCGCTTAGTACTTTGCCTGCCACATAGGAGGTTCTTAACCAATACCATAAGTATTTTTACTGTCCTGGTCTTTATTCCCTAACCAGACCCATCGGGCACCACATAGGGGCATTCGGAGGGATGGCTGTGTGTCCTTGTCAGCCAGATTGGGATCTCTTCAAGGGCAGGGTCTCTTACCTCTTTTGTGCTTTCCTAAGCGCTCAGTACAGGGTTTGGTACACAGCGATGACCGCCAAGTCTCACGTAGGAGAGAATGGGTGGGTCTCGGCCCAGAGACTTTAGGACCAAGAACCTGTGAAGGAGACTTGACTGTAGAGCTAAGGGCTTGCCCAAGACCACTCACTCTCTCCCTGCCTCCAGTTGCCCCACCATTCGAGAGCCTGTTGGAACATGGAGTGCAACGAGCAAGTAGGCAAGCGACAGCACACTGCAAAGTGCATGAGAATGTCCTTTATGTGCAGGATCTGTTTACCCCATAGGTGCTCAGTCAATACTACTGGTTGATTAATAGCACACAGGAAGAGAATTTGCCTCATTTGGGAATTTCAGGAGCAGCATTGCAGGCTGAGATAAGCCCTCTGCTCCCAAGACATGGAAATTTCTACATCAGGTTAGCAGTACTTGGACGGTAACTACCTCTGTCACAGGAATCAACCCTTGGATCTGTGCAGGACCATTTGAAAGGGAGCGAGGCCTAGGCTTATGAGCCTGACCTTGGCTAGTCTCTGATTTGAGGGAGGATTTGTCTGGGCCCTCTGTTTCTCTACAGGAAGAATGGGGCAAAGTTAATTTCTGTTTGGAGGAAGAAGGGAGACGTGTAATATTTGCATTCCCTCCTCTGGTTACAGTCTCCCCTGTGCATGCATGAAGAGAATGTCTAGTTTGTCTGGGTGGAAGTTTATGGTAGGCCAACTTCTGCTTCCTCTTGGCTCTTCTTGAATTGCAGGCTAAAGGGAGAAGTGAGGGCAAGATGCAGGTTTCTTCTTCGGCTTCTTTTGTATACCAGTTTGTCAAAGGAAGCACCCCTGCCCTCTCGCCCAACCCAGGCTCCCAAAATTCCCCACTCTGTCAGGCTGGTAGTCCCTTTGGTATGGAAGAAGATTTGAGTTTGGTCTATTGTTATTGTTGTATTGTACTCTCCCGTGCCTAGAACAGTGCTCTGCACACAGTAAGTGCTTAGTAAATATGATTTGATTGAATGAATGAATGACGATCTGACTGAGACTCCTCAGAGACAGAGTTTTGTATATCCTTTTCCCAACCCCACACATATTGGGAGAGCTCAGTTAGGCTCTGCGTGACCTTCCCCCTATGGTCGTTTCTTCCTTTGAATGAATAGAAGGTCCGTGGTCTTCACAGCAACCCTAGTGAGGCAGGAATACAAGGAGAATGGGATAAAACACCACTGGAAATTTTCTGTCTCTCCCCCACCCCCCTCCTCCTCACCCAACATCTAAGCCCAGTGGGGACAGAGAACAATCTGTTTCTAGAGTTTAAAACTCTTGGGTTTACAATGATTGGTCAAGCATTTCAATCAATTGTATTATTGAGTACTTATTGTGCAGAGCACTGTAGTAAGCACTCGGGAGCTACAGTTCAGTTGAGTTCATAAACACTATCCCTACCCACAAGAAGCTTGCAGACCAGAAGGGATTGGTGTGTCTGAATGCCATGACTCCATGTCAAAATTTATAAGGGACAAAAATGGAGGAAAGTGCTCCTGTTTCGAAGTAAAATTGGTATTTCATGACCAGGGTTGGGCGGAAACCCCCTGGGAAGATTTGAATTGTTACCAGTTTCAAGGAGTTAAAAGCCCAGAACTGTTTTTCCTTTCTTTATTTTCCCAACCACAACTGTCAATAAATAACCTGTCCAACCGCAAACTGTGGATGTGAGAACAGAACAGATGTATTTTTTTATCAGCTGTATAATTGTGATTTGACTCCCCACCCCCCTCCCCTTCTCTCACACACCACTTTTTTAAGCCCCACAGCTCTCTAAACTCCAGGGTTGCAGTCACAGTGTTAAGTTCTCCATTTTGGTCCATCTGACTTTCCTCATCTAATGTCTTGAATCCCCTTTTCTAATGGGTGTGGTATATTTGATAGGTTTGTATTTGGCTTCTTTTTAAAAAAAGGTTCTTGAAGTTTTCTTTTCTTTTTTTTTTTACCAATTGTATGGAAACAGGAGCTGGGAATGCAAAAAGAAAACTTCTCAAACTAGTGAGTCCAGAGCTCTCTTTTCCAGCTAGGAAGTGGCCAGTCACTTCTCCTCCGTTGACTGTTTCCTTCTGCTCAGCTGCCAGCTCAGAATGGTATTGTGTGGCGGTTGCTGAAATCTCTTGCTCAATGAACCGAATGGTCCCAAGAAGCTGGGGGAGAACGTGTTTAGGGAAAGTGATGGTAAAGGGTTTCTGAAAGGTTATTGCAATTCACATTGCGATTCCCACTTTCACATAAGCAAATGGCTCCTGTCGGAAGAAAAAAAATTGCCATTTCCCCTTTGCCAGGAAGATACAGATGCAAAGCAGCTGTCTGAATCCTGGATACCCAGAGGCAAGAGACAGAGGATGTGCAAGGGTCGGAAATGATGGAATGGAGGGAACGAGCTCCTTGTTGATTCATTCATTCAGGAGGCTAAACAAGCCCACGGGGTCTGCTAGCCCACGGATTACCAAATGTTATCTTCATGTGATTCTCCTTACCTTGAGCCTCCCCTCTTATCCGGCAACCGCCACCTGCCCACATCAGCATCATCGGCACCGCTTACTGAGAACAATTTGTGTAAGGCACCGTTCTATTGCTTGGGAACAATCAATCGAAACAAACAACCATATTCCCTGCCCTTAATAATAATAATGTTGGTATTTGTTAAGCGCTTACTATGTGCCAAGCACTGTTCTAAGCGCTGGGGTAGACACAAGGGAATCAGGTCGTCCCACGTGGGCTCACAGTCTCAATCCCCATTTTACAGATGAGGTAACTGAGGCACCGAGAAGTTAAGTGACTTGCCCGAAGTCACACAGCTGACAAATGGCCGAGCCGGGATTTGAACCCATGACCTCTGACTCCAAAGCCCGTGCTCTTTCCACTGAGCCACGCTGCTTCTCATGAAGAGCTTCCACTCTAATGGGGAAGATGTGGCACAAATTCCAAAATAGGGTAAGGTAAAAGTGAAAGAGCATAGATAAAAATGTGAAAAACAAATGTGACCAATTAAATGTACACCCGAGTGTTTAAGTGTTGGATGGAGGTGGCAGGACCAGGTAGATGAGGTCAGAGAAGGTGGCTTTTTAAGAGGGCATTTAAATTGGGGAGAGATGTGATTTAACAGATTGAGTGGAGAGGAGTTCTGTGCAGGAGGAAAAGAGTGAGCAATGGTCAGAGACTAGAGAGTCATCAACAAGGTATAGTTATAGCCGGGATAAGAAGCAGCGTGGCTCAGTGGAAAGAGCATGAGCTTTGGAGTCAGAGGTCATGAGTTCGAATCCCAGCTCTGCCACTTGTCAGCTGTGTGACGGTGGGCAAGTCACTTCACTTCTCGGTGCCTCAGTTACCTCATCTGTAAAATGGGGATGAAGACTGTGAGCCCCACGTGGGACAACCTGATTCCCCTGTGTCTACCCCAGCGCTGAGAACAGTGCTCTGCACATAGTAAGCACTTAACAAATACCAACATTATTATTATTATTATTAGTTATAACCTGACTGTTGTTTCCATGGAAAAGCACTTCAGTCCTCTAATGCCAGCTTGCTCTACCTCAATTTCTTTTATCTTCTCCTGTGACCCCCTGCCCATGACCACCCCCTGGCCTGGAGCTCCCTTTCCCTTCATCTCTGACAAACCACCACTCTCTTCTTTTTCAAAGCCTTATTAAAATCACATCTCCTCCAAAAGCCTTCTCAGACAAAGTCTTCATTTCCCCCAATTCCTCTTCCTTTCTGTGTCACCGATCCACTTGGATAATACTAATAATTGTGGTATTTGCTATGTGCTTACTATGTGCCAGGCACTGTACTAAGAACTGGTGTGGATACAAGTTAATCGGGTTGGATGCAGTCCCTGTCCTGCCACATGGGATTTACACTCTTAATCTCTATTTTACAAATGAGGGAATTGAGGTCCAGAGTAGTGAAGTGACTTGCCCAAGGCCACACAGCTGACAAGTGGCAGAGACGGGATCAGAATCCTTGACCTTCTGATTCCCAGGCCCATGCTCTATCCTAGACTGTAAGCCCATTGTTGAGATTGTCTCTGTTGCTGAATTGTACTTTCCAAGTGCTTAGTACAGTGCTCTGCACACAGTAAGCTCTCTATAAATACGGTAGAATGAATGAATATCTACTGTACCACACTGCTTCTGCTGTAAGCACTTGATATTCATCCCACCCTCAGCCCCACAGCACTGATGTACATATCCATAATTAATTTGAATGTTTGTCTCCCCCTATAAATTGTAATCTCATTGTGGGCAGGGAACATGACAATACAACTCTACTGTATTCTCCCAAGCACTTATTACAGTGTTCTGCACACAATAAGTGCTCAGTAAATACCATCACACTCCTAGGGTAAAAATGCACTGTAGTCCAAGCATGAGAATATGTAACAGAAACTCTAGACATTCCCTGCCCACAGATAGCTTATTCTGTAGATGGGGAGACATAAAGATATATACAAATAAGATAATCAAAATAGTTTGACTGAATGATTGACTATACAAATAGACATAAGGGCTGAGAGAGGGCATGAATAAATATGTAAGTGCTAAATATGGCTGATAGAGGTAGTGGAAATTAATGAGAATAATAATTATAATTATGATACTTGTGAAGTGCTTACTATGTGCCAAGCATTGTTCCTAGTGCTGGGGTAGATACAAGGTAATCAGGTTGGACACAGTCCCTGTCCCACATGAGGCTCACAGTCTTAATCCCCATTTTACAAATGAGGTAACTAAGGTGCCGAGAAGTTAAGTGACTTGCCCAAGGTCTCACGGTAGACAAGTGGGAGAGCTGGGATTAGAACCCAGATCCTTCTGACTCCCAGACCTGTGCTCTCTCCACAAAGTCATGCTGTTTCCCCTGTGTGGCCATGTGGAAAGGGCACAGGCCTGGGAGTCAGGAAGACCTGGATTCTAATCCCAGGTCTGCCAATTGTCTGTTGTGTGACCTTGGGCAAGTCACTGTGCCTCAGTTACCTAATTTGTAAAATGACTGTGAGCCCTATGTGGGATAAGGACTATGTTCAATCTAATTATCTTGAATCTACCCTACCACTTAGTACAGCGTCTGGCACATAGTAAATGTCTAACAAATACCATATAAAAGAAAAAAAAATCTAGAGGTGATCAGGAGATCACCAGCTGTCAAGCAGGTAAGAGGACAGGGTTGGAAATGGGGCTTTGGACCCTTTCCAGCGGTTCCAAACTGAGTGGACTGTTTATTATTATATTGAACTCTCCCAAGTGCTTAGTACAGTGCTCTGCATACAGTAAACACTGAATAAATACGAATGAATGAATGAATTCATTTTGTGGGCCACCCACAGTTAAGGGAGAGGATGAAGTATCAGTGGAGTGGTCAGGAG
Organism: Ornithorhynchus anatinus; assembly: GCF_004115215.2. NCBI lineage: Eukaryota > Metazoa > Chordata > Mammalia > Monotremata > Ornithorhynchidae > Ornithorhynchus > Ornithorhynchus anatinus. The sequence continues at coordinate 68,689,913 of NC_041732.1, read as the reverse complement.
TAGGTAATAATAATAATAAGTATGGTATTAAGAGCTTACTGTGTACCAAGCACTGTTCTAAGCCCTGGGGTAGATATAAAGTAATCAGGTTGTCCCACATGGGGCTCATAGTCTTAATCCCCTTTTTACAGATGCGGTAACTGAGACACAGAGAATTAAGTGGCTTGCCCAAGGTCCCACAACAGACCAGTGGCAAAGCTGCGACTAGAACCCACGTCCTCTGACTCCCAAGGCTGTGCTTTTTCCACTGAGCCATGCTGTAGAGAACATTATTTCTTTATCTCTGAGACACTCCCAGACAGGTCCTCCAACCCCTTTCCTTTCTCCTCTGTGGGCAGCCCCTGTGATATTCCCTTCACAACATCCTGGAGGCCGAAGGTCCTACGACCCACCCTCTTACCAATAAATTCCATGAGTCAAGTCAGCAAGCCTGAGGGAGCCAAAGGGAAGACACCAAACTAGATGCAAGTCCATCAGTCTTTCCTGCCCTTCCCGGGAGCAGAGGAATTATGCTTCTGCAGCCAGGCCTAGCAGTCCCTGAACAAGGATTTCTGCTGAGCTGACCCCAGCATTTTCTTTAGATGCGAACTTGTTTCTTTAACCTCCCCTTCCCACCTTACCTCCTGTGGACTCTGGGAACTCTCAGATCCCTAATCTGGTGGCTTGGGTTCCTCCCACATAAACTGGCCTCTGCATCCACACATACCTTAAAAGACAGACTCGGACCCTGAACTTTACCTCCTAATGGGTAGTCTGTGAGGCGCTTGGGCCTTGGGGAAGGTAAATGAGGTTGTCAGTGAGATCTGCTTGTGTATTCCTGATTTAGTGGATAGACCACAGGCTTGGGAGTCAGAAGGTTCTAGGTTCTAATCCTGCTCTGCCACTTGTCTGCTGGGTGACTTTGGGCAAGTCACTTCACTTCTTTGTACCCCAGTTACCTCATCTGGAAAATGGGGATTAAGACTGTGAGCCCCATGTGGGACAGGGTGTGTCCAACTCGATTTGCTTGTATTCATCCCACTGCTTATTTCAGTGCCTGGCACATAGCGCTTAAATACCATCATCATTATTATTATGAGGGAGGCCAGGGGAGAGTTGTCTTGGAGGTGGATCAGCCAAAGAATATTGTCTGAGGTCACATCTCCTTCAAGAAGCCTTCCCGGTTTAAATCCTCTCTTCCTCACTCACTCTCCCTTCTGCATCATCTATGCACTTAGATTTTTACCCTTTGAGCACTTGATATTCACCCCACTCTCAGCCCCACAGCACTTATGTATACATCTGTAATTTATTTATAGTAATATCTTCCTCCCCTTCTAGACTGTAAGCTCCTTCTGGGTAGGGAACTTGTCTTCCAATTCTGCAGTACTGTATTCTCTCAAGTATTTAGTCCAGTGCTCTGCACACAGTAACTGCCCAATAAATACCACTAATTGATTGATTGATCTGAGCACTGCCTGGGTGCAAAGCCAGACTGTACAGCCCTCCGGATCAGGCTGGGTCAGATGTTGGCTCCACCAGAACAGACCATCTTGGCGATGGGGGGAGTTGGCTCTGTTAATTTTGGTGGGCAAATCCTGAGGAGTGCTGACTAGCAGGAAAGCCAAAGCGATGCTGGGAGCCATTTCCAGGGGTGGATTTGTTTCCTCATATGGACTTGAGGTTTGAAACAATGAAAGTCTGATGCTGATAGGTGCTGATCACCTCCCATCCCCGGTGAGGTCCAGGTAAGCAGAAATGGGATTGAGCTGCAGCAGGAAAGATTGAAATTAGACCCCCCAAAAGTGTCTCCCAATAGAGAGGGTTGGTGAGCAACATAAAGGACAAGCAAGGGACCCTGTGAGCTCTTCCTTTCCCTGAGCTCTTTAAAAACAGGTTCAACACCTTGCTGGGTGACGTGATACATGCAAATTCTGCCTGTAGGCAGGAGGTGGGCGAGATGACCACTGAAGGCCCCTTCTGGTCTGAAATGTCTAATTTTCTCTTCACCTCGCTCCTTTTCCTCCCTTTTACTGCTCCCTCACCTCCCACACATACACCAGACCTCTGAGCATGTAGGTTCATTCATTCAATCAATCAAATCTACTGCTCCCTTACTGTGTACAGAGCACTGTACTAAGTGCTTGGGACAGTCCTCTTTTCTGACTTCCCAACCTCCTGCCACTCCCCACTCCAGTCGATACTTCACTCCACTGCCTGGATTATCTTTCTACAGAAATGTTCAGGGCATTTCACCCCCTTCCTCAAAAATCTCCAGTGGTTGCCTATCTACCTCCTTATCAAACAAAAGCTCCTCACCATTGCCTTTAAAGCTCTCTGTCACATTGCCCCCTCCAACCTCACCTGCTTCTCTCCTACAAAGCAACCCACACACTTTGCTCCTCTGGTCCTAACCTTCTCACTGTGACTCCATCTCTCTTGTCTTGCTGCCGACCCTAGCCTGGAATACCCTCCCTCCTCAAATTCGGTAAACAATTACTCTCCCCCCAACTTCAAAGCCTTACTGAAGGCACATCTTCTCCCAGAGGCCTTCCTGGACTAAGCCCCACTTTTCCTCATCTCCCACTCCCTTCTGTTTCACCCTGGCTTGCTCCCTTTGCTCTTCCCCCCTCTTCCCACCCCACAGCACTTATGTATATATTTGTAATTTTATTTATTTATATTGATATCTGTTTACTTGTGTTGATATCTGTCTCCCCCCTTCTAGACTGTGAGCTGGTTGCGGGCAGGAATTGTCTCTCTTTACTGCTGTATTGTACTTTCCCAAGCACTTAATTCAGTGCTCTGCACACAGTAAGCGTTCAATAAATACAATTGAATGAATGAACAAATACAGTCCAACAATAAAAAGACACATTCCCTGCCCACAACGAGCTTACAGTCTAGAGGGAATGAGGGTAGGTACCCAGGCTGAAGAAGTAAGAGGGGGGAAGCAGCATGGCCTAGTAGAAAGAGCACAGGCCTAGGAGAAGCCGGGTTCTAATCCCAGCTCTACCATATACCTGCAGTGTGACCTTGGGCAAGTTACTTGACTACTCTATGCCTCAGTTCCCTCATCTGAAAAATGGGGATTCGATACCCATTCCTCCTCCTATTTAGACTGTGAACCCCATGTGGGACCTGATAATCTTGTATCTACCCTAGCACCTAGTCATTCATTCATTCAATCATATTTATTAAGTGCTTACTGTGTGCAGAGTACTGTACTAAGTGCTTGGGAAAGTATAATCCAGCAATAAAGAGTGACAATCTCCGCCCACAACCAGCTCACAGTTTAGAGCGGGAGAGACAGATATCAATACAAATAAACAGGCATCGATATAAATAAAATTATAGATATATACATAAATGTTGTGGGGCAGGGAGAGGGGGAAAGAGCAAAGGGAGCAAATCAGGGCGACACAGAAGGGAGTGGGAGATGAGGAAAAGTGGGGCTTAGTCTGGGAAGGCTTCTTGGAGGAGATGTGCCTTCAGTAATGCTTTAAAGTGGGGGAGAGTAATTGGCGGATTTGAGGAGGGAGGGTGTTTCAAACCAGGGCTGGGGGTCGGCGGCGAGACAGGCGAGTTGGAGGCACGGTAAGAAGATTACCACCCGAGGAGCAAACTGTGCGGGCTGGGTTGTAGAAAGAGAGAAGTGAGGTGAGGTAGAAAGGAGCAAGGTGATGGAGAGCTTTAAAGCCAATGGTGAGGAGTTTTTGTTCAATAAACAGGTGGATAGGCAATCAATGGAGATTTCTGAAGAGGGGGCTGACGTGTCCTGAACATTTCTGTAGAAAGATGATCCAGGCAGCAGAGTGAAGTATGGACTGGAGGGGGGAGAGGCAGGAGACTGGGAGGTCAGCACAGAGGCTGATGCAGTAATCTAGGCGGGATAGGATGAGTGACTGTATTAACATGGTAGGAGTTTGGATGGAGAGGAGTGCTTGGCACATAATAAGTGCTTAACAAGTGCTTAAAAAACAGTACATTCTTCCAAATCAGGAATTGGTAGGAGGAAATCAATCAATCAATGGAATTTATTGAGCGATAACTATGTTCAGAGCACTGGACTGAATGCCTGGAAGAGTACAACAGAGTTGGTAGATACAGTCTCTGCCCTCAAGGAGCTTACAGTCCAGAGGGGCAGACAGACAGTAAAATAAATTGTGGATACATACATAAATGCTGGGAAGGAAAGGGTGGAGTGAATTTCAAGGGTTTAAAGGGTACAGGTTTCTCAGATGGGGAGTCCTTAGGCACTAGATCACCATAGTGGGGCTGTTTGTCCTCACTGCCAGGGAGAAAGAGGTATTCATTTTCCCCAAGCCCAGGAGGATTTCTTCTTGAGGTCCTCTAGTCTGTAAGCTCTTTGTGGGTAAGGAACGAATCTGCCAACTCTGTTGCATTATACTCTCCCAAGCACTTAATACAGGGCTATGCACCTAATTAGCACTCAATAAATGCCAGTGATGATAATGATGATGATGATGATGACTGAAGAGTTGGGCATTACTGCTGCTGGTCCCCTGCCTTTTCGGATGCTCTCACAGTCAAGGGTAGCTGGAGGAACTAAGAGATCAGAGATGAACGGGACTTTCTACCATCACCGCCAGGATTTGTGGGGTGAAGGAGGAGGCAGGCCCTCCCTCTTCTGCCCTTTCCCTTAGACCTTAAATTGGCCTCCATTTAACCCCCTGCATCTCAGGCTTGCCAGCTGAATGAACAAGAGGAGGAGGTTGTTCAGACAGCCAGCCCCGGGGTCAAGCAATCTGTCTTCAAAGGGTCACCGAACTGTTGGCTGAGAGCTGGAAGAAAAAAACCTTCAATTACAGGAAGAATATTTTGTTTTTCCTCTAGGAGCAGATGAAAGGATGAAGGAAACCAAGTCTCCTGTGCCATTTGGAGCCCCTTGGGAATGCAGATTGAGGTAAGTGGAGAGGATATTTTCTAAAAGAATATATGGGAAATACATTTCATTCCAGGATCCTGCTAACATCTGGAAACCAAGAAAGAAGTTGGGTTTCTTTCAAAAAAATACAAATTGTAACATCAGTATGAAAAACTAATCAATAATATTTATTGAGTGCCATTGTATACTGGATAATAATTATGATAATGGTGATATTGGTTAAGCACTTACTATGTGCCAGGCACTGTACTAAGCGCTGGGGTGGATACAAGCAAATTGAGTTGGATATAGTCCCTGTCCCTTGTGGGGCTTTCAGTCTCAATCCCCATTTTACAAACGAGGTAAGTGAGGCCCAGAGAAATGAAGTGACTTGCCCAACTAAGGTCATACAGTAGACAAGTGTATGACCTTCTGATTCCCAGGCCCATGCTCTATCCCCTATGTCATGCTGCTTCTAAGAGTGGCCTAGTGGAAGGAACATGGACCTGGAAGTCAGAGGTCCTAGGTTCTAATCCTGGCTCTGTCACAAGCCTGTCATATATCCTTAGGCAAGTCACTTAACTTCTCTGTGCTTCAGGTTCCTCATCTTTAAAATGGGTATTAAATACCTGTTTTCCCTCCTTAGATTTGTTAGCCCCAATTGGGTCAAGGACTCTGACTGACTTTTGATTATCTTATATTCATTCAATTCAATCAATTGTATTTATTGAGCCCTTGCTGTGTGCAGTATATCTACCCTAATGCTTAGTACAGTGGTTGGCATAAAATAGTAAGATAATTGCGGTATTTGTTAAGCACTTACTTATTCTAAGTATTTCAACTAGAACACTGTCAGTCAGCTGTATTTACTGAGCTCTTACTGTGCACAGAGCAGCATGGCTTAGTGGAGAGAGCATGGGCCTGGGAGTCAGAAGGACCTGGGTTCTAATCTCGGCTTTAGCTCATGTTTGCTCATGGTCTTAATCCCCATTTTACAGATGAACTGAAGTGACTTGCCCCAGGTCACACGGGTGTGTGGAGGAGCCAGGATTAGACCCCAGTCCTCTGACTCCCAGGCCATTGCTTTTTTCACTAGTCCATGCTGTTTCTGCAGGGCACGTGCACTACAACATGCTTGTCGAAGGAAAGTGAACCTCAACAATATGTGTATATATGCATATGTGTATATGTAACATGATGCAACTCCAAAACACGTTATGTCAAATAAATGTAGATTCTTCAAGGTGCCTGGGATGTGGGATTCTTCTGTGCCTGGATTAGTTTGAAAATGCCCTTTGTGGTGTTTAATTTTAATTGCGCTCCCATGGCTTGGGCCTGGATATCCTATCATGATTGTCTCAGATATGTATATGCTATTACATGGGGATTCATTCATTCATTCAATAGTATGTATTGAGCGCTTACTATGTGCAGAGCACTGTACTGAGCACTTGGAATGTACAAATCGGTAACAGATAGAGACAGTCCCTGCCCTTTGATGGGCTTACAGTCTAATCGGAGGAGACAGACAGACAAGAACAATAGCAATAAATAGGATCAAGGGATGAACATCTCATTAAGCGGAAAGGGGGAGCCGGGGGCTTGGGGGGCGAAGAGGAAAACATGGGGCCCCGGGGGCCTCCCACTTATGGTTCTTGGATGCATACGCATGAATAACAAATCTACTTTTCTCTCTTTTCTATACCAATTATGGTGCCTTTATTTGTCCGGTTTTGTTGGACTCCCTAAACCTCCAAGGAGAGCAATTCTATGGCTTGAACCAGTTGAAATCTTGGTTGCAACAATTAATCTGGGCCCCTAGCCCAGAGGTGGCCATCTTGTCTTTGGGTTGACACCGGCCCCAGACCAGGAAGGTGGATGCAACTGGCCTGACTCAGACTCGTTGACCGGTGACCGCTGCTTTTTCTGGCCTTTAGATTTGCATAGCATTTTTGAGTAACAGTGGCCCCTCCGGCCAGCTGGGGACCAGTCGACTTGGCTCAATGGGATTCTATCTCTTTGTCTGAGAGGGCATTGGTAGAGAATTTGCTCCCACAGGGGCAAGATTTGGTTTAGGATTTTTCAGTTTGGGCTGTGAGGACAGCTGGGGGCCAAGTGTGGCTGGAACTTTTGTAAACTTTGGACCATAAGGTACAGTCTCTGTTTTTTTGGCTTGGCTGAGTAAGGCCGAAACCCACCCGTTTGGAAGCTTTGAGTTATCCTGCCTCATGGCTTGCTCTTATGACGGTAATAGTAACCATTGCATTTATTCATTCAATAGTATTTATCAAGTGCTTACTATGAGTCAAGGACTTTGCTAAGCACTGGGTAAAAACCAAATGTACTTGGCTGGGTAGCCGGGCATGCTGGGTGGGGGAACAGTTCCCTCTAGACTGTAAGGTCGTTATGTATGGTAATTCTGTTGCATTCTACTCTCCCAACCACTTAGTATGGTGCTCTGCACATAGTAAGCACTCAATAAATACCACTGATAATTAATGAAAACACCCAAACCCTCACCCACACACCCAAGCCCTGCCCTTATAGACTACCCTGACATCCAGGCCCCCTTACCATATCCACAGCCATACTTATATAGGCATTTGTACAAGAAGTAAAAAGGAAGGCAAATTTGAGACATGTGAACAGAAAGAAAATGAACAAAGAAAACTAAATGGAGACAGTGCCTAGCTTGATGAATGAGGACAATGGGTGAGCAAGAGTGGAGAGATGGCTGGAGAAAGAGACTGTCTGATCACCATTTTCATTTTACTGCACTAGCTGTAGGAGATGGGGTCTTTGAAATGAGGGCAAAAAGCACCATTTGAGTGGATTGGACTGACTTCCCAGGAGAATTCCGGTAGAGAAAATGAGGTTTTCTTCATTTGGTTTGGGAGAGAGGACATTCCTAGGCCAGGGGAGGATGGGCGAGATTGGGGGGTGGGGGAGGGGAGGGAAGGAAAGAAAAAAGAAAAAGAAAGAAGTTTATAGTGTGCCAGGTGGTAAAGAGAGACACTGAAGGGGCCACTGAAACCAGTGCTTAATATAGTAGAGGAAATTGGTCCCCTCAGTTGGATTTCCCTTGAACAAAGTTAGACTCAGCAGACCTAGGACTTTCACCATTAATCAGAGGCAGCAAATCAGGGTAGTTGATCAGGGGTATTTTGGCTTCTTGAATAGGCTCACAGAGGAAGGGGAAGGGGAGGATGGAGGGCAGAGCTGAGGTGGGACTGGGGTGCCAAGACCCCCAGAAAGTTTTATTTGACACCAGGCCCCGCTACTAATAGGGGAGATGTGGGCACAAATTTCCAAAATAGGATAAGGTAAAAGTGAAAGAGTATAGATAAAAATGTGAAAGACAAATGTGACCAGTTAAATGTATACCCGAGTGTTTAAGAGTTGGATGGAGGTGGCAGGCGGGGTCAGAGGAGGAGGCTTTTTAAGAGGGCATTGAAACTGGAGAGAGATGTGATTTAACAGATTGAGTGGAGGAGGAGTTCTGTACAGGAGGAAAAGTGGCAGATGCCACTTGTCTGCTGTGTGCCCTTGGGCAAGCCACTTCACTTCTCTGGGCTTCAGTTACCTCATCTGGAAAATGGGGATGAAGACTGTGAGCCCCAAGTGGGGCAACCTGACCTGATTACCTTTCTATTTACCCCAGCGCTTAAAACAATGCTTGACACATAGTAAGTGCTTAACAAATATCATAATTATTATTAGTAGTATCCACAAAGCCCAGCCTGGCCCAGCCGGCTCCTCTCTGATGTCTCTGGCAGAGCAGGGGCAAGAGGGAGGAGTTCTCCAGAAGGGTTAAAAATATGCCAGAGATCTGCCATTATGGGAAAGTCTTCTGGAATGCCCCTGTTAGGTTTCCCTGGAAACCTGGGGCAGCAGAGGCCACCCTAACTCAGACTCTATGCTGTCTGACTCAGTATACACCCTGTTCCATGTAAACCACCTTGACAAAGTCCAAGACCTCTGGCTTTTTCTGAATTGAGTTTGAGCTGAGGTCACAGCTGCTTGGTTCTCAGTCCCTCCTCCCCACCCTCAAGCCCAATCCTCCTCCCCTCTCTCCAGGCCCATTGGTGGCTACTGAGGGCTAGTTTGGGACCTTGGCCCCTCACCCCCTTCCCTCTGCAATCAATCAATCAATAAATCATTTAATTGTATTTATTGAGCACTTACTGTGTACAGAACATTGTTTTAAACGCTTGAGAAACTACAATATAACAGATTTGGTAGGCACATTCTCTGCCCATAATGAGCTTACAGTCTAGGGAGGAACACTAATAATAATAATGATGATGATGGTATTTGTTAAGCGCTTACTATGTGCCAAGTACTTTTCTAAGTGCTGGGGTAGATACAAGGTAATCAGGCTGTCCCAGGTAGAGCTCACAGTCTTTATCCCCATTTTACAGATGAGGTCACTGAGGCTCAGAGAATAATAATGTTGGTATTTGTTAAGGGCTTACTATGTGCAGAGCACTGTTCTAAGCGCTGGGGTAGATACAGGGTAATCAGGTTGTCCCACGTGAGGCTCACAATCTTAATCCCCATTTTACAGATGAGGTAACTGAGGCACATAGAAGTGAAGTGACTTGCCCAGAGTCACACAGCAGACAAGTGAAGGAGCTGGGATTAGAACCTATGACCTCTGCCTCCCAAGCCCGGGCTCTTTCCACTGAGACATGCTGCTGCTGGTGCTGTCTCTAGTGGGTTGGTGCCACAGAGCAGATAAAGCTGCTCCCTCAGTTCCATGGTGTTGCTGGATTTGGGGGAAGTTGAGCTTGTAGTAAGTCCCTGGTTGGAGAGGTATTATCCAAAAGCAGAGCTCCTGCTCACCCTGGCCCTGTGCTTTGCCCATCAAGTCTGTGTGATAGACTGTCTTTCTTTTCCTTGAATCCATTTAACCACTATCTCCAACAGCTTCTTCCCCTCTGCCTTCAAACGTGCCCATGTCTCCCCTATCCTAAAAAAAACCCTCTCTTGACCCCACTTCCCCTTCCAGTTATCATCCTATCTCCCTCCTACCATTCCTTTCCAAACTCCTAGAATGTCATCTACACTTGCTGCCTTGAATTCCTCAACTCCAACTCTCTCCTGGACCTCCTCCAATCTGGCTTCCGTCCCCTCCACTCCACTGAAACTGCCCTCTCAAAGGTCACCTATGACCTCCTTCTTGCCAAATCCAATGGCTCCTACTCTATCCTAATCCTCCTCGACCTCTCAGCTGCCTTTGACACTGTCGACCAGCCCCTTCTCCTCCACACTTTATCTGATCTTGGCCTCACAGACTCCGTCCTCTCCTGGTTCTCCTCTTAGCTTTCTGGCTGTTCATTCTCAGTCTCCTTCATGGGCTCCTCCTCTCCCTCCCATCCCCTAACTGTAGGGGTTCCTCAAGGATCAGTTCTTGGCCCTCTTCTGTTCTCCATCTATACTCACTCCCTTGGTGAACTCATTCGCTACCACGCTTCAACTACCATCTCTTCGCAGATGACACCCAAATCAACATCTCCTCCCGTTCTCTCCCCGTCGCTCCAGGCTTGTATCTCCTCCTGCTTCCAGGACGTCTCCACCTGGATTTCTGCCCGCCACCTAAAACTCAACATGTCTAAAACTGAGCTCCTTATCTTTCCTCCCAAACCCTGTCCTCTCCCTGACTTCCCTGTCACCGTGGATGGCACTACCATCCTTCCCGTCTCACAGGCCCACAACCTTGGTGTCATCCACAGTGGAGGTTGGTTGCCTATCAAC